>NC_081415.1:564318336-564918336 GCF_030272615.1 Cryptomeria japonica | reverse complement strand
GATTGAATTTTTTTTTTTTATTGAAAAGGTATTAGAAACTTTTATGCAAACACAATTGGTAGATGTAAAGCCAAATTCCATAACCTTCCTACTACCCTCCCTCCCTATCTAAAATGGGAGATTTGGAATAGAATATGAACATCCGTCAAAGCATAAACGATAAAGGGATTTGTCATGAGACTAATGGGCCTTTAAATTGTTCCTCATAAAAAAACATATATATGTAATGCTCATAAACTAAATTCTAGTACCAAAAGAAAGAAGAAAGAAGACTTAATAAGATTAGTTTAAGTTTTCTTAAAAGTTCTTACATCCATTTGAAGTCTCCATAATAAATTTAATCAATTGAACTCTATCCATTAAACATCAAACTAGGGGTTCACCCCGCAGCGTGACGGTAACTAAGCTAAAAAATCCATGTCACCGATCAAAAAAAAAAGATCAAACTAAATATTAAAAGAAGACTATTAAATTTATAGTCAAATCAAGTTCTTACATCAATTTGAAGTCTCCACAATAAATTTAATCAATTGAACTCTATCCATTAAACATCAAACTAAATATTAAAAGAAGACTTCCTAAACAAGAAGACTATAAATAATTTTTAATCAATTGAAATCAAATCACCAAATTAACTTTATTTCAAAGGTTCCATCACAATCAAATCATGACTTTGTCAATGTTGGAAGTAATTTTATTTAATCCTCGTCATTTTTCTTCTATGTTAGTGAAGCTAAAAGTATGAAATTGGAGACATAATTTGCTTTACGTTGTGAAGCTATAAGTATGAAATTGGAGACATAATTGTTTTTTTATTTTCTAATAACTAAAAAGTTCTTTTAAAATTTGAAAAAAATCCATCTTTGCTAATATAAAACAATAAAAAATGGATTCCCAAGATTTGTGGAGTTACGAGTTCAAAATAAATACTGATTCCGGAAAATGAGAAAATCGAGTAAAAAAGTTAGCGTGCCATTTTTCTTACAGATCAACAACTCGGCTTACGAATAAACAAATATGCGTTTGTCGGCTAACGAGGTGGAAGGAATGGAACGATCAATCTGAGCACAGCGAAAGCGCACGTTTCGTTACAATCCCATTAATTTCCGGCTCCCCTTTTGTAGCAAAAGCTCATCTTTCAAGTCTGGCAGATTAATTTACCTGATCAATTATTGGCATGGATCACAGATTTTAATGACCGAACCGTGTAGCGGGCCACCGTGAATAAATACTGGAGAAGTCTTGCAGAAGAAATTGGTAAAGTGAGGCCAATGAATGTTTAAAAGCTTATTATTAGGTTATCTATTTCAAATCTGGTTCTTTTAAAGAAATGCCTGTCGATTTTCGAGCGATTTTGATAGACTGAATTCTTTATTCATGGCAGTTTACTCAAGCGATTGCTAATATAAGTTTACTCAAGCGATTGCTAATATAAAGATATGCTGATTAAGAGCAAAAATGCCGATACTTATCTAATCCAAAGCCAGAGACAGCCAGCAAGACAAAGGACATACGGCGTCATACCAAGTCACCAGAAGCCACGTCATACGCTAAGGACACTGTGGATATTTGACGCTTACGTGGTGCGTGCTCGTGCCATATAGTGCTCATACTGTTGAGTAGTCAAGTACACAGGGGAGTAGAATAAAGGAGAGCAGAGGCCGCGGCGGAGTGGGGTTGTGAACGTAGGGTGAGAAGAAAAACAGCATTGCAGCAATGGTGGAGGGCGGGGCGAAGGCGAAAATGTACCCGTACACAAGGCTGAACAGCTCGCCGTCTCCCTCTCCTCCGTCGTCGCCCCGCTCGCCGCGTCGGTATGGCCACCAGTCGCGGCGTCCTGGGCGGAGCAGGAGCGGCGGGCGGGCGCAGCCGTTTCCGCCCGGGACGTCGTTGATGCAGAGGCTGCTATATTTTGTGCTGTCGATAATGTTGAGGCGGCAGGGGGTTTTGCTGTTCGCGCCGCTGATATACATGTCTGTGATGCTGCTCTACATGGGGACGGTGCCCTTCCAGGTGCCCGGCGTCGTCCATCGCACGCTGCCGGGATCGGTCTACCGCAGCCCTCAGCTCTTCCACAAACTCTGGCCTGCTATGCAATCCAACAACTCTACTGCCAATGCGGTTTGTACCCTTATCAAAATTCTGTTTCATTATTAAGCGCTTTCACGAATTATGTAAATTTTATTGCGATGCTGTAAAATTCTTTGTGGGCGACCTTTTCTGAAGCCTCAAATAGAGTAGATCCAGTGTTAATCAGCGACAGTAGAATGAAATTGCAAGGCAAAAACTAGAACTGCAAAAAGCAACGCGGTCCGATGGATGTAAAGAAAGAAGCAAAGAAATTGTGTTAATATCGACAATTTATAGTTCAGAAAGCTTCGATTCGATAAACCTCTTTAGGTCTGCAATTGGAATCTGGGAAACTCGGTAAAGATAATCAAAATTGGAAGAAAGACATAAAATGTAGCAAAAACCATAGTAGCTCTATAGAGTTTGGTAGATTCCACCGAATTGGAAAGACTCACAAGTCGAGCCATTATGAGTAGGTTTGGTCGATTCAGCTTCAGAATTGCATTCAGTTATAATAGATAAGTTGGGACAAAAGAAATCCAAAAGAAATCTATATCCTTAAAGAAACTAAAACGTTGAAGACAAAAATAATAAACTTAAATAATAACTAGATAGGACATGGCATTCTGTCGATCTTTATGCTTTTGTTCTATAATGACCATTGATTTTACAAAAAAGGGTCTTTAAAAGATCAAACCACATTTTACTGCATGTAATAGACGTAGGAGTTCATAATATTAATAAATTTCACAGCGTTTTGTTTAAGGCATGAACTGAACTGGAAAGGAAGTGAAGCTCTCTCGATAAATGTTTCTTCTTGCTACTTGCTTAAATCAAATGAAAATTTCTTCAGAGATATGAATATTGTGAGCATAAATAGAGAAATCAACTTGGAAAACAGTTAAAAAATAACCACACAACTAGGTATATTTTTATGATGGGAACCTGGTGAGGGGAAAAACCACATTGTGGTAGTGGCATATGCCTTGCTACCTTTTATTATTTTGTGAGTTAAGTACAACCATTGGGTACAGTAATGGCGGCCCTCTACTTTATGTATTAACTCCCTACAGTGAATGAACAGATGAATTCCCTTTACACTATTTTTCTAATCCTTTAATGATCTCAAACCTATGTTCCATAGACTTCTGGTATAGGGATGACAGGAAATTTAGGAGTGCGTTTCCGGGATGGTAGGGGACAGCAGGGGATGACAATTAATAAAATAGAAAAAAAATTAAAATATAGGAAATGCCAAATATTCATAAGGCATTCACCCTACGAAACCCGGGGACGCGTCCCCTATCTGAAAACCCCCGTCCCAGTCCCGGGGACGTTTCGGGGACTTGGGGACGGCCAGGGGACGTCCCCCCCCGTCCCCAAATTGTCAAAATTTTGAGGGGACGTCCCCGAAATGGGGGGACGGCTTCCCTAGCTATGGGGGACGTCCGTACGTCCCGGGGACGGCTGGGGACGGATTGGGGACGTCCCAGCCGTCCCGGGGACGGCCAGACGTCCCCCACATCTAGGGCTAGGGAAAAATTTTATTTCTTTAATATCTATTATGATATGCATATTGACAATGTGAATGAATTGAAATTCTGAATTATGAGTGCATATTGAGTATTGAGTCTATTGATAATGTTGTATGTTCGATGTTTGCATTCTAAAATGTTTTCATAGTATCATACACGTGCTATATCCATGTTTTCATATGAATATAATGTATAGATGCATGCTTTATCCATGTTTTCATATGAACATTTAGAATTTTCCTATATATTTTAAATTTTCCCTATATTTTATACAGCCGTCCCCTTTGCCGTCCCCCCCTGTCCCCAAATTTGGCAAAAAAATTTGTCGTCTCGGAAACTTGTCCCCCCGTCCCCCCGTCCCGGAAACTTGGGGTAACGTAGCGGATTCACCGTATTCATAATATAATCGTATAATGAATCATTAGAGTTGAATTGAGGATTCATATGAGTCACATGCAAATTAACAAAATTTCAATGTCTAATCATTTGAATGTTCATTACCAATGTGCATATACAACAAAATGAAAAGGTCCAAAGGTTACAACTACAAAATGACAAAATCATAAATGTAGACAACTAGATCTATTGCTGCTATTATTTTGCCTCATCTTCACTTCAATCAAAATCAGAGTCTCAAACTGAGTCACTGCCAAATATGAGGATTGCCTCATTCAATATAACCCCAACCAATTTTCTCCCGTGCCTCATCAATATGTGTGTCATCTTTGGGATCAACATCCCATTGTGCAGTTCGAGTTTGTCAAGCTTGAAGTTGCAAGGCACAATGCACATCCATCAACTTCTCTGCTCATTGAGAGGTAACCCCATTCCTCTTGATTGATTTAATGAAGCTGTACTAACCCCATTCCTCTTGATTGATTTAATGAAGCTGTACGTTGACCAATTCTTTTCTGTAGTAGAGGAATTGGCAACTTGTGAAAGGAGTTGAGTGGCAAGCATTCTCAAGTCTATTGCATCCTTGCCATGCCATGTCCACCATCTAATATGGTTGGATTGAGCTAATTTATCTTTATCTATCCTTGCCTTTGGTTTCCTAAATGTTGGACCCCAAATATTAACAAAGACAATCCTCTATGTTACAAGTAAAGTTGCCTTGTCAATGCTATACATCTTTCGAGGGTCCTTTATTAACTCTTCTTTCACCTCTTCATCATCACAAGGAGCCACTTTCCTAGTCCTTGGCGCATACCATTTGGGATGAAATATCCTAAGCAAATCTTTTATAGGTTTTGAATGCAAAATTACTCAAATAGCATGCACAAAATTAAAGTTCCTAGGCAACCATCCAACTCTATAATCTTTCTCAAGAACAGAAATCAAACAATAGAATTTCCAGTGGTGACACCATAGATTTAAGAGTCCAGTAGTAATCTCAAGTTCCAATATTATTCTGAGAAGATATTTAAGTACAAATTGCAAGGACACACAATACCAATTACAATGCTCCTAGTTTCGAAGACAAGACTGGTAAATAAATAATTGTGCCGCTCCTTTCGTAACTCTCTTTTGCTTCGCTGGTGTCATATGACACACGACAAAGGAAAATGTTTGTTGCCTACAGGGGCGCCCGCTAGGGGAGTCTTAATTGTAGTCTTTAGGTGCATATACCATTGGCATCCTAATCACTGTTCACAAATACATACATCATCGATTAGTAATTCCTTGCGTCTTGTCTCATAGTTAATCTTGATCGCAGGCTTCTAAGGTTTCCATCCTAGAAGATGCGAACATAAATTCTTCAACAACTACTGCCAGTCCTTATTATGCCTTGCACCGATTAGTAAGGTTGACTGGCGTTCCTTCCCACCAACTATGTGTATCAAAGGTTGGCGTTTGAGATGGCCATTGCATTCGTTTAATGCATGGAACAATCCAATTTCCTCTATGCCTTCCTTTCAATAACAAACACACATATACACACATCCATACAACCGCCACAAAGTTGGCCCAGGCATAACTATTAAAAAGAAGGATAAGGTCGACCCAAAGGAAGTCGATGCAAATTATTTAATAATGTTATTTATTAATAATGTTATTTATCTATTTAATAAATTCACAAATAAAGGACTTGCCCGACCTAGCACGTAACTGGGGTCATTACAGTCCGCTTGACCTGAATGTTGCTTGTCCTCAAGCAACTTCAAGTTTGAATCCACACCTCCCCGTGTCTCCTCATCTGTGTCTTCATTGGAAATGACCTCGATATAATGTATCTTCCCATTCCCAAACATCTATGACCTGGTTGCAATGATTCTCTACATGTGAAACATAACCTTTCTCTTTGCAACTCATTTTTAGGCATCTCCACCATATTTGTCTTAGGTGGTATCATATTCTTTTGAGGAGGCTTCTTTGATGGCATAGGAATTGTTTGCTTGAGACTCCATCTATCTTTAGCCACTGAATCTTTAAAAAGTCCTATTGATGGCTTCTTGTAAGGTGCTTGGATTAAGTGCTCTTACTAACCCTTTGAGGGGTTCAGCCAGGCCTTCTATAAAGAAGACTATAATTTCTCTGACACATCATAAATCATTATTGCTAGCCTTTGGAATTCTGCTGCATAATCCTCCATCTTACTCTTGCTTCAGCTGTGCGAACTCTCTAAGATGAGTTTTTAGATCCTTCCTATCAAATTTCTCTAATAATCTTTGCCTGAAGTGTTCCAAGGTAGTGATTGAATCATGCCCTTGGGTTACTAGGCCATGGTACCACCATTCGTGAGCGACACCCTAAAGATGCAAGGTGGTAAATTTCAATTCCTCTTCCCCAAACATTGGATTCAATGAGAAATATGTATCTAGTTTTTGCAACCAAGCTCTTCCTGATGAGCTTCTAGATCCATAAAAAATTGGGATGGTAATCTTCCCCAATCGGTGTTGGATGTCCTTTCTTTCTTGATACCCTTTCCTCCCATCCCAATTGCTTTCTTCATCTCATGATAGTCCTTGAATGTCAGATCTGCACGGATAACAAGGCTTAGGGCATAGTATGCATCATGAAACCTTGTCGTATCTTTCTGTAGATCAGGCTGTTCTTCCCCAATACCTTAAGCTATTTCCTTGTCAAGAAATTTAGCCCTGAATGTCATGGTATCAATTGAGGCTCTCCCATCATTAGCTAAAGCTTTTTTGCCACCAACTGGAGCTTTTCCTTCACCCGCATTGCTGCCTTCAGCATCATTTTGAACGGGCCTATCAGCGCTTAGTTGCTGGCGCATTCCTCTTAACAGTTGAACCATTTCCCTCATGACATCCCTCACGCCGGTATTAATCTCTCTGATCTCCCTAATAAAATCTTGGGGATTTGCCTCTTCCCTATCACCTATTGCCTTCTTCTTTTCCCTTTGCTTGTATCTTTGATCCCTGTCACTCATTAAGCCACAGGCTGGCAAAAAAGTGGCTTTGATACCAATAAAATATCCTAAGCAGATGTTTTACAAGTTTTGTATGCAAAATTTAAAAACTCAAATAACATGCACAGAATTAAAGTTCCCACGTAGCCATTCAACTCTATAATCTTTCTTAAGAACAAAAATCAAACAATAGAATTTCTAGCGGTGACACCATAGATTTAAGAGTCCAGTATTAATCTCAAGTTCCAATATTTATCTGAGAAGATATTTAAGTACAAAATGCAAGAACACACAATTCTAATTATAATGCTCCCAATTTCGAAGTCAAGACTGGTAAATAAATAATTTTGGCCCTCTTTTCGTAACTCTCTTTTGCTTTGTTGGTGTCAGATGACACACGACAAAGGAAAATGTCCGATGCCTACAGGTGCACATGCTAGGGGAGTCTTTATTACAGCCTTTAGGTGCATATACAATTGCCATCCTAATTGCTGTTCACAGATGCATACATTATTGATCAGTAATTCCTTGCGCCTTGTCTTATAGTTAATCCTCATCACAGGCTTCCAGGGTTATCATCCTAGAAGATGTGAACATAAATTCTTTAGCAGCTATCACTAGTCCTTATCATGTCTTGAACCAATCAGTAAGGTTGGTAGGGGTTCCTTCCCACCAACTATGTGCCTCTCAGGTTGGCGTCTGAGATGGCTGTTGCATTCGTTTAATGCATGGATCAATTCAATATTTTCGATGCCTTCTTTTCAATAGCAAAGTTCAAACGCATATATATGCACATCCATACAACTACCACAAAGTTGGCCCAAGCATAACTGTTAAAAAGAAAGGTAAGGTCTGCCCAAAGGAAGCTGATGCAAATTATTTAATAATGTTATTTATTACTAATTTTATTTAATGTATCATTTATCTATTTAATAAAATCACAAATAAAGGACCTGGCCAACCTAGCACTTAACCAGGGTCATTACATGGATTAGAGCATAGGTTTCCATACGAAGTGGGGTGTTCATAGTGTTCTACAACCACATCATAATGGACTTGACATATTCCTTCTATAATCCCAAATCAAGATCCTTGCTATGAATTGCCTACTTCATTTGACCAAGTTGTTGAATATGTTGTCATTGATGTCAAAGGTTGATGATCAAGGGTGTGTAAATTTCGGAGAATTACTCAAAGTAATAGGGAACTATGTTTGGCGTTTTTGAAAAGAATTGGAATGAGATGTTTTTCAAGTTGTTGATTATTCATTGGATCTTCTTCAATTGTATGTTGAGCTTCTTGGTTGCTTAGTTGAGCTACTTGGCTGTCTGGTTGAGCTACATGGTTGTCTGGTTGAGCTACTTGGCTGTGTTTGAGCTACGTGGTTGTCTGGTTGAGCTACTTGGCTGTGTTTGAGCTACGTGGTTGTCAGCTTGAGCTGGCTGCTTGTCCAAGTCACCTACTTGTTGTCAATTTCTCATGCAAGTCAGATCATTTGCCATATCATTGGTTAAAGGTGGATTCTTCAAGGCAAGTCAGTTAAAATAGGACCAATTACCTTATTTATGGGCAGCAATTGTCTTTGGCATATGGCGGCCAGATTTAATATGCCTTCATTCCATATATTCTCATTTTTTGAATGGTGTCAGAAATCAAAGCCTGGCAGTTGTGGTTTCATTAATTTATTCTCTATATTAGGTGCGGCGGCTTCATTTCCTTTTGGTAACGTCTTTTTGTGTTTAGTGGATTATGCGTTGTGTTTCAAAAAGGAGTTGTGATTCTTTCTGAGTGCTTTATAAAACACCGACCTTTATTAGCTGAAAGAAACGTGTCATCGGGATTTTCTTTCATTAGTGTTGTGGGCTGTGAGACTTCTGTCATGGTAGTCTTCGTGGTTTCTTTTTTTGGTGTTATTTTTTGAGCTGGGTATGCTCATGTAGTATGATATACATGCATCATGTGAATTGTGAATATTAGTACTATACAATCAACTAAAGAAAAAGTGTGCGTAGGATATGATTGTGCTGAGTGCAATACAGAGAAGGATCAAGCATAGTTTGTAAGAAGTATGGCATTATTTTCAGAATGAGGAGCTTCTATTTGAGAGATACTTAATGGAGCTGCATATGTGAATATGATAGAATTTTTTGAATGTATAATGTGAAGATCTTTCAGAAGTTTTAGTAATTTTTGAGTATGAAAAAGATTGGAGTAGGTGCTTAAGCTAATTGAAGTTGGTGCTTCAAGGGGAGTTGGTGCTCTCAGTGAGTTGGTGCTCACTTTTGTATTTTGGGTTGGTGCCCATTTTGTTAATGAAAGCTATTGTGTGCCATGGTTTTTTACTCGAAAGGGTTTTCCATGTGAAATCTGGTGTTTGCATCTTGATGTTTGCTCTCTCTTATGTTTTATCTGGTTTTGTGCGTTTAAAAGTTTAAAATACTGTTTCACCCCCTACCGCCCCCCCTCTCAGTATTTTCTATGTGCTTTTCACAAGTGTGTTGTCAAATGTCTTTTAAATCTCTAGAAGATTAGTAGAGTTTGTATTGGCATATCTAATGATCCACATAACAGGTGAAACAAATGTATCTATCTACAAACAAAAATTTCAAAAATGAATAAGAACCGAATAGTGTTGTAATGCCCAAAATATTTAGTTGCTATGCAACATGTAGTTGCTGCATAGCAAGTGAATATTAATTCAAAAAATGAAATAATTTCCTAGTTACAAACATTAATAAATTAACAATTTAAATATTAAAATTTGAAATCTCTTACATCAAAATAGATAGTTCATTTATTAAGTGATGTTTCTAGTTGGAGTGTAGGGGTAGAGGACAGTCTAAGGATGCTTCTGGCGTGTCCCAACATCCCCAAAATATCTTTGGTATGGAGACAATTGGAAAAGCTTAGGGGATTCATTCTTGTGTAACATGGTTGCAAACACTTGCTTTAATCTCCTATTATAAGACCCATTCTGTGCTGCAATGTTATCTTGGCCTTAGAATAATTCTTGTGTTTGTTGCAATTGAATCAATGTTTGTTTGTTTCCTATTTTGTGTTTACAAAGTTGGGGTCACTATCATGATCACGAATGTCTTTGATAGTATCAATGTTATGAAAAATACTTTGTAAAAGCTCTCACTCAAACAAAGATTAGTGCAAAAAATCCTCTACCCAACAATGGGACCAAAAATGGCCAAGATTTGATAACAACTAGAAGGAAGCCAAGTAAGCAAAAACAACTACGTACACCAATGAAAATTGGGCAGATGATGCAAATTTTTCTTTCAAACCCTTACAATTAAAATATTAGATGCACATTTGGATTATCTTAAACTAAACATGCAAAACGACATTAACCATAACAACAAAATTTACATGGAGAAAACCCTTTCGGGAGAAAAACCCCATAGTCCAAAAGCACAACCCTTTGTACTATCAATAATCTAAAAGAGGCTACAATACAATGACAGAGCCAAGCTTATTAACACGAGTCTTCAACAATCTCATGGATCTTGGAATGATTTTGACAACATAATGGTACTGGTAGAAGATTGATTTCATAACACCAAATGGACAAGTATCCAATATATAGATTTTAAATGCAAAATAGGTAGATATCAAAGGTGGATGCCAAGGATTGGCACATGGCAAGAAGCCAATACTTGGATGCTCTCAAACAACTCTCCTTGACATGAGCAATGCTTGCATGCATGCAACACCCTTGCATGTAAAGCACTGTCATAACCGGGACCCACTTGTCATAGTCATCTCCAATCCCAACACCTTTCTCAACATGCATAAGGCCTCTTGAACAAGCAATGCACCTACATGCATGCAAACCCCTCGCATGCATAGGCACTTACATCAAATGGGGCCCACTTGTCATCAACCAGTTGTACTTGACTCTTATAGGATAATAATCTATCATATGACATCGCAATCAGCAGATGTCTTAATTAGTCATAATAATTCTTACACCATGACACATGCTACCAAATTAGCCTCACAGTGGGGTCCTCTAGGTAGGATGTCTTCTTTCACAATTGTAGCTTGCATGTCATCCCAATCACCTCCATGTAAGATGCCACCTCAACTAGTAGGTCCCACAAAATGAGTTGACATTAGTAGGCATGAAATATAGACATAAAATAAATAATTAAATAATAAATTAAATGTTAGTACTTGCAGAGGTTGAGACACCTTAATCTTAACACTAGTACATATGCATTTACAAGTAGGTGTATCAGGACAGTCGTAAGTCGATGATGCTTCTACTGAAGCTTTCTACCTTGCGAATAAGGTGGTTCACACCTTTTTATACCTAGGATTAATATAATTAGAAGGTTTATTGGAGAGGGTTGTCATCATATCCCGCTAATATGGTGATCTAATGAGGTTGAAAGGAAACCCATTGCCATGAATGTGTAATGTCCTACCCCATTTGCACCTTTCACCCACTCAGCTATGTAGGTATTTTGTCGAACTGTTTGCTTGCAATTATCTTGTGAAATGATATACAATATTGAGCACAAGCTTGCTGATTGGTTTGTTTTTTCAATTATCATTCATTGGCTTTCTGAGCATTAACAATCACATTGCATAAAGTAAAGATAAACTAGTGTCATTAAGCATACAACAATAAATTATTTATTCACTGGTCACTAGGATTAATACATAAATGGAATAACTTTCAGTCATGACAGACCTGCAATAATATTGGTACTGCTGTTAGCAACCGGCTATGATTATGAGACTCCCTTGAGGTTGATCCTTGCACCAATACTTAGGACAACGATGTATAAATGTCCTCCAAAACAAAGGCAAACTCCTTGAACAGTTTCAGACCTGGAAACTCATGCTTCATGGGCTGTCTGGGAACTTATATGCCTGAGAGTGATGCCTAGAAGCTGTCAGCAGTGCTTCCAAGCTTGCAAAGAGAGTGTCAACCCAAACAATGGGACAGAAACTTTCTTGAACTTTTTCAAATATGATTCCAAACTGTTATACAAAGATCTGAAGCAATAAGACTTCCCTATTATCCTGCTAAATGGAATAGGAGCTCCAAATATATCACTGTAGCAGAAATTTGAATCACAGTAGCAGAAATGTGAATCACTGACCATTATTGTAGCGTGACACTGTAGCAGCAATGTTCATGTCACTGTAGCAAGCCTTCAACATTCTGTTGATGTGTTTTTTAGGCACATGCGAGCACAAAATAAAATACCAAGGTATTTTATCCTCTCTTGATCAAAGTCTCTCAAATGCAGAAGATTTGCATAAGGATCACTTGAGATACCTTCAACATTCTGTTGATGTGTTTTTTAGGCACATGCGAACACAGAATAAAATACCAAGGTATCTTATCCTCTCTTGATCAAAGTCTCTCAAATGCAGAAGATTTGCATAAGGATCACTTGAGATAACTCCAAGGTTTTCAATGTTGGGTCATGACGTGTGGATAAGCACAATTGGTCATTGTGATTGGTGTTTTTTCAAGGGGTCTTACGTTGTACATGAATGCTTGAATTGCTGGAACTTGATCCGAAGTCCTAACTACTTGCTTGGAGAATAAAAAAGGGCAAAAGACATAGGGTTTAGGAAGACTACACAACTCCTAGGAATGAAAGAGATGATGAATGAATAGGTGAAATTCGATTAAGCTTTGCTTTGACATGCAAAGCAACAACTCCACAAAGCTTAGTGCAATCTTCTAAGGAGATTAGATGATTTTCAAATCATTATCAAGCATAGACACCATTAATTGAATGCATATTAATGATTGAATAACAATTGAACTTAAGCTCATTCAAGTTTTCCAGTTGACCACACAAGGCGAATTTACAATCAACAAACTGCTAGTGGTATGGATTAGGAGTTTCACCATGAATCATGCACAACGTTCTATCATTCAACTAATCAACATGAAAGCAAATGAGAAGTAGAAACCATGTAGCTTGTTGAAATAACGCATTTCACCACATCTTCAATGAAAAGAGTATTTCTATTTACAAGCCTTAACAACAATTCCTCCTTCTCCTAATCTATTCTAACTGCTTGCTATCTAATATCTATCAACTATTTACTATTAATTCTTCTACTAACTATTTTCTATTCACCTTTACAAATGAGAAGATTGAGCCTTATGTATAGAGAGCTCATTACAATTCAAAGACTCAGATCAATTTGAGATCAATGACCGAGATTACAAGATGAAAACCCTAATTAGGGTTTGTTACAACAAACTCTTCTTAGCCAATGAATTAATTGGAGCATTTAGACACATGTCCTCTTTAGAGTAGTTGACCAATAGGTAGTGGGGGTAGGTACATTGGAGTTCGTGCCCTCATGGACGAGTTAGGTGCATTGCATTTGGACATGTTGACATGGGATTCTTCTGATTTGTGGAATGATGACTAGGATGCCATCTCAGTTTGTACTTGTAAACTTGATTCATCATCATGAAGGAATGTTGAGCAATATCTATAATGTCCCCATTTTCATGAGGATCAATTCCCAGAGGGGTTTGGCCTATTACTTGATTCGCGTAGGCCAAGGAGTTGACAAGGGGGTTGTTTTTGGCAGTTACTTATGGCTTGACATATTATTTTACATGATTTTATGGTGAGATAACGAGTTCTCATGTATGATGTCACATGTGTTGCACTTTATATTCATAATGATATTTTAATTATTTAAAGTGCAATTAAATAATTAACTTAAATAATATTATTATTTCAAGGGAATATTCTAGAAGTTCAATTAATCATTATTTTATTTCTTCTAGAAGGAGGCCGACCTCTAAAAGGAAAAGAATAAATAGAGGAGGCAGCCTCATTATTGGACAGCCAGGAATTGATATTTGTATTGATTGAGTTTGTGGAGCCAAGGGTTTCTGTAGATCTATTTGTCTTTGGGAATGAAAACTCCCATTGATAGCGTAACTGAGGGAGTGAAAGATCTCTTGAAGGGTTGCATATGAGGAGGTGATACTTCAGTCATCTCATTGGTACTTAATCTGTGGCCAAAAGCCAACCTGCTAGGTTCAAACTTGAGGAGACATTGGAGACTTTTTGGAGGCAATAGGACCTCATTGTTTGTCTACAAGGAGCTGATTACATCTACTTCGCTTCTGAGTTAATCTTAGTAATTTTCAGACTTATATTAGATTGGAGGAGAGCCACGATTTGGCTCATTTTGACCCACGCTTGCATCTGCATATTAAGGAATGCAAGGCGATTTCTCTACGAGCATTTTGGAGGTGAATTGAGGTGGTTTTGAGTTATATATCAGTCTGAAGCAAATTTGTACCAGCCTTCCTATATTCCACGATTTTGCTCATAACTCCTTGTTGGGGCATCAAATTCATTATTTTATTGGAGCGCCCACCTTTGGGAAGGACCACAATGAAGTTAAGTGCTTAAAGGAGGCTTTTTGTGTTGGTATTTATTTATTATCAGACTGCAGATCAGAACAGGGGCGAATTTGAAGAAAGGCACAATTTGGCAAGGTGAATGCACATAGTGGAGTGGTATTGCTTGCTTCTTCATCACTACACCTAGGCGCTTCATTCCAGCTTCATTTGGCATTGTTTATTATTGAGTTTTCATTTGTATGCAGGAGTTAGTTAGCTGCCATTAATACTCAGAAAGTCTGAAACTATTTTGTTGTAAGCCAAGAGTCTTGGCCTTTGCAGAATCATTTGTAATTCAGGATTGCATTGAATGAATAAGTTGTGAGCTTACATTTGCTGTCGTAAAGTTTGTTTCATTTTTGAGGACACGTGACAAATGTTTGACAAAATGTCAATTAGATGATCATGATGTTGTATGCCTTATTAGTTGATAAATCATCTCTAGATTCAATGTATTGCATTCCTAGCAAAACTGCATAACACGCAGAATTGTACTAGCCGTCCAAGACTGCATAACACGCAAGTTAGTCAGTCTGAAAACTAGAACAGCAGATTGCAGGTTATCAGACAACTGTTTGACAATATTCCCTACACTTCCAGTCTTATAACAGCAGGGGATATTACAATATCTCTTGATACTCAACATTATCTAGTTTGCTCAATGTGATGATGATGGGAAGCGAACTTTGATCAACTCTTCTGAAACAATCTGCTTCCTTGATCATGTTTGATGTAGATTGTGTGATAACCTTGATTGATCCTCCCTTGTTCATGATACACTTGATGAATGGTGCACCTTGTTGGGGTTAACTCTTCAATGTATTGACTTTGGTTCTTGGATTCCCAGAGGGAATTCAAGATTGTAAAACTTTTCCTCTTCATTAAGTTGTCTCCTCCATGCTTCAGGACCTTGACTTTGATCTCTGCTTTCCATGACTCGAGCTTGATCTGATGTTGAACTGTCTTTGATTCCTTACTTAAGCACCTCTTTGTAGCGCGAACCTTGTTTTGATATTGTCTTCTTGTTGAATCCAAGTCCTTCATCTTTGCAATGTTTTGAATCTTCATCCATCATTCCTCACATTCACTCTTTTTGCACTAGACCTGAAAAAGAACATAATCTTAATTAAAACACTAGAAATGAAAACAATATTACACAAAACTTATGCTACATAAAATCTTTTCAAATCTGGTCATTAGTCTTCAAAGCTGGAACTGATGTTGCTTGACTTGTTATCTGATCAAATTATGCTCAAAACAGAATGCTGTTAAGATATAGCCCTCGTGAATCTAACTGATGGTAAATCGGTTATTATCTGGAGAGTGATATATTAATAGAGCATACAGTTTGGAAATTAAACATAAACAAACTAATTGTTATGAACGGTTGCCCCCGTAGGGACATGTCCATACGTGGCAACTGCCACGTATGGACATGTCCCTATGTAGGCAACCTTTCCTCTTGTATTTAAACCGGATTCAATGATGGAGACGATCAATAACTCACGGCAATCAGTCTTCCAGAATCGCTGTCATTATTCTTCGATCCATATTTCACAACATGGTATTAGAGCCAGCATATTAAGAGAATAAATTAGACAGCCATATTACTCATAAGCATTTATCGGAAGTAAATAACAAATCAACGCAGAGGCTATATACGCAGAGGATATATCCGACTAAGAAAATATTCAAAATGTCAAGTAATATGAGAGTGGAAGATAGACTCGAAGGAGCCTCCAACTTCGTTTCCTGGAAGATACGAATCATTGCCATTCTTGAAGAACTAGAATTAGAGTCTTACATAGAAGAAAATCTAGACATGCCAAATGATGAACCGGAGAAATCTACGTGGAAAAGGCGTAATAATAAAGCAAAGAAAATAATTATTCACTCAGTCAAAGATCATATTCTTCCATCTATAGCCAGACTGCCTAAAGCATATGAAGTATTTAAAACCATTAAAAATACATATGAAGTTAACAATGCAAGCAGAATGTTAACCTTGAAACAACAACTTTTAAACATAAAGATGAATAAAGATGATACAATATCTACATACTTTTCAAGGATATCTGAAGTAAAAGACCAATTACAAACTATTGGAAATGAGGTAGATGATCAAGAAATCTCTCTCATAGCCCTAAGAGGATTACCAATTTCATGGGAATCCTACATTCAATGTATTAGCAGAACACCCCCCTTACCCAAATTTGAACAACTTAAGAATGAGTGCATTCAAGAGGAATCTCGACTAATCTCAAGAGGATTAGGGACAAATTGTAATGTCCCCTTTTTAGCGCAACATGATATGGGGTGTCGTTAGCCTATTCTGACACGATCCCGAAGGCTAACAAGGACATTGGTGGGATCCTGAGGTATTTTGGCCTAGGTGTTTTCAGTTTCAGGCCAATCGGTGCTGCTTTGACAAGGTTTCTAGACACTTACTATTTATAGTAAGTTAGTCTCCAAGCAGTGACTTGGAATTTTTAGTGTTTCCCTGGTTGGCATAATTATCAGTAGAAAATATTTGAAGGCGACAATGATTTAAAGGGATTATCAACAAGGTTTTAATATTTAACGATAAAGTGTAAAGTTAAATTAAATATTTAACTTTATCGTTATATTATAAGGTTGGGAATATAAAGTAATGTTTAAAATATTAAAAGTTCCCTTTAATGTGTATATTGTGGGAAATAATATTTTATTCTAAAATGTATTATCCCACATTGAGAAAATGAAGTGTTTGCATCCAGGAAGAAGATATAAATGGAGGTTGAGAGCTCTCTTTTGGGATATGCTGGGATGAATTAATGTGATGCTGTTGGATTTCGTAGAAATCTGATTATTGGGCTTGGAGGACGGAATCCCTCTTTGCTAGCATTCTCTTCGCTGTTGAAAGACACAGTCAGGAGGATTAATGGTGTTTTCATTCAGGAAACACATTGGGCTTCATTTGGTGCTCTCGCATGATGTTTTTACAGGGGTTTGAAAGTGCAGATTTGAAAATAGTGTTTTTGCTACAGTACCGCGTGAATAGTGTTTTTGCTACAGTACCGCGTGAATAGTGATTTGCTACAGTACCGCGTGAATAGTGATTTGCTACAGTACCGCGTGAACAGTGTTTTTGCTACAGTACCGCGTGAACAGTGTTTTGCTACAGTGTTGCGTGAATAGTAAAAATGCTACAGTGCCGTGAATAGTGCAGCTACAGTGCGTGAACAGTGTTTTCAGCAGGTTCTATACTTGTGGAGTCCAGGTTTGAATTTGTTTATTATCATATGGTCTGTAATATTCTTCAAATCTGATTTGTATGCTTGGAGTTGGAATTAAATAAATATCATCAGCATTAATCCTCTTGCTTTTGGCATTTGATATGTCTGGTTATTTTTATATTGAATAAACTTGAAAGCTTTACAATAAATACCAGTTTACCAAATTTATCCTCTAGCAAATCAAGAACCAAAAAAAATCCAGTAGTCAGCTTGCACGCCAACTGTTTGACAAAATTACACTAAGTAGAAAGGACATAAATTTAGTACCGAACAGGGGGTGTCCATTACAGTGGTATCAGAGCAGAAGATTCTGCCATCTTGTGGGAAACTTTCACCAAAACATATTGCAGAAATAAAACAGGTCTAGAATGTATGATTGAGCATGCGACAGGGGCATTATAATTTTCGCAATACCAGGGCCAGACAAAATAGAAATCCGGATAGTCAGAGTGAGCAGTCTAGTTCATCCGTGCAGGTGGACATAGAATCCAGTCATACAGACATAGAGGAAATATTCTTTGATTAGGACAGCAGTATGGGTGACCGAGATGAGAGGAATATCGTTCCAGATCAGGGGGAGGTGATGTTCAGACAGTTGCTGGGTACGTTAGAGCAGGGGCAGCGTATGCAGCAGGAGCAGAATAGGCGAATGGACATGATGTTGCAGCTTATGGCTAGACAGATGGGCATCAATATTAATCCAGGTGATGCCAACAATGGAAACAATAACAATGGGGGAAACGATAACAATAGGGGAGATGATAATAATGGAGGTCGTGGCAACAACAATGGCCTTGAGAATAATATTAATGGTAATAATGGACATGGCAACAATGGGAATGAGGCGGATAACTTTAGACACGTTGCACGCCCAGCTCGAACAGCGAGCTCGAGACCTCTTCTACCCACCTTCCCACCTAGGGATCCGGTTCAACCAGTGAATGAACCGCAGATTACTGAGTTACAGGGTCAGTTCAGGAGGGACTGGGAGGCCAGTGGACCCGAGTTTCAGGCAGATATTTCCCTCAGAGATTATATGGACTTGAGGATGAGACATATGCCTAGAGCAGGAGGGAGGAATCAGAATTTTGAGCTAAGAAAGAAAGTTGGAAAACTTTCCTTGCCTTATTATGATGCTTCAGGGAAGATGACTGCACGAGCTTGGGTGCAGAAGATAGATACATACTTGCAGCTAAATCCTATGCCTGAGGATGAGGCTATCAAGTATGCGGCTATGCATTTGGACGGCGTTGCGCATGAATGGTGGCATCATGGCATGGTGACTCTGGGGCATAATCAGATTACATCCTATGAGGAATTCACAGAAAGATTGATCGAGAGATTTGACACTAGGGATCCCGAGTTACATTTCAAGGAGCTAGCACAGTTAAAACAGTCAGGTTCAGTGGATGCTTACATCGCCGAGTTTCAGCGTTTGTCTGTACTTGTTACTGATATCTCTCCTAGGAGATTGGTGGTGTTATTTTGTGATGGGCTTGCTGATCCGTTACGTGGTTGGGTGAAGGGACATGATCCACTCACTTTAGCAGAAGCAACTAAAAAGGCACGAGATTTAGCCCCTTCGGTATACAAAGGAAAATACCATTCAACAGATTCTCCCTACCGCAAGGACAAAGACAAAAAACCATTTCAGAAAGAGTATAACAAACCCAAAGAAGGATCAAAAGGACTAGACAGTGAAACCTTGAATGAACTACGAAAGAAGAAACTATGCTTCCAGTGTAGAGAGCCTTGGGACTTATCTCATAAATGCCCTCTCAAGGCTAAGGCAAATCAAATGGAGTATTTTTCAGCAGAGGAGTCAGAGTCAGAGGGGGAGGATCAGCACTCCGATTCAGATGAGGGTAACACGATAGAGGAGAGCAGCATTCCTAAGGATGATAGATCGTTGGCACGCTTGACAGGGGCCCAAAAGGCAATCACGTTTAAGGTCAGGGGTACTATCCAGGGGCAGAAAGTGATATCTCTCATTGACACTGGGGCTACACATAACTTTATAGATACACAGTTGGTAGCCAGGAGAGGTTTACAGACAGAGGAGCATGATGGTTTTAGAGTCATGGTGGCTAATGGCCAAAAGCTATTATGTACTCAGAAGGTTTCAAATCTTCACATTAGATTTGGAGATGGCTATGAGTTGGAGGATGATTTCTATGTTGTGGACATGGGAGATTACGACGTCATCCTCGGCATGACATGGATGGCATCGCTGGTTGAGTTCACTTTCAACCTAGCGAAGTTGGAAATGAGGTTTCAGCATGAGGGTAGGACTGTTGTACTCAGGGGACTTTCAGATGGGAGTTGCAGGGTAGTCTCTTTGAGGAGAATGGAGAAACTTTTTCGACATAATGACATAGAGTGGGCAACAGAGTGCTTAGTTATGCCAACTTCACCAGAGCCTCGAGTGAAGAGTCATCCACCAGATATACAGGAGATTCTTGACAGACATGCCAAGGTATTCAGTGATATCCCGCATGGGGTTCCTCCTGACAGGGGTGCAGAGCATGTTATTGAGCTCGAGGAGGGAGCCAAACCAGTGATGATCACTCCCTATCGTCATCCTAAGAAACATAAAGATGAGATAGAGAAGGCAATTAAGGAATTGTTGGAAATGGGGCACATCAGGCCGAGCAAAAGCCCCTTTGCTTCAGCTGTAGTTCTGGTAAAGAAGAAGGATGGGACAATGCGCATGTGCATCGATTATAGGGCATTGAATAAGAAAACAATAAAAAATAGGTATCCCATTCCTAGGATTGATGAGCTGATTGATGAGTTGCATGGGGCATGTTTCTTCACCAAAATTGATTTGCGATCCGGATACCATCAGATCAGGATGAGAGCAGAGGACATTGAGAAAACAGCCTTCCGATGCCACTATGGCCACTTTGAGTTTATGGTTATGCCGTTTGGACTAACCAATGCACCCGCTACATTTCAGAGTTGTATGAACCAGGTATTCAGGGAGCAGTTGAGGAGATTTGTTTTGATCTTCTTTGATGACATCTTGGTCTTCAGTAAGACCTGGGAGGAACATTCACAGCATCTGGAGGAGGTATTATCTATCTTAGAGAGAGAGTCTTTATATGCCAAGGAGTCTAAGTGTGAGTTTGGTATGACAGAATTACTATACCTTGGGCATATTATTAGTGCAGATGGAGTTCAAGTAGACCCTGAAAAGATTAGAGCTATAGTAGATTGGCCTACTCCCACGAACCTCACACAGCTTAAGGGGTTCTTTGGTTTATGCGGGTTTTACAGGAGGTTTGTTAAGGGGTTTTCACAGACGGCAGCACCTTTGACAGACCTCACTAAAAAGGGAGCCTTCGTATGGACAGAAGCAGCACAACGATGTTTTGACCACTTCAAACAAGTGATGTCATCTTGTCCGGTTTTAGCTCTACCAGATTTCACGAAGCCATTTGAACTTCAGTGTGATGCTTCAGGTGATGGGATAGGGGCAGTATTGATGCAGGAGAAACATCCCATTGCATTCGAGAGTAGGAAGCTCCGAGGTGTTGAGAGGAGCTATTCTATCTATGACAGGGAGATGTTGGCCATAATGCATGCATTGGCCAAATTCCGATCATATTTGGTAGGTGGGCGTTTTGTGATCAAAACTGATCACAACAGTATTAAATATTTCATGAACCAGCGCGATCTTAATGACCGACAACAGAAATGGGTTACTAAATTGCAGGCTTATGACTTTGACATAGAGTTTGTCAAAGGTAAGAAAAACGTGGTGGCTGATGCCTTATCTCGGAGACCTCACTTATGTGCCCTGGCAGAGATTTCAGGAGATTGGAGAGATCAGATTATAGCAGAGTATGTCGGAGATGCTTGGGCTTCTGGATTGATTTCAGGTACTATACAGGATGATCGCTATGAGGTGATAGATGGATTGATCAGAGTTCAGGACAGGGTTTATTTGATTCCGTCATCACATTTGAGAGAGGTGATACTTAAGGCATTTCATGATGCACCCACAGCTGGGCATCCGGGGATCTTCAAGACCTACAGGCAGATCCGAGAGCGGTTCACATGGAGAGGGCTCAAGAATGATGTTCAGAGGTATGTCAGGGAGTGTGCGGTTTGTCAACAGAATAAGGGAGAGCACACATTTCCTGCAGGTTTATTACAGCCCTTGCCCATTCCAGATAGGAAATGGGAAAGTATTTCGATGGACTTCATCACTGGTTTACCACGAGTGCAGGGAAGGGATTGCATCTATGTGGTGGTGGACCGCTTGACGAAGTTCGCTCACTTCTTTGCTATTTCGTCCATTTACACAGCAGCACAGGTGGCAGATCTTTTCTTTAGAGAGATATTCAGGTTACATGGGTTGCCCAGATTCATTGTCAGTGATCGGGATAGTAAGTTTATGAGTGTTTTTTGGCAGGAGTTGTTTAGGTTGTGTGGTACAGATCTTACACCTAGTACTAGTTATCATCCGCAGACAGATGGGCAAACAGAGATTGTGAATAAATGGGTGGAGGGATATTTGAAGAACTATGTAACTGCACAACAAAAGGCTTGGGTCAGATGGTTGCATATGGGAGAGTATTGTTATAACACCACTTATCATATGTCCATCAAGATGACTCCTTTCATGGCACTCTATGGTTATGACGCACCTAGCTTCATGGATTTAGTTTTGGGGGACAGCAGAGTGCCCAAAGCCAAAAACTTATTGCAGGATAGTCAGGACATCCTGAAAGTGCTCAAGGAGAATATACAATAGGCCTAGAATCAACAGAAATTGTACGCTGATCAGCACCGAATAGAGCGCAGTTTCGAGGTAGGGGATATGGTTTACTTGAAGCTACAACCATATAGACAGTCATCACTCAAGAAGAGCGGAGCTGAAAAATTGAAGCCTAGATTTTATGGTCCCTATAGGGTGATTCGCAGAGTGGGTGAAGTCGCCTATGAGCTTGAGCTTCCAGAGGGCAGTCGGGTGCACAATGTGTTTCATGTGTCTAGGCTTAAGAAAGCCATTGGTCAAAGTGTAGTGCCTTCTGCAGATTTACCCCCTTTGGATGAGGAGGGGAAGCTTGTGTTAGTACCCGAAGCTATTCTGGATGTCAGGGAAAGGACACTCAGGAACAGAATCGTTAAGGAATACTTGGTGAAATGGAGAGACCTGCCAGATGAGGATGCTACATGGGAGAATGAACAGGTATTGCAACATTCAGGAGTGAATTTGCTTGAGGACAAGCAATTTCAAGGGGGGCGGACTGTAATGTCCCCTTTTTAGCGCAACATGATATGGGGTGTCGTTAGCCTATTCTGACACGATCCCGAAGGCTAACAAGGACATTGGTGGGATCCTGAGGTATTTTGGCCTAGGTGTTTTCAGTTTCAGGCCAATCGGTGCTGCTTTGACAAGGTTTCTAGACACTTACTATTTATAGTAAGTTAGTCTCCAAGCAGTGACTTGGAATTTTTAGTGTTTCCCTGGTTGGCATAATTATCAGTAGAAAATATTTGAAGGCGACAATGATTTAAAGGGATTATCAACAAGGTTTTAATATTTAACGATAAAGTGTAAAGTTAAATTAAATATTTAACTTTATCGTTATATTATAAGGTTGGGAATATAAAGTAATGTTTAAAATATTAAAAGTTCCCTTTAATGTGTATATTGTGGGAAATAATATTTTATTCTAAAATGTATTATCCCACATTGAGAAAATGAAGTGTTTGCATCCAGGAAGAAGATATAAATGGAGGTTGAGAGCTCTCTTTTGGGATATGCTGGGATGAATTAATGTGATGCTGTTGGATTTCGTAGAAATTTGATTATTGGGCTTGGAGGACGGAAACCCTCTTTGCTAGCATTCTCTTCGCTGTTGAAAGACACAGTCAGGAGGATTAATGGTGTTTTCATTCAGGAAACACATTGGGCTTCATTTGGTGCTCTCGCATGATGTTTTTACAGGGGTTTGAAAGTGCAGATTTGAAAATAGTGTTTTTGCTACAGTACCGCGTGAATAGTGTTTTTGCTACAGTACCACGTGAATAGTGATTTGCTACAGTACCGCGTGAATAGTGATTTGCTACAGTACCGCGTGAACAGTGTTTTTGCTACAGTACCGCGTGAACAGTGTTTTTGCTACAGTACCGCGTGAACAGTGTTTTGCTACAGTGCTGCGTGAATAGTAAAAATGCTACAGTGCCGTGAATAGTGCAGCTACAGTGCGTGAACAGTGTTTTCAGCAGGTTCTATACTTGTGGAGTCCAGGTTTGAATTTGTTTATTATCATATGGTCTGTAATATTCTTCAAATCTGATTTGTATGCTTGGAGTTGGAATTAAATAAATATCATCAGCATTAATCCTCTTGCTTTTGGCATTTGATATGTCTGGTTATTTTTATATTGAATAAACTTGAAAGCTTTACAATAAATACCAGTTTACCAAATTTATCCTCTAGCAAATCAAGAACCAAAAAAAATCCAGTAGTCAGCTTGCACGCCAACTGTTTGACAAAATTACACTAAGTAGAAAGGACATAAATTTAGTACCGAACAGGGGGTGTCCATTACACAAATAAAGAAGGAGAAATCCAAGCACTTAATACAAATACCTTCAACAAAAATAAAAAGTTCTCCAAATGGAAGAGAGGAAATAAAAACCATCAGAAAAGAGATATGTCTAAAATTTAGTGTTACAAATGCGACAAATATGGGCACACTCACAGGAATTGTCCAGAAAGGAGGAAAACACAAGCTAATCTAGCCGAAGTCAAAGGAGAAAACTCACTTTTCTTCTTAGCCCTATCAAGTGAAATAAATACAAATAAAAACACTTGGATCGTAGACAGTGGAGCATCAAGGCATATAACTGGATTCAGAAATCAGTTTGAAACACTTAACGGGCACTCAAGTGAAGAGGTTACTATTGGAGATAACTCTACATATCTTGTGAAAGGAATTGGGACCTGTACTATCAAACTAAGAAATGGAGTATCTCTACAATTAAAGGATGTTTTGTTTGTACCTCGAATAAAAAGAAATCTAGTCTCAATCTCAGGCCTAGCTGATCAAGGATATCGGGTTACCTTCAATGAAGATAAATTTTTCTCTGGCCTAAAAGTACAAATATCAAAAATGCCATAACAGTAGGTTCAAGAGATGGTAGCCTATACAAACTGTGCAGTGATCAAAAGGAAGCACTAAATCTTGAAGTTTCAAATAATAATGAATTATGGCACAAAAGATTAGGACACCTAAGATATAGTGCTCTATCCAACATAAAGAAGATTACTACAGGACTGCCCCAACTAAAATATGAACACACAGACATTTGCAAAGGATGTGCCTTGGGAAAGAATGTGAAAGTTTCTTTTCCCTGAAGTGAGCACAAATCAAAAGTTATTTTAGAACTAATTCACTCAGACCTATGCGGTCCCATGTCAACACCATCCCTAATTGGATCCTTATACTACATAATCTTTGTTGACGACTACTCTCGAAAAACATGGATATATTTTCTAAAGTGCAAAGACTCAAATGAAGTACTATCTAAGTTCAAAGAATTCAAGGCACTAGTAGAAAACCAGTTAGGGAAGAAAATTAAGGTGTTAAGATCCGACAATGGGGGAGAATATACATCTGACAACTTCAAAGACTTTTGTAATTCTGTTGGGATTAAGAGGGAGTATACTGTACCATATAATCCACAACAGAATGGAGTAGCAGAAAGAAAGAACAGAATCATAATTGAAGCAGCAAAAGCCATGATGCATGACCAAAACTTACACACTTCATTCTGGGCAGAAGCTTCAAATACAACAGTCTACATTCAAAACAGATGTCCGCACTCAGTTCTAGAAAACATAACTCCTGAAGAAGCTTTTACAGGGAACAAACCAGACTTAAGTCATTTAAGGATATTTGGCTGTCCCGTATATATACATGTTCGTAAAGAAAAGAGGACAAAACTAGAACCATCTGGAAAAAGAGGTATCTTCATTGGCTATAGTGAAAATACTAAAGGATATCACATTTACATTCCAGGAAAAAAATCTGTTGAGATAAGTAGAGATGTAAAGTTTGAAGAAAACACTAAACTCAAAGAACCTGAGGATGATAACATTACTAAAGAAGAAGAAGATCACATAACTGAGATTGAGAGGGAGAATATCATAGAAAATTCCAAACCTTCAGACACTGAGAGGGAGGACATCATAAGAGCTTCTGAACCTCTTGTTGATGAAAATATTGAAACACTCAATAACAAGAAAAGACCTCTATGGGCAAGGAAAATGATTGAAGAGAATAATATAGAACCAAATGAAATTTCCAAAGAAAATAAGAGAACAAGAACTCTAAAATGTTATGCTGCACTTCTAACCGAACTCACAAATTTTGAACCAACAAATGTCAGAGAAGCCTTATCAAAACAGGCTTGGAAAGATGCTATGGTTGAAGAATATCAATCTATACGAAAGAATGATGTTTGGGATATAGTGCCTAGACCAAAAGACAAATCAGTTGTCTCATCCAAGTGGTTATTCAAGATCAAATATGCATCTGATGGCAGCATTAAAAAACATAAAGCTCGCTTTGTGGCCAGGGGATTCTCTCAAAAAGCAGGAATTGATTATGAAGAGACATTTGCCCCAGTTGCCCGGTATACATCAGTAAGAACAATCATTGCAATTGCAGCATCCAAAGGATGGGAAATTCACCAAATGGACGTAAAGACTACCTTCCTAAATGGTTCAATTGAAGAAGAAGTATATAGAACAACCAGAAGGATTCACCATACGTGATAAAAATTGCTATGTTTGTAAACTAAAGAAAGCTCTCTATGGGTTAAAACAAGCACCTAGGGCCTGGTATGCAAGGATAGACAACTATCTCTCCAAACTAGGGTACTCCAAGAACCTAGCAGATCCCAACATCTACTTCAAGGCTTCAAATGGCAATATGATTATATTGGTCCTTTACGTGGATGATCTTTTGATAACAGGAGAGGATAATCTCATGGAGAAATGTAAGCAAGATCTGGCAGCAGAATTCGATATGAAGGATCTAGGGCTTCTACATTATTTTCTGGGATTAGTAGTATGGCAGAAGAAAACTACATCTTTCTAAATCAAGGAAAGTACACCACAGATATTCTAACTAGATTTGGGATGATGGAGTGTAAGCCATTAGCTACACCAATGGAAACTAATTTGCACAAGCTGAAAATTGAGGTAGAAGATTCAGAACCTACAGATCCCACACTCTACAGACAAATTGTCGGTTCACTCATATATTTGGTAAATACTCGTCCTGATATCTGCTATGCTACAAATGTATTAAGCCACTTCATGTGTGAACCTAAGAAGATACATCTAATGGCTGCTAAACACATTCTAAGATATTTACGAGGCACAATTGGACTTGGCTTAAAGTATGAAAATGTTGAGATTCAACTTGAAGGATATTCTGATTCTGATTGGACCGGAAGTACCACTGACCGGAAAAGTACTATAGGGTATTGCTTCAGTCTTGGTTCTGCTATGATATCTTGGTTCAACAGAAAACAATCAGCAGTTGCACAAAGCTCCACCGAAGTAGAATATATGGCAGCCTCCATGGGAGCTTGTGAAGCGGTATGGCTAAGAAAGTTATTATTTGGATTATTTGGAAAAACTTTGAATTCAACAATAATTTCAGAGTTGTATCAAGCTCTCAGTAAATCCAGTTTTTCACAATTGATCCAAACATATTGAGATCCCTTATCACTACATAAGAGATATGGTAGATCGAAACGCCATAAAACTAGTGTACATCAGTACTGAAGAACAAAATGCTGATATCTTCACCAAGCCACTTGCAAGATTGAATATAGAATACTTCAGAAGTAAACTTGGTATGACTAGATTATAATTGAGATTATTAGGATGAAATTCCTACCATGTGTAATTTGTTCATGAATAAATAAATAAAATGTATATTGCAATATTCTAACTGTGTTCAAGAAGATGACGATCTTCTTATGTTTAAGGTTACTATTTCAAGGTGACGATCTTGACAATAGTTGACCAAGTGTCAAGATTGACTATATTAAGTTGTTGTCCCGGACTGTGGCGGATATCCTGATCCTAAAGTATGTGATCATCTCATGATTGACTTCTTAAGTGATTGTCCCGGACTGAGCCGGATATCATGGTATTGAGTTTATTGTCATGACAAGACTATATTAAATGTTGTCCCGAATTGTGTTGGAAGTCATGACAGAATATGCTCCCAAGAAAATTACTTAGATCCACTCCTGCTAAGAGGGAGTGTTAAGATATAGCCCTCGTGAATCTAACTGATGGTAAATCGGTTATTATCTGGAGAGTGATATATTAATAGAGCATACAGTTTGGAAATTAAACATAAACAAACTAATTGTTATGAACGGTTGCCTCCGTAGGGACATGTCCATACGTGGCAACTGCCACGTATGGACATGTCCCTACGTAGGCAACCTTTCCTCTTGTATTTAAACCGGATTCAATGATGGAGACTATCAGTAACTCACAGCAATCAGTCTTCCAAAATCGCTGTCATTATTCTTCGATCCATATTTCACAACAAATGCCCTAGCTGAAGAAATTCACCAAAATCAGGTTTGATGATATGCAAAATTTCACCAAATTTTGTCTAGGTTGACTTCAATTCGAACTGAAAATGCTCCTAAGTTAGGATAAAAGATCTTCAAATCAATCTCGCCATTCCTTGAGAATGCATTTTGATCAATGAAATGATCAAAATCTCTTGTTAAAATCGCTAATGTAGATAAAATTCGCTCTTCAAAATTGTGGATTCTGTAATGCAGATCAGAATGTAGTTGCACTTTGGTGATGTAGTTCACTGGTCTTTCAAATTTACAGATTGAATTTGTTAATGATTGGTTTGAATGATGCTTTTGAAATGAACAAAACACTTTCTTATATAGGCGTTGGAAGCATAGGGATGTGTCTCTTCACTTCAAATTCCCCTAGGCCGACTTGCATATTAAAAAAACTTTTTAATTGCTTTTTATGCTGAGCGCTCCACACTTGGAAAGCCGACTTGCTTATTTTACTCATGATTTTGACCTTTTTGATCTTTACAACTTTGGCAAATTTTTAAGGTAGCTTTGCAAGATTTGCTATCAAGGAGACTTTTCATAATACCTTTGCAATTCAACTTCAAGGCGAATTTTAGGGGAACCTTTGCAAGTCTTAACTTGGGTCAGCTAAATCAACCATCTTTGCAACTTACTACCAAGGCGGATTTCTAGAAAACCTTTGCAATACTTGATCATGGTGGCTTTTGAGAGCACCTTTGCATCTTGACATCATGGCGGCTTTTTGAGACCCCTTTGTAAGTGTTGATCAAGGCGGCTTTTAAGGAGACCTTTGCAAGTTTTGCCTAGAGGCGGCATTTAAAGGCACCTTTGTAACTCCTTCTCTTAGCGACAATTTGAAGGACCTTTGCAACATTTGCTAGTGGCAGCATTTTGAGAGAGCTTTGCAATATTTGCTTCAAATCGGCTTTTTAGAGGACCTTTGCAACTTCTACCCTTGGGCGGCTTAAGAACTCACCTATGCAACTTCTCCCTTGGGCTGCTTTTTGAAGGACCTTTGCAAGTTAACCTCAAGGCGGATTTTCAAGACCCCTTTGCAAGATTTTCTTGAAGGCAGAAATTCAAGGCACCTTTGCTAGTCATTCCTTAGTTGGCCAAATCAAAGACCTTTGCCACTTAGTGGGTGGATTGGCCAATTTTGCTAGCTTTGCAATCCATTTGCATTTTAAAGTTTTGTCAAGATTTTGAAACTAAGTCTACGAAATTTTCATCTTTAAGGCAAATCATTCTTCAAAACATCATCCTTTGTCAAAACCTTCTTCACCAAATCAACCATCTTTGGTTCCTTTGCGCTAAGTGTTGACATTTCAATGCAAATGAGACAAACCTTCATTCACGTTCCTCATGCTCTCTTCAAACCCTAATTGACCTAAGCTAAGAGACTCTGACGATCTCAATCTTTCCTACATACCTCTCAACTTATGGATTTCATTTTCAGTTACTAAGATCAACAATGCCCTAGGACAAAGGGAATTTTCATCTTGACAATCCTAGCAACTTTGCGAGTTTGACACAACTGCATCCTTAAACTCAACTCCTTTCACAAGCAAGGGCAAACAGCTATTAAACCTACCAAGCTAAACACTAAGCAAAGCAAAAAAAAGTGGGGGTCCCCATTTGCAATGGGGCGATGTGTGAATATGTCACAACACATTCATTAAAGCTTCAAATTCTTCACAAATTTCATGCCAAACCTTAGCTGTCCAAGGCATTATGAAAAATATGGCAATAAAACGTCCCAGTCTGAAGCAATATGTCTTCCACCTGCAAATAAACTTCAAAACCTAGCTGGTTGAAGCTCTAGAATGATGTAAACCTGCAAATATACTCAATGATGAACACTAGGTGGATTCACTTCTCAATTTAGAGTTGGGTTTTTGTCCAATCCACCAAGAAACTCCAAGGGTCTCATACTCAATGATGAGCCTTGGGTGGATTCACTTCTTAATGTAGATTTGGGTTTTTGTCCAATCCACTGATAAACTCCAAGGGTTTCCATCCTCAGATTTCCTATAAAATGAAAGCCAAAGCTCTCAAGCTTCTCAGAGAGAAATAAAATAAACCAAGTATATGCAAATGAGCTCCAAATGAACCTGTTGTCACAAAAACTTGCACCCTTGCTAAGCTATCAACTCAACAACCTCGTGAAACATGGAAACAACCCCAAAGTGTGGGACTTTGTGCAAGGGGGTAAAATCTCCGGAGAAGGCCGGCTTCCTTCTCAATCCAGGTGCAGGTGTTGAACCAACTCAACACTTCAAAACTTACTCCTAAGCCTACCCTAACCACTTGCAGAGGAAAAGGGAAGAGAAAAATGCTTAAAATGAAAGGAGGTGATGCACCAAGATAAGAGATGTTTCTCTCCCCACCCGAAATGGCACAAATAATCAACTGAAATATCCAGGAGATGCACAAACTTCAGTTGCATGAATGACCTCAGCACACATATGGAGGTTAGAACTTGCCGAATGTCAATAGGAGAGAAGGTTTCCCACAAGTCACACTCATAAATAAATTAACACAACATATATGAGAGAAGAGCCACAAAACATACACCTATGATGAAGGTAAGGAAATATACATAGCATGCATAAGTTGAAGGAAGGCAAGAACGATACTTTCAATTCATTCAAAGGCCAATGGCCAAACTTATAGCTGTAGAAATGCACAAATATACAAGTCTTTAAGAGAAGTGAAAGAGCATAGAATAGCTCAAGCCAACAGGGAGAGAACCCTTTACAATGAGGCATAACAACCTTATATAGAAAAACTGGTTGCAATAGTTGTTGGAGATCACACCCTCTAGAAGTGTTGCAAGTCGGAAGGAAGATGACTCGGGTTGCCGAAGTTGGGGGGACAAGGAAGGAACTTCGGAACCTCTGGGTTTCGGAGTTCTGGGAAGGAGAAAGGAGAGGCGGCAAGGGACTTCAGAACCTTGGGGTTTTGGAGTTCCGGGAAACTGGAAAAAGGGGCTAAAGAAAGATCTTCGGAACCTCGAGGTTTCGGAGTTCCAGGGAAGAGGGAAAAGGAAGAAAAGGGAAGGAACTTCAGAAACTTGGGGTTCCGGAGTTTCGAGGAAGAGGGAAAAGGAAGCAAAGGAAGGAACTTTGGAACCTCGGGGTTCCGGAGTTCCGGGGAAGGGAAGAAAGCGAAGGCAAAGGGAAGGAACTTCAGAACCTTGGGGTTCTGGAGTTTTGGGGGAGAAGAAAGAGAAGCTAAGGAAAGAACTTCGGAACCTCGGAGTTCTGGAGTTCCGGGAAAAGAAGAGAGAAGGCAAAGGGAAGGAACTTCGGAACCTCGGGGTTCCGGAGCTCTGGGGGAGAGGAAAGAGAAGCTAAGGAAAGAACTTCCTCCAGACAAGACAACACTTCACACTTCCTAATTCCACTGCTTTTCTCTTTGATCAACTGGGGCAGCGCGGGTCCGTGGATCGTATCTCTGATCAGTTCTCACTGATGGACCAAGGGTGTCATAAAATGACAATAGAACCCTTTTATAATTCTCCAAGAAAGGTTCTGGAAAACCCATTTAATTTTCTCTCTTTTAATATTCATATTTAATCACAATTGGGAATAATAATAAAGTGACCCCTTATATAATTCTAATCAACTTAAAGTCACTTTATGAATTAATTTTATATTCACCTTATATCTCCCAATATTGGCACCTATTTCCATAAAACACTTTTTAAATTATTTAAAAAACTTATAACCCACAAAATTCGCGGAGGTGGTCGAAAAACCCTAAATTGCGAACAGAAAAACAGAGCTGGGAGAAATCGCGAAGATTGGAAATTGTGAAAATCGCGAAACAAATAGTGGAAGGAGGTCGCAAAAGCAAAGCGACGAAAAATCGTAGCACAAAAACGCAGAAACCCCAACAAAATCGCGAAAAAACATGAAAAATGCAGTGCCAAAATCGCGCTATATACTATATACCCACAAAAACGCAGGTTTAAATGGAGATCGTGCATGCCATGGGAAAAAATCTGCGTTGAGCGAAAAAAAAAATCACGGAATATGCACCAAAAATGTGAACACAGTCAAACCCCACGATTAGACAAAAACGCGAAACAAGTTGCAAAAAGAGCCACGTGAAACAACGTAGAAAATCCGTCGACTGAGAAACCCTTACAGTCCAGCAAACTTCAAAAGAATTTGAAAAAGCAGAATCGTTTTTTTCATTAAAAAACAATTAAATTTTTTTTTTGGAAATTATATCCAGGTAGCAAGACGAATTAAAAAGTTCCCTAAATCCTAAAGAAGCCCATCGACCCGCTTTGATACCATGAAAAACTGATTGAACAAAATAATTGGATAATTACATTGAACGATATACACACGTATATATAGAGCCTACAAGACGATGTTCTATAAATAGAACTAGTCGTTAAAGTGAAATCAAATAAGCTAAAAAGCTTAAAAAGCTAAATATAGCTTAAAATGCTAAATAATAAAAAGCTAACTTAACAAGCTAAATAAGTCGACTAAAAAGCTAAATAGCTAAATAAGTCGACAACTAAGATGACCGCTAAAAATAGAAGATGACCATTATAGAAATTAATATTATTTTAACAGTCCCTAGGTACCAAAATAAAGTCACTTTATGAAAACGACTTAAAATTCACGTTAATCCTGTTTATGTCGTCATTTCATAAAGTCATTTTATATAATTAACAAGGTTACCGAGAGATTGGAGTACTTGGAGATGCTGGAGACTGGTATTGGTACGACTAATTTTAAAAAATAGGAGATGGGGTACTTCAAGATGCCAATGTTTTTTTAATATAATTTAATAATTTCTAGAAAATATTATAACATAGAACTTTGAAAACAAGAACAGTGGTAAAGTTTAATGTTAAATTTAAAATGGAACAAAAATTGAAATTAAAATTGCTTATATTGCTGGTACCATAGCCAATCTAAATGGCCTGTGCATCAGGAAGTTTCCAGAGACGTCTCTGGTACCGAAGACACATCTTCGTCTTTGGTATGCATCTCAGGGGGTAGGAGATGCGTCTCCTCGTAACGTAGATAATTAATAATTTGACTTAAGTCATTAAATCCTTGATAATTGCCAATATCAACTCATGGGAATAATCTAGCCACTTTCTAGATATAGATATGATGCCAACCGACCAACTTGGTGACATACTATAGATAGTAAGTATGAGCAAAACATCCAAGTGACTTACTAAAAATAGTAAGTGTGAATCAAAGTATCTTGAATGACCTCTGGAAGACACACCACAAATAAACTAGGACACTGAAGTGAAGAATATTTAAATAAGCACCAAAAGATTAGCTGAAGAGCCATAGAACACCCTCAGAAGGGTCCCCTAATCACCTTGTTAGCCTATGGGGACCAAAGTTATAGGCTAACCTCTAGAAATAGCTGATGCCTGAAAAGGGGACATTACAGAATGCAATGAGCAATGTTCTCATCTGCAACCTCCCTTTCTTCGTTCTTGAAGACCTTTCCCAATGCACCTCTTTTTACATGAAGCCGAAAAATTCTCTTCCCTAGAAGATGGTGTTATTGGCGTGAAAGGATGTGGGCCAGCCAGTTGTGATAAGCAACTAGGAGGTTTGTGCAAGCTTTTCCTGGCAATAGGATGTGCTCTTTCCTTTGATTTATTACTTACCATGTCAGCATCCTCGTGTTTTTTAATATAAGCCAATATTTGATGCTTGGCAACCCTTTTGTATTTGACCTAGGACAATCTCTTATTCCCTGGCAAGGAATAGTGTAGAAGTGAGCTCTTTTATTCTCTTCCAAATTGGCTGCAATGCTAAAGATAACTCCCACCACCAGGAAGTTGTTCAATCATTATCGCATGTTGCCAAAGAGGTGATGATGCATCAAACTTAAATGAACTCTTTGCATTTGGGGCAATTGAACTAGAACTATCAGCCACTCTGTATGAACCTAACAGAAAACAAAAAAAACACTACAAATTAACAACCCTACGACTTAAAAAAAACTGACATTATAACCCCTTATGCATAGAAAGTTAAATTTTTTTTTTCAGAACTTATTAAAAAAACAAAAAAAAAACTTGTAAATTTTTTAGAAAATCTATTCAAAACTTGAAAAATGAAGGATTTACTCATCTTTGATAGTTGAATCTTCTTTATGCAGCTATTTTTCGTTGTTGGTGTAGGTTTGATTAATATATAAGCCTCATATTTGAAAAAAAATGAACCAACCTTCAAATCCTAGCAATGGCAGCTTGGAGGAAAAAACTGCAGTTTTGGTCTTTTCTATTTGTCAAATGAGTTGAAAAATATATTATGACGTCACTTTAGGGTGAGCAAATGCTTTTAGGCTAAGTTACTGGTTGTGGTATTTGTTCGGGTTTGGGTTCAAGGATTTGCTTTGCGGGTGCGGTTAAATTTTTTTTTTGAGGTTGGGTTTGTTTTGGGTTGATCCATGCAAAAACATATAAAAATCAGAAACATATACATATTTGCAGTAGGAATTAAGTTCAAAATACACTGCACATAGTGTCATATATTATGTAATAAGCAAAATCACCATATAAATAATGGAATGTAGTCAAATTCAAATGTCATTATATATATTAAAATTTAATAATGATGTCATTTAAACAATCAGCCATCATCGCCTAAAAATTATAGGGCTCTTCCAAAGTATCATCATCACCATCCATATTAGATGATATAGATATTGATAAATTAGAAGAATGTGATGTCCCCATCCAAATGCTAATCTCTAGAACCAAATAACTAAGAAAAAACTCCTTGTATTATCTTTAATTCTTTATAATGAAGTTGGTGCAATTGGCACCAAATTGTTTGATAACAATGTAATAAGAATGATCAAGATTATTATCACATTGATCAGCATGACCCATAAGGGATCCCATCAGATCTCCTATATGCACCGGTCACAACCATTTAATCACTTTGCAATGAGGGATAACATTAAATATGAAGAAAGAGACCAGCAAATCGATAACTATATTAATTTTCGAGTAATTTGATCACATAAACCTAAGGAAACAATACATAATATATTTGATTAAGTAATAAAGTGGTTGGATTAAAAGCAGCTATTAATATATAACCAAAGGGTGTGATTCCTCTTGGTTAGAATACAGTGACTAATGGTAATTAAGGGATACGATTTGGTTATAAAAGTAATGTTCTCCCAAAAGATGCGATCAAGGAAGGGATACGACCATCCCAAATCAAAGATACAACTGATCAGTCTTATAAGCTATTTAATGAGGATCACATACGCATTTCCAGAAAGGATGGGATCTGAACATCTTTGTTTGACTAAGGCAGAATGGAAGGAAGCCAGGTGAAGGAGTATATCCACACTCTAGCAAGGTCATAGACACATGAGACTAAGGCACTAAATAAGCCGAGACAGCGTCTACTATTCTCTCATGAACATAAGTATTGTGATCAGACACAGTGGACAGATTGAAGCATAACCTTTCATTCTTCCATCGTGTGACATAAGGGAAACAATTTAGGCATTGCGATCTTCAGGTTTAAGTATCACATATATATACGTGTTCTTATATATTACAGTTGAATCGGGTGTTCAAGACAATTTACAAATCTTAGTATAACTATATGACCAAGATTGAGGAAAGCATAAAAGGGGACATTACATGGCTTGAGAGGTGTTAAGAAGCTGAGAACGGAGTTACAATATAGGAGCACGCATCTCAAGTATATAAATTAGAAGAAGCTATCAAGATAAGTTCTATTGTATGAACTATTCTGAAAATTTCAAGTTAAATATCATATTGAAATGTCTTCAGTTTGGGTAAATTTTATATGACAGTTCTCACCTTAAACTGGAATTGCTGTTTCAGGATTAAATTAAGGAAAATCCCAAATGGGGACATTACAAAGAACCACAAATTGTGCCATTGGCACTAGCACTCTCATGCTCACTAGGTGGTTCATCATCAACATCAAGTGCAACAAAGTGGGAAGTGGAAGCACCCAAGTCATATGATTTGGTTCAATATCCCACTTTCTTGTGTCCCTTTCCTTTTAGGCTTGTAGCCACTTTCTTTGTGTGTAAGGAGGCCCAAGTTTGAATGCACATACACCAAGTCCTCTGCTTTTTTTTGAGTGCAGTCAATTATGCTTTATTGAGTGGATGGAGTATGTGCTCCATTTACTCTTAGATGCAGATGAACTAGCAACCTATCAAGACAAATTAGATAGTTGAAAGTTGTAAAATTAAATTACAAAATTAAAATGTAAATAAAACTTAAAAGATAAAAGAATATTTTTTTGAAACTTAATTGCAATAAAATTTTGATCACGAGAGGATTAGTTGTGTGAATGATTGGTCATGGAAGTACCACCAACTATGAGCATCGACCATATACTTGTCTCAAAGAGCATCAAGACTAAAGTCATTGGAGCATGCAAAATCCGTGAAATGTCACTATCAATGAAGAGTCTATGAAGTGCTGCCTTGTACCCCTGACTGATTTCAACAACTCTATATGAGGCAACTCTTGTTGTCATAGAAAGAGGCTGAAAACTATAATATTTGGGACTCAATGCAAAGGCAAGAACATGTAGCGGAGTAGTCATTTTGTTACATCTCTCTTGAATGATTTAATGTAATTGTTCCAAGTAATTTTCTTCAGGATGTTGCTTTTTTGCATTTATGATGACTTTCATCTTCTCAATCATTGAGTCCATACCATTATATATCTCACCTAAACAAGTCCAATCCATGTTGGTATAATGAATCATGTTTAATATGGACTCAATGAAATTGAAGAGATACTCAACACAATAACACCAAATGTCATCTAGGATTATTCACTTACCTTTTCTGCTCTTTAGTGCTAGATTGCCTCCATATGGACCGATTTGGGTTGATGGAGTATGTGCTCCAATTACTCTTAGATGCAGATGAACTAGCAACCTATCAAGACAAATTAGATAGTTGAAAGCTGTAAAATTAAAAAATTTAAATTACAAAATTAAAATATAAATAAAACTTAAAAGATAAAAGAATATTTTTATTAAACTTAATTGCAATAAAATTTTGATCACAAGAGGATTAGTTGTGTGAATGATTAGTCATGGAAGTACCACCAACTATGAGCATCGACCTTATACTTGTCTCAAAGAGCATCAAGACTAAAGTCATTGGAGCATGCAAATTCCATGAAATGTCACTATCAATGAAGAGTCTATGAAGTGCTGCCTTGTACCCCTGACTGACTTCAACAACTCTATATGAGGCAACTCTTGTTGTCATAGAAAGAGGCTGAACACTATAATATTTGGAACTCAGTGTAAAGGCAAGAACATGTAGCGGAGTAGTCATTTTGTTACATCTCTCTTGAATGATTTAATGTAATTGTTCCAAGTAATTTTCTTCAGGATGTTGCTTTTTTGCATTTATGATGACTTTCATCTTCTCAATCATTGAGTCAATGCCATTATATATCTCACCTAAACAAGTCCTATCCATGTTGGTATAATGAATCATGTTTAATATGGACTCAATGAAATTGAAGAGATACTCAACACAATAACATCAACTGTCATCTAGGATTATTCACTTAACCTTTTCTGCTCTTTAGTGCTAGATTGCCTCCATTTGGACCGATTTGGGTTGATGACCATGTTAGAAAGTGCCTCACAAACCTTCACAAGTTGTCTTAACATAATTGTGTTGGAGGCAAAACAGGTCTTAGCAAACAACCAGTTTGAAAATCAAAATAAAAAAATTAAATTTACAAAAATTAAAATTAAAAAAGTTTACTAAAGTGAAACATATTTATTATTTAAATTACCTTGAATAACTCCAATTTTGAGAATGTTCTAAATATGCCTTGCGACATATGGTGGTTGGTGACAAACATTTGGATCTATTTGGCCTCAACATACCCTTGTTTGATCCAATCAATTCTGGTGCCAATTTTTGTAGCATAAGGTTGAGGGAGTAGATGGCACGAGATGTCTAAAAAATGTGTGAATAATGCTCCTCAACCAATAACCTAGCCACTTAATTTTTTTGGCATTGTTTGCTATAACTTGCATAACGTTTCAATGGCCCACTTCGTTAATGGTTTGACAAAGAATATTAGCAACAAATGCACTAAAATTTAGGGGACATTGCAAGTACATTGATCAATGGTGGATTTTTGGCAACTTTTCCTCCATATCAGAAATGATGGACACCCTTGTTCCAACCCACAAATCCCTAATGGGCTTCAAGGAGTCCTCTACAAATTTCACCTGTTTTTCCAATAAGGTGCTACATACCTTATTATTTAGGCCCTTGTACCCTTTTGGAGCCTCATTAATTGCTTTCACCATTTGTTGCTAATATGGTGAGTGACCAACATTGAATACCAATCCATTTGCATAGATATATCTCGCTATGTGATGATCAACAATCTATTGATACTCGTTATGAAATTCCATTTCTAATGGTCCCTTTGATCCCTTACGTGTATAGACCATAGGTTGTTCTTTAGGTGTGGACAAAAATGGGTGGCTCTTTGTAGGTTGAAAATGAGAAGGCAGTGGGGGAGGCTTCATCCCTTGAGATCCTTTCTTTAACAAAGGATGATTTGATTTACAACTTGTTGCTTGATCTGCTTTTTCTTGCTCTTTATTATATGCCAAGAATCGTGGTTTTGGAATGCCATTACCATCTTTGCATGGGCATAATTTGATGCCTTGTCTAGGGATCTTGCACAAATGGGTTTTCACTTGATTGTATGAGCTCAAATATTTAACTTCACATTCTTTACAAATCCGAACATAATCCCCATGACCTAAAAGTTGCTGTACAATTTCAACATATTTCCAAAGGGAAGAGTTTGGATCTGTTTTGAAGCGGGGTCAGCTTACAAAGCTAGAATTAGTTGCCATTTTAATACCTAAGACAACAAGTTCAATAAACAACACATTCAAAGAACTGAAACAAATGAGATAAAAGATGATTTTGCTGATTGGAGTAATTTTCAGATTTCATTCATTTGTTTCTCAAGAACATTCGCAAACACAGTGCAGTAAGTATTGACAAGCAAGTACATTAAGCAACTGATGATATCATTGTTTATTCACTGTCCACATTACATATTACATAAAATGAAATGATTTTCAGACAGGAAAGACCTGTAGCATCAGTATCACTGCTGTTTGCAGCCAATTGTGATCTGGAGCTTTCTTTTGATTATTCCTTGCACCAAAACCAAAGGTCGATGTGGTCCAAATGTCCTCCGAGCAAAGCACAAATTCCTAGTAATATTCAGACCTGGAAATACACAATCCATGGACTGTTCAGGCACTTAATAGACTGAAAATAAACCACAGATAACTCTGCTCCAGCAACCAAAACACTTAGGCTTCATTGATGAATTCAACTATCATGCTTCCAAAGAATCCAAACACTACACTTGACCACAATCCGCCTAAAAACCTCCCAGAAATCTTCATGGCTCCTAAGCGCTGCAAAGAGGATTTTTTTCAGTCACTAAAATGCAGATTTAATCTCAAAAAAAAATACACACGTGCCTTCTTGAAGTGTATGGCCTGTCTAAAGGTAATTTGGCTTAGGAAATTCAGGTGTCCACCAAAAATTGCAAATGACCTATTCATTTGAGTCACCAAGCCGAGGAAAAGATAATCGCTTAATACCCAGAAGCATGTAATCAAAATATGCAGAGATATGAACCAAAAAGTGGTATTCTAGGTGGCTGAAAGTGTATGGCCAGAACTGGAAGAAACACCCAAAACTTGTAATTTCGAACAACACTCCACACAAAATCCTGAAGACAAACTCAAAAGATTTCACAATTCTTCATTTTTCGCAAACCCCATACCAAAATCTCAAGCAAACCTGTGTACTCTCTGATTAAAACAATAACCCTGCTAGGGTGGGTCTTTCACCACTGAAACCAGACAAATTGTAGAGGGTTTTCGTCCTCAACAATCCCAAGAAGAACTCCAAAGTTAGTTTCGACAACATCTCAATATGTGTGCAAATTCAAAATATTGCAAATGAGAGCTCCAATCCTCCTTTGATAACTTTTGAGAGCTATTTTAGAAAAGTGTTTTACTTTATTTGGCTGTTATTTGAAAAATTGATTTTTTTTTTGCAAAAGCACGTTTTTGCTTTTTTGTTACTTTTCTTAGAAATATGTTTTTTGCTTTTTCGTTACTTTTCTTAGAAATATGTTTTTTTGCTTTTTCAAAAAAGCACTTTTTTCTTTTTCTACTCTAAGAGACCTCTTCGAAATATTAATAACAATTCATGTGCAAAGCCCGCTCTCCACCCCCCACTTATCTCTGCTAGATGTCCACTTTTGAGGAATATAACTTAATAACATTTAACACTAAAGTAAATATTAAGACATAACTTTATAACTCTAGTGTAAATATTAAAATAATCCCAAGCACATTGTGGAAAGGACCACCAAAGCATTGGAAACTAAAAGCTCAACATGTTGAGACATTATTGGTGTTGAAGAATGATGCTCGGTGCCAGAACAAGCACATACTATACAAAGTTGTGTTCTTTGCAAACCAAAGAAAGCAAACCTCAGAAAACCTAGAAAGCCATGCAAGCACTTAGTATAAATAGCAACTATTGTCGAAACTCACTGAAATTGAAAATTGAGCTCACTTAGAGTATTGGAACCCTACCAACACATTTGGAAATCTACGAAAAACCTTGAAAACTGGCCAATGTTCGTAGAACAAGATGGTGTAAAAATGGGGACATTACAAGATAGTATGAAGGACAATAATGAGCTGATCGAATTTTCTTTGTCCACATCGACGATTACACCAATAGATGAGGTATCATTGGTTGTTGATGCACAATCCTCGCCGGAGATTGAGATAGAAGAGGCCAATCCGGTTAATGAGTAACTTTGACACTGCCAACCACATTGCTAGGATTGCCAGCCACAGTGCCAATTACATTGTCAGCCATATTGCCAGTTACAGTGCCAACCACATTGCCCGTGTTGCCAATTGAATCCACGTTACACATTGAGGCCATTGTGCCAACAAAGCCCATTCAACCAGACGAAGGTACTTTGCTAGGGGACACCACTTTGTCGGCAGACACCACTTTGGTTGAGGAAGCCGAGCAGATTGATTGCTGGCTACACCTACTTCGTCTTCCAGTAGAGTTTCCATCTTTTCCCTCGCGGAGTTCTTTAGGGCTCATGGTCGATGGACTTGAGCAACAGGATACATAATAGTCGGTCATCGTTATTGACAATGCCTATCTTGGTCCTATACAAGCAACTTTGGCTAGGGTGGAGAATGTTTAGGAGATTGCATGATAGCTGCCATTGACTTTACAGGAGTTACCAATGGCCAACCCACCTATTGAGAATCTGGATGAGAAGTCAAGTGAGTCATAGGGAGTAATTATAGAAATTGCTAAGTGCGATGAGGAGGGCCCCTTTGGCATGATTTAGAGATATTTACAGGATATTTAGTCTACGGTTGTAGTCATGCAAGTGGTTGGAGACATCTCCCATGATTGGATGTAGGGCTTTCTTCGTTGGTGGCAGGAGAAGCCAAACGTATTTTGGCATTTATATAGAGAGAGTGTGAAGGGGAGTTCGCTCGATGCTTCACTTCTTGAGGATGGTTTGGGGTAGAGACTTCCAAGATGATGGTAGCTTGGCACCCTGCCAGGCCTACAGTAGAGGGAGACATGGTAGAGTCATTTCAGCTTTGTTTTAGATAGTTTCTACTGATGAGCTCACACATCACAAGGATGAGGCTCTCCAGATGGTGGAGATAGTACGTGCTGAGGTGGTTGAATGCAGATAAAAGTTTCAGAAGCAACTTGCTCAACAAGCACATCTCATTGAAGTAGAACAGACTAGAGGGAGAAGGAGATTGAGCAAACCAAATGCCAGCTAGTTGAAGCTGCATAGATGGTGAAGGCAGCAAAGGAGTGAGAGTTGGTAGCAGCTCACCATTTGAAGCTGCAACCTGAGGAGGTCCATAGGCTTCAACAACTCTGATCCCCGACATCCACTCCCACATCTTTTGTACATCCAAGGACATCTTCTCATCTCCCTTCTCAGTAGTTTTGATTTGGTGTTGTTTAGCTCCCAATTTTGTAAGTTGTCATTTGGAAGACACCTTTCTTTTTGGAGGGGTTGATGTAGTTCGTCAATAAATAAAATGAGTTATTTTGTAATTAAGGAATTAGTCCTTGGCAATTGGTTGTTAGTTGGGAGTTACTGACGGTTCGCATTCTCAACCAATCTCAACTTTGCTATATATATCTTATTGTATTTGTAGTCTGGACTGCATACATGAAGTTCTTGTATCTATTGCACATCTGATAATTGAATGAATAAAAAGACATATTTTTGGAACATTGTTGCAAGCAATTGTTATTGTGATATTCTGTTATTTCCTTTTACTCTTTGTTAATTATTCAAGTAGAATACTCAAGTAAACAACATGCTATTGAACTTTTTTACTCAAGCTCTAGTAGAGTCTATAGTATAGACTAGAAATCAGTTAGTTTGCATCTGTAAAAGAATGTGCTACAAGTGTTACAGAGAGACTTAGTAGAGGGCTTCAAAAACGTTTTGTCCTTCCATTTAACAATCAATTATCTGCTCAAGTTGTTGATAATGAGAAGGAAGGAAAGAAAGAAAGAAAGAAATAACGAAATTATATTATTGCCCATGGATGATCAAAAGTAGGTCAATGGGACTCAAGTAAAACAGTTTACTATGAAAATTTCTAGGAAAGAAGCCTAGAGAGGCCCCACAGAGGGAAGAACAAAAGCATAGAAATATGAAACAACAAAAGACCTCCAAAGAGAAAATGTTGAGGAAAACTGGAGCTCATCAAGTATCATTGTCTGGACTAGAAATGGCGAAGTCATTGGTATCATCATCAATCATTGTGAAGGGATCAATACAAGATTTGAAATTACTCATCAGGGAGTGTTGAGGGTGGGGAGGTTAAAGTAAGGTACTTCCCTGAGGAGCATATCTAACATGCAAGCTAAAGTAACCCCTTTATTAGGGAGAAAGCTTGTAATGTGTATTTGCCCTTGTGGCTAGGCGGCTGGCTGGAGAAGAGTAGATTGTTCAACAGGAAAAAGCTAAACTGTGCTTCTAGGAAGAAGCACGACCATGATGCCAAGGAGGAACATGTTGAGGTGGAAGTGGTGAGAGAGTTGTCTCATAGGTTTTTCTGCAGTGATAAGAAAAGTAGTGGCATCCAAAGGTCATTTAGAGCAACTGATCTCTCTACTTGGGGGTTCTAAAATCTCAAGAGACCTCATGTAAGGATTTGTGCTGAAGAATGATGGCCTCTCGAAGATAAAGGGCTGAACATTGTTGGTCTAGATATGTGAATAAATTAGAGAGATTGTTGCTTGAGTCCTTTAGAGGTAGTGGTATCTCCCTTGAATCTCATAGTAAATGGGGCATCTGAAGATGAAATGTTCCCCAGTCTCTACCTTCCAGAGGGAGTGAAGATGGCATATCTGATCAGGTTGAGGAATATGGTGGCCCATCTTGACCTGAAGCTAGTGGGAACGCACCTTGGTTTGGTCAAGGGGATTTCTCAAGCCATGTGACCAGTGATGCTGGAGGTGGCGAGGATGGCATACCTGTAAGAAATGCTTAGCATAAAGAGAAAACTTTGGGCTGAGTGGCATAGGAGTGGAGGTCCAATGGACTTCGACGTGCTGCTTGTAGATGTCCCTTCTAGCAGTGCTGGGATTGTTTTCTTTGAAGAAAGAGGTCAAAGAAGAGCATCTAAGGAATACACAAAAGGAGGTAGTTTATCAACAGAGATGCCAATAGAAAAGCCATACAAACATGTATCAGAAGATCATAAGGATCATGCCCTTGTTAATCCTTTTCAAGAAATCTGGAAGGAGCAGTAGAATCCTGAATCAAGGCATGGGATTGGTGAAGACCTACTGTTGAACCCTTTGGCTCCACGTAAGTTTTTATATTATATGGATTAACAAATCTAGAGAGAAATAAACCTTTATGCTGTAGAATGGTGGGAAAAAACTTGAAACTGTCTAGATCAAACCTAAAATCATACAGGAAATAAATTTGTGAAGGCTTAAAAATGGTTCAAAATATTTAAGAAATCACCACCAGATGTTGATACAGAAAGGTAAAAAATAGATATTCTATCAACTTAACAACCTTGGTTTTTGAACTAGATTGCTGCTACTTTGTACTTGAAACTTGGATTCGTTTACGCATTCCAAGCAATGGAGGAGAGTTCTAAAATTTGTGGGAATAGTTTATATCGATGTTTCACGAAGTTTCTGAGCCAGGGGGACGGCGGGACGTGTTTCAGGGACAGGGTTTCTTAGGCCATTTTTAGGGGATGGCTATATATATATAAATGTAAAAATATAGAGAAATTTCAGATATTCATATGATAACATTGATAAAGTTGCACCTCCGAATAACACCCCCATTACCTTGTAAACGGGCAAATGGACGTGAACAGGTCTGCTATATAAAACTGAGCATGTAGCAGGTCTGCTATATAAATCTGAGCATATAGCAGGTCTGCAACAACATTTTTCAACCTCGAAGACTCTCCAATAAGCACGCAAACAGTGAGTTACAGGTCTGCAATAAAGCAACACCTCCAAACACTTCTTAACAGGTAGAACCACCTCCTAACACTTCCTAAACAGGTAGAACCACACCTCCAAACACCTCCAAACACTTCCTAACAGGTAGAACTTATCCTAAGGGTGATCACCAACCTTTAACATACACAGCACCACTAATCAACTCCAAAATATCACTTTAACTCCCTTCATACTCTGACATGAAAGTAGACAAGTATGGAACACTGATTTGAGCGATGGCCGGTATGAAAAAATCAGCACTGCAGGGTAAATAGCCATGAAATCCATTCAAACATGGTTCCAGTCATGCATTAGACACCGCCATGTCGAGTTACATCGTATAATGCCCCCTTTCTGGCTATTTGGAACCCTTACTAAATTCAAATCCTCCACTTTGTTTCCTCACTTTCCTCTTTGCTGCAATCTTTTTGGAATGTAAAAATGAGCTCACATGGCTTTGAAAACAACTTTTATGTTTCATTTTAGGGTTGGGAGGGCATGGGGTCCACTTAGAAAGAAAAACAAATTAAAAATTAAAAATTAAAAATTTTGCTGTATTTTTCTATTGAAAAAATCAGCTGGAAGAAAGGGGATGGCTGGCCATCCTCAGGACGGTTGGGGGACGTCTAGGCGTCTCCTGGCCTTCCCGAAGACGGCTGGCCATCCCCTCTCATCAGGGACGTCCCCGAAAAAAAGATAAACTTTGGGGATGCTTGGGAGATGTCCACAAGGCGTCCTTCGTCCCCTGTACGGAGACTTGGCCAAAAACCTTAGGGGATGTGCCCCCATGTAACCTTGGTTTAAATGTGAAGATATCAGCTAGCTTGTTGAAAAGTCTTCAAGAACTGATGTGGTATAAACTATTTACTTATAAGAAAGTTGTGAGAAGACTGAGCATCTGGAAGAACCCTGCCATCATGAGCCGCTTCTAACTATTGCGTTTACTAACATAAGTAGCTATGTGGTTGTTACAGGCTCAGAATTCAATAGTAACCTATTATGCACAGAAAAACTGGTACACATAACTATCTCAAGTCAATATGGGTTAAATTTCTTTTCCTCAGCATAAGATGCCATGATGTTATTGAAATAATGTATTCTTGTTATATCCCTCAGGATCTTTCAAATTTAAATTTATAAGGTTCATAGGTACTCTTAAAAAAACACATTTAAGATGTTTATTGACATTTATTCTGCATTCTTTTTATGTTACCATTTAATATGTTGCTGACAGTTGTAACTTATTATGCTTATATGATCTGTGATTTTTAAAGGTGATGAATTGTTTTTCATCGCTCTAGTAGTGAAGATTATTGAAAAATAGTCAAATATTGTTATTGTTTGTGAACTTATTTAGAGGTATTTATAGGAAGAGGGAAAATTCCACATTGAAGAAATTTAGGATATAAAAAATTAAAGAACTGATTGAAATAACAGCAACATTGAAATGAATTTTTCAAAACATTGCCTTTTTCATGTTTATGATTTGTGATATTTCTAGGAGGATTGCAAATTTTACTTGCTCTTTTCTTTTGTGTTTGAGTAACACGTGATGCTTGATGCTTGTCTGTTTATCCATGGTGCAAACTGCTGCTTATTTAATGCCTATTTCCTTGTTTTTGAATATTAGGATGTACAAATTCATCGTCTTCCAAGATGTGCACATGGTTTATAAATTTTTATGTGTTTGTATAATAAAAACGAAATGTTTGGCTATGCTTTGTAGGTGGAAGTTAGGAACTTTGATTTCATTGCATATGTCTTTGGAGGGTGCTCTTTTAACTTCTTAGATTGGCGTTGGCTATTAACATGACATCATATAAGTTGAATCACTAGTTTGTGTGGCTGTTGATTTTGTGGAATTTCTGGCGTTTGTAGCTATTGTCAGCATGGGAATACCCAAGGGAAGGTGAAGGATGGAGACCTTGTCTTGATCGGACATCACTGGATACAGGTTTGGATCATTTTGTAAGCCTATAGTGTGATTCCTTTCTAGAGTTTATCGTCATTTTTTACCGGTTAGACTTTTGAAGATGTTCAAGTAACTGTTTGTAGGTATAAATTTATATTTTATTTTCTGATTAATTTATTGTACTCCCTTTGGATCTAAAAGTTAATTATTTATGGCTGTTTTCTTTCCTGAGTTAGTTCCACCATCTCCCTTTTCCCTTTGAATCAATGCCATAAATGCTATAACCATCTTGGTTATATGATCACAAATTTCTATTTTTTTATTTTATAAAGTTGGAAATTATTTTATCAAAAAGTGGATCAAGTCCCACAAATAAATCAAGGGACATGTAACATATTAGATTTGGAGACCAGCTATTGGTCCAAAAAGCCTTGGTCATCTACAATATAGTTAGGCTTTAAAAGCCCTAACTAAGACCTGTTCATGTTCTGGCCCATGTTTTTCCTCTTATTGTATCTTTGGTATACCTTACTTGGCTTGAAATAATCCTTATTTAGCCTAATTTATGTGCCACATTATCCATTAATAAATTAGTATCAAAGTCACAAGGATATAGTAGATCATTGGTAATATCATGTGTGATTGCTATGTAATCTTGCCCTGGCCTTAAAAAACTAAACTATAGCCCGTAAATGCTTAAAGAGTAAATACGTAGCTTTCCTCCTATCGTACCTCATTTCAACTTGTTGCAGCTATTACATCTATATTAGTATGTCGAGTTTATAAATATAATATTATTTAAATAAATGTTATAATTTAGTAAATTAATTATTAAATATAGCTTAGTGTGCCCTTTATGTTAGTAATTTGTTTTTAGTAAGTTAAAATAAGTAATTTTAGCTGTGTGTGGGAAGTTTCCTGTTGGTTGGTTGGGGTGGTTACTCTATGTAAAGCCTTCTATAAAGCCAATGCAAATCGACGTAATATCATTCCAATTGCATACTACGTTTTCATAGTATCATTACTGTAGATCATGGTGTAACGTGCAGATTTGGTGCTTACCATTTCAATATGGTATTAGAACATAATTTTTCTGGAGCCCAAAGCTACCAGCCATAAGCATGTCTTGGCAGATTATGGTGCAGTTACGTTAGGGTGTTATGGCATAGCCAAGGTTATTCGCACAGAGACCAGGCAACTTGCTGACCTTGCTGTGGTTGGTGCTGTATTACAGTTCACTGTTGATTCACAGTCCTAACGTAATCCCAGAATCCTTGCATGGGCTGTGCAGTGTTTGTAATCCTTTGTCTTCTTAACAGTGTGAGCTTATATTTCTGTAGATGCCTTTCAATGCTAAGTTGCCGAATCGGGTATGGGAATGGAACGGGTATATGGGTACGAAACACCGGTACGACATAAATTTTTTTTGGGGTTGGGTATATATATATCCATTACAAATTTCAAAATTTGAAACATAACATACTGATTTAAATTCAGTTGTCAATATCAAAAAGATCAAACTAGAATTGCTTGTGAATAACACATTCACTGGTAAAAATATCTTCATCATTTATAAACTGGGAAAAGATTACATTTTTATAGAAATACAAAACACTGTAGATATTTAAGAAGACACCTACTTCTAACTACCTGTTTCTGTAGACATTTAAGATGTCTAACAACTAGTTACATTATTGACCATTAATAGTAATAGTATTAAATATTATTCTAACACCCTCCCTTAATGGTCAATCTATCAAAAACACCAAGTTGCCCCCTAAATTTGACATACTTATCCGGGCTCAGAGATTTGGTGAGAATATCCGCAGTCAAATCCATTGTCGGAACATAGTGCAACTGAACTGATTCGTCTTCTACCAGCTTGCGGATGTAGTGACAATGAAGCTCGACATGCTTGGTACGTTCGTGGAAGACTGGATTTTTGGCTAGTTTGAGCACCCCTTGATTATTAGTATACAAGGGAGAAAGACCTGCTTGCAGCATTTGCTTGTCAGAAAGCATCCTTCGGAGCCAAACTGCCTCACATGTGGCCTTGACTGTTCCCCAGTATTCAGCTTTGGTCGAGGAAAGAGCCACAACCTGTTGCTTCTTGCTGCTCCAAGTGACGGCACCAGTACCCAAACTGAATACGTACCCAGAAGTGGATTTTTTGTCATCCACTGATCCTGCCCAATCTGAGTCAGTATAACCAATCAGTGTTGGATCGTTGCACCTACCTGTTGACGTGTATTTTGTACACAATCATACACAGAATAAAATACCTAAGGGTATCTTATCCTCTCTTGAGAAAATAGTCTCTAACTGCTGAAGATTCGCGTAAAGGATCAGTTAGGTAGACTCCAAGGTTCTTTTAGTGGGGTCTCCACGTGTGGACAAGCTCCAGTGGTATGATGTGATTTGCTGGAATCACAAGGGGACTTACATTGAACTTCCGATCTGCTTTGCTGGACACAGGCTCTTACTAACTTAGATTAAAAAAAATAGAAAAAGGATAAGGGCGAAGAGAGGATCTAATCCTAATACTAAGAATGTAGGAGCAATGATTGATTTTTGATGAAACTCTAACTAGATCTTGTTTTGACATCAATGGAACATCTACACAAGACTAGTGCAATCTTCTAAGGGGAAGCTTTATGATGTTCAAATCATCACCGCAGGCATAGATACCATCCAAGTTGATGCATATCAATGAAGAGGCAACAAATTGAAATTGAGCTTAGGCTGAATGATTCCAGTTGACTACGCAAGGCAAGTCTGCAATCAACAAACTGCTAGTAGTATGGATGTACGAATTCCACCATCAATCAATCACATTTCCTCCATTCATCTAATTATCTACCATCTAAGATTGAAGACTTCAACAAGAAACCATGCAAATTGCAAGAAAACGACATATTTCACCATTACTTCAATGAAAATGGAGTTTGTTTACAATCAATGGCAACAATTTCTTGCCTTGTCCTCCTATTCTACTCTCTAACTACTTTCAACTATTTACAACTCTCTCTAATTCTCTAAAATTCCCCTTTACAAAATGAAATGCCTGGGCTTATATAGTGCCCACAATACAATTTGATGGCTTAGATCAATTCAAGATCAATGGCCAAGATTTTACAATGAAAACCCTAATTAGGGTTTGTTACAACCATTACATAACATTTAATGCTTGACCAATGATAAAATTGTATTGCTTGGACACATGTCCCTTTTAGAAAAATCGACCAATGGATAGCCGGGGTAGGTACATCGGAGTTTGTGCCACCTTCCATGAGTTAAGTACATTGAATCTGGACATGCTGAGATGGACTTCACTGATTGGAGAAATGATGACTAGGACGCCACCTCATTTGACACTTGGAACTTGGTGGATATTCATCTTGATATTGTTGAGAAACTTGCTTTAATTAATTCCTCTGGATCTATTTTGCTTCTTCAACGAGCCCTTGTTCTAACTCCTTGCGTCCTTGATGTGCAGGAAGATGATGTACCTCGCCTTGGAACGCTGGATTGGAAGAGGTCGCCCTTGTCTTGGCTTGATCGTCCTGGCGAAGACCGTCCTTGATCCGGCTTGATTTTCCTTGAAGAGACCTCCATTTGACGCCTACACAACATTTCAAAATTAGTAACATGATTTTGCAATACATAACATAAATTAGAGAGCAATTTTTTAGGAAACTTAATGATAAGTCCTTTATTAATCATTTCCTAAAAACGACTCTTGAGCTAGGAATTCAAAATTTCAAAATTTCAAAATCTAAGCTATGACGATTAACAATCAAAATCAAAACAATAAATCCATATCGCCATACCTCACTAGAGAGCTAACTCTAGAATGCAAAATGAGGAATTTGCCTAGGCAAAAATCAAAATTCGATAGTCTTGATGTGATCTTCAAAAAAACGTTCCTCTTATCAACTTCGCCACCCTTCAAGTCTTGGACGTGATCTCCTCTTCAAGTTAGCAATTTCGCCATCTTTGATATGTCTTTGACGTCCTAGGCAACTTCGCTCAAATAGAAACTTCAAGTTCGCCTCTCCTTTGGATAGTAGTTTCGGACCACCTTTGATTGAATTCGCTCCTCTTCTTGAATGATAATTTCGCCCTTCCTTTGTATGAAATTCGCTCCTCTTTTGCCTTCTCCAAGTTGCATATGAGAGATGATAAATGATGATGTGAAAATGAAATAAACACCTTCCTTTATAGGCGCTCACCTTCATATTGACCTTAGGCCGACTTTTTGCAAAATATAGCAATTAAAACGTTTTTTAAATAAATAATAAAGGCCGACCTTGACAAAATAAACCCAAGCGCTCCCTTTTTGATTTTTATTAAATTAATAATTAATTATTAAATGCCTTTATTTTTAATTAATAAATTTCGATTTTTTACAAAGGCAAAAAATAATTAATAAATACATACCATGCGCTATTTAAATGCTTTTAATTAAATATCGATTTTTTTTCTAGCATTTAAATAAATTTAAAAAATGTTTGTTTAGCGCCCAAAAATGAAAAAGTGGGAAGATACGTACCTCATCGCCCTGGTCCCTGACTGAGGGACAGGAGCGATTTTGCTCTTGTGGGCCTCATTTCACTTCATCACCTTCGAAAATTATATTCAACGGATTCGCAATGCCTCCTTTCATTCATTCATGCCTTGAGATCGGTTGAAATTTGGCGAGAAAATCATCTACAACAAAAATCGCTCTGGTCCCTTCCTGAGGGACAGGAGCGAACTTAAGCATTTTGGTCCTTTGTTGACGTTTGATAATCTTCAATTTGTCTTCAACGGGTTCGATTGACCTCCTTTCTTGCCTTCGAACATAAAATTTGCTTGATCTTTGCCCAGATCGTACCTTATGAAGAACTTCGCTCTGGTCCTTCAGTGAGGGACAGGAGCGAATTTGACCCTCTAGGCAAAACTTCATCATTTCATTGTTTTTTGATCAAGTCTGGATGTTCTATCATGCTCATTTCGTCCTTCACCATGCCTTTGATGTCTCGATTCGTCCAAACAAGGTCAGGAATGGCTCAACTAAGCATTTTCGCTCTGGTCCCTTGGTGAGGGACACGAGCGATTCGCCTTGGTCCCTTGGAGAGGGACACGAGCGCATTTCGCTCTGGACCCTTGGAGAAGGACACGAGCGAAATTTGACTTTTCGCACTCTCGATCAGGACAATTTTAATGGAATATAACATTTAAGTATAAGTGACATTTCCTTCTATGTTTCTTCTTTCTTATACTTTAAGTTATATTCCATATATACTTTCAGGATGTTTGAGAGTGGTTTCAGACCTCCAGGAGTTATATTGCAAAATCTAGTTTTTGGAGGTTTTTCAGTTTCCAGACTTAGTCAAATTTCAGGGTCAGGACATTCCAGACTTAGCCAAATTTCAGGATCAGGACCTCACTCAAGCCGGACTTGCTACCCTGTTAATCTCCCCGACAGCACTTCAAGTTATATTCATTTGATAAAATGTACCTCTTTGGACCTTCTCACATCGTCAAGACGTTAAAATCTTGCAAGGACAAAGCAAAATTGGATTTGTAGCTCCGGTCCTTCACTGAGGGACAGGAGCGATTTAGGCAATTAGCACTGTTATGGACGTCCCAAAAATCTTCAATTTATATTCAACGCATTTATCTCATGTTTTTCCTTGTTTTTGAACGTAAACTTGCCTTGACCTTTGTCTGGATTTTGCAAAATGAAGGAAATCGCTCTGGTCTCTGGGAGAGGGACGAGAGCTACAAGGTACCTCGCCCTGGTCCCTTGGAGAGGGACAGGAGCGATATGGTCAATATAGGTCATTCTCCTTCGTTTTTGCATATCAAATTATATTCATTTGGCAAAGTATCTTCCTTCGGACGTCCTCAAATCATTAAACTTTCAAAATCTTCCAAGGACAAGACGAAATTTGAATTGTAGCTCCGGTCCTTCACTGAGGGACAGGAGCGATTTTCCTCCTGGAGGCATTTCTGTGCTCATGAAAATCTTCAATTTATATTCAATGGAAAGATCTCGCCGTTCTCCATCACTTCAAACGTAAAATTTGTCTGGACTCTGCAAGAATGATGAGATATTTGAGATTGAGCTCCTGTCCTTCACTGAGGGACAGGAGCGATTTTGCTCCTACAGGCCAAAATATCATGATTTTACACATTTTATCACTTCACAAGGCGAAAACAAATCAATCCCAATGCCCAGGATCAAACTTCAAAAAAGTCAAAATTTGGTCAAAATATTCAATCAGACAAAAATTCATATTGACGGTCAACACTTAGACAAGTTTAAGCTCTGCATGAACATTCCAATTGAAAATTAGACCATTCTGGCGAATTCATTTCATTCAAAATTTGCATTCTAGAAAAGGAAACTCAAAAGCCCTCAAAAACGACTGGATTTTGGTCCGAAAAGACGGTAATTAGAACCCTAAGGCTTGACCCTAAATCCAGACAACTAACAAACTAACAAAACCCTAGAAAAAGCAAAGCGAAAACGAACAAAACGAGCAAAAAAAACATGGGTCCCCATTTGCAATGGGGCGATGTGTGAAAACGTCACAACATCTAGCGCCACCTTGAATAAATGTTGAAAAACATTTCAGAGATAAAGACTCAATCGACACCTAGAACCTCTGGAAAATTCAACCGAGCTCATCAAGAGATTAGAAAATGCACTCAAAGTAGAAGGAGAATCTTTAACCAAATCTAGACACTTAGTCTTTGATTACCCAAGTGTGTGCAAGTGTATTTATTCCTCTCGACAAGACAACTATGACTTTCAGGTTCCCCTGTGATTAGCTACGTAGTTTATCTCAACTTCAAAAGCATCCTGGATAGAGCCTCGCTGCCAGCCAGACGTCCATAGTCCCGACGAGGTTATCGCCGCAAGCTCACGAACATTGCTCCATTGCCAGCCAGGCGTCTATAGCCCTGATGGAGTTACTCGCATATTCCCTTTAGCCAATTTTGATATTTCGTTTCATTTCACTTTTCTCTTCATTTTTTTTTTTATTTTCTCTTTTTTCTCATTTTTTCCTTTTGATATTGCCTTTTTCTCTCCGTCAATTCCTTTGGCTCGTAAGCAGTGAAGCTTACTAGGGTTTGAGGATTGCGGTGGCGCTGAAGCCAGATTTCAGATTTTTCACTAATCACAGCTTTGCCTGAAAACCATAATGACTCGGAGTCTATTAATGTGTGAAGATATGGTAATCAACAGATGTCGGCATCAAGACACAGAAAATGATTCCCTTCCAAGTCAAATACAGGTCCTAATCAGATGATAAAGCTGAAGAGGAACAACCTCGGATTCCAAACACTTCATGAATAGATATCTAAGAAATGAGTCTAACATAAGATCCAAGATATTGCTAGTGTGCGGGCAACAACACAAACACCTTTCTCACAAAATGGAGGCTCCCACTCAAGACACCTAAACTAAAGCAAACCGACCGACAGACCGACCCAAAGCAAACTAAACTAAAACGCACACCAAAAGAAAACTACTAAACTACCTGAGCCACACTAGATCATGAGTCAAATGACTCAAGGCAAATCAAGAACAAGGCTCAAAAGACCTCTAATCTAAAACACGAAAAGAAAACCTACTCTAAACCTATATACAAGAGTCCTAGACTCGACACGACTCAAAGAAGCAAAATATATACATGACTTTACATGATTTCTCAGGTTGTGCAATAGGAGCATGGCAAACGTGATGGTTCTCAATCGGGCAAATTCATCCTTAAATACAGAAAGGCAAACTCTCACCATGCATCTCTCATACTCAAGCAAGTTTTCACTCAAAATGATCAACTGAGGTAATTCGTTAGGACCATGATCAATCCAAATGCAAGTTGTTTTCCCAAAATCCCCATAATCAAAATCATAATAACTTTCAAGGCTAGGATTAAGGAAAGAAACGACCTGGCATGTTTCAGGCTCAGACGGCACTATATTGTTGGAAGCGAAGTCACCAGCTGCTTCAGGAGGTCGCCATTGATGATGAACTATTCCACGAGCATCCACAACATGTTGATCTTGATTAGGAAATTCCTCTTGAAACAAGCTCAGCGCCCCTTCGAATAGCTCAAGATTCTCTATTTTCACTGAGGTATCTTGCATAAACCAAGCATCTTCATGAAACTTTGTCAGCATGTCTTCAAAAATGAGAGTCTCCTTGATAGATTGAGCTTCAAACATCTCCTCTAGTGGATCAAAGATAATCTCAGATGGCCTTTCTCCTTCAAGAATAGTATCAGGAGGTCGGAGCTGATGGTGGATCATATCACTCACAGTAACTTGCTTATCTAGAAAAAAATTTGGCAGTGATTCCATTTGTGTTTCCTCTGCAAAATCTTTCAATGCTTCCTCAAATAGCATAATGGTGATGAAATCTTCAAGCGCCCCTTTGAATTGTTCTTCATATCTGGGCTCACTTATGATGATTTGTATCTCTTTGTTCAAATTCTCAACTTGATTGTCTTCTTCAATGAGGCCATTTGAAAACTCCTGCAATTCAACCTCAAGAATTTCCTTTCGTAGCATAAGTGAGAATTCTTCAAGGAATGAGTCATCTTCTCCTTTAATTGCTTGTTTAACCCCTGGATCTTCCTTTATCACTGTTTGAGTATTCTCAATTGCTTCTTCAACTTTTGTCTCATGGTATTCCTTTTCAGGTGCAAGGCATGGCGGGCTATCCATTGTAATGCATTGATCATCAGGTGCACTAGTATTGTCAACGTACAATTGATCCTTCTCACATTCAGATGCTGGGACAATGTCTTGTTCGTATGTTCTCTTAAATTCAGTCGCGAGATGTGCACCCCAAGATTTGTTCATAATACACTCTTCCTCGGACAAAGTTGGCATTCCAAACTGGTTTCTGACTTGATTGATAGCCATTTCACATACTGAGCAAGTAAATTCAGAGTGAGGTGAGTTGTGAATTCTACACCACAATGGTAGCAATATGTTCTCAAGACGCACTTCACCGTCCAAAATGAGCTGAGTCTCGATCATCCACATGAAGCTTAGAAGAGGATCCTTACTCTCTGGGACACTAAAGTTGCCTTCTTCTGTTTCTGGCCTTGGGACATCCCAAAAGAAGATTTTTCCCTGCGCTGCCGATTCCATCCTTGATAAGTACTTTAAGCAATGCATCTCATCATGTTCCTCTGTCTCGTGGACTCGACACTGCCCTGGTCTTGCAAACTCGGACAATCTGCGTGGATAAAGTTGTGTATCTAATCTCCACCAAAGTTCAGGAAAATCAACTTGTTGCTCTTCGTGAAACTGTTGTCGCCCCATTGAGAAATCTTTCTTTTTTTGATTTTTTGATTTTTTGATTTTTTTGATTTTCTATTTTTCAATTTTTTTGGATTTTCTGGAATAAGAGAGATCTTGAATATCTCGGATTCAACTTGAACGTTCAACTGGTTCCAGCTTGATTCCTTCTTGCGTAAGTCCAACTAACGATCTAGCAGTCACCTTCCTTCTTTGTTTGAGAAAAAGCTTTCCACTGATCTTCCTTGGATTCAAGAGTTCGTGTTCACTGTCAGGCGCTCCTCAGGATCTGACGTTCAAATGCTCTGCCCTCCTTCTAGCGCCAATTCTGTTGACGTGTATTTTGTACACAATCATACACAGAATAAAATACCTAAGGGTATCTTATCCTCTCTTGAGAAAATAGTCTCTAACTGCTGAAGATTCGCGTAAAGGATCAGTTAGGTAGACTCCAAGGTTCTTTTAGTGGGGTCTCCACGTGTGGACAAGCTCCAGTGGTATGATGTGATTTGCTGGAATCACAAGGGGACTTACATTGAACTTCCGATCTGCTTTGCTGGACACAGGCTCTTACTAACTTAGATTAAAAAAAATAGAAAAAGGATAAGGGCGAAGAGAGGATCTAATCCTAATACTAAGAATGTAGGAGCAATGATTGATTTTTGATGAAACTCTAACTAGATCTTGTTTTGACATCAATGGAACATCTACACAAGACTAGTGCAATCTTCTAAGGGGAAGCTTTATGATGTTCAAATCATCACCGCAGGCATAGATACCATCCAAGTTGATGCATATCAATGAAGAGGCAACAAATTGAAATTGAGCTTAGGCTGAATGATTCCAGTTGACTACGCAAGGCAAGTCTGCAATCAACAAACTGCTAGTAGTATGGATGTACGAATTCCACCATCAATCAATCACATTTCCTCCATTCATCTAATTATCTACCATCTAAGATTGAAGACTTCAACAAGAAACCATGCAAATTGCAAGAAAACGACATATTTCACCATTACTTCAATGAAAATGGAGTTTGTTTACAATCAATGGCAACAATTTCTTGCCTTGTCCTCCTATTCTACTCTCTAACTACTTTCAACTATTTACAACTCTCTCTAATTCTCTAAAATTCCCCTTTACAAAATGAAATGCCTGGGCTTATATAGTGCCCACAATACAATTTGATGGCTTAGATCAATTCAAGATCAATGGCCAAGATTTTACAATGAAAACCCTAATTAGGGTTTGTTACAACCATTACATAACATTTAATGCTTGACCAATGATAAAATTGTATTGCTTGGACACATGTCCCTTTTAGAAAAATCGACCAATGGATAGCCGGGGTAGGTACATCGGAGTTTGTGCCACCTTCCATGAGTTAAGTACATTGAATCTGGACATGCTGAGATGGACTTCACTGATTGGAGAAATGATGACTAGGACGCCACCTCATTTGACACTTGGAACTTGGTGGATATTCATCTTGATATTGTTGAGAAACTTGCTTTAATTAATTCCTCTGGATCTATTTTGCTTCTTCAACGAGCCCTTGTTCTAACTCCTTGCGTCCTTGATGTGCAGGAAGATGATGTACCTCGCCTTGGAACGCTGGATTGGAAGAGGTCGCCCTTGTCTTGGCTTGATCGTCCTGGCGAAGACCGTCCTTGATCCGGCTTGATTTTCCTTGAAGAGACCTCCATTTGACGCCTACACAACATTTCAAAATTAGTAACATGATTTTGCAATACATAACATAAATTAGAGAGCAATTTTTTAGGAAACTTAATGATACACAATCATACACAGAATAAAATACCTAAGGGTATCTTATCCTCTCTTGAGAAAATAGTCTCTAACTGCTGAAGATTCGCGTAAAGGATCAGTTAGGTAGACTCCAAGGTTCTTTTAGTGGGGTCTCCACGTGTGGACAAGCTCCAGTGGTATGATGTGATTTGCTGGAATCACAAGGGGACTTACATTGAACTTCCGATCTGCTTTGCTGGACACAGGCTCTTACTAACTTAGATTAAAAAAAATAGAAAAAGGATAAGGGCGAAGAGAGGATCTAATCCTAATACTAAGAATGTAGGAGCAATGATTGATTTTTGATGAAACTCTAACTAGATCTTGTTTTGACATCAATGGAACATCTACACAAGACTAGTGCAATCTTCTAAGGGGAAGCTTTATGATGTTCAAATCATCACCGCAGGCATAGATACCATCCAAGTTGATGCATATCAATGAAGAGGCAACAAATTGAAATTGAGCTTAGGCTGAATGATTCCAGTTGACTACGCAAGGCAAGTCTGCAATCAACAAACTGCTAGTAGTATGGATGTACGAATTCCACCATCAATCAATCACATTTCCTCCATTCATCTAATTATCTACCATCTAAGATTGAAGACTTCAACAAGAAACCATGCAAATTGCAAGAAAACGACATATTTCACCATTACTTCAATGAAAATGGAGTTTGTTTACAATCAATGGCAACAATTTCTTGCCTTGTCCTCCTATTCTACTCTCTAACTACTTTCAACTATTTACAACTCTCTCTAATTCTCTAAAATTCCCCTTTACAAAATGAAATGCCTGGGCTTATATAGTGCCCACAATACAATTTGATGGCTTAGATCAATTCAAGATCAATGGCCAAGATTTTACAATGAAAACCCTAATTAGGGTTTGTTACAACCATTACATAACATTTAATGCTTGACCAATGATAAAATTGTATTGCTTGGACACATGTCCCTTTTAGAAAAATCGACCAATGGATAGCCGGGGTAGGTACATCGGAGTTTGTGCCACCTTCCATGAGTTAAGTACATTGAATCTGGACATGCTGAGATGGACTTCACTGATTGGAGAAATGATGACTAGGACGCCACCTCATTTGACACTTGGAACTTGGTGGATATTCATCTTGATATTGTTGAGAAACTTGCTTTAATTAATTCCTCTGGATCTATTTTGCTTCTTCAACGAGCCCTTGTTCTAACTCCTTGCGTCCTTGATGTGCAGGAAGATGATGTACCTCGCCTTGGAACGCTGGATTGGAAGAGGTCGCCCTTGTCTTGGCTTGATCGTCCTGGCGAAGACCGTCCTTGATCCGGCTTGATTTTCCTTGAAGAGACCTCCATTTGACGCCTACACAACATTTCAAAATTAGTAACATGATTTTGCAATACATAACATAAATTAGAGAGCAATTTTTTAGGAAACTTAATGATAAGTCCTTTATTAATCATTTCCTAAAAACGACTCTTGAGCTAGGAATTCAAAATTTCAAAATTTCAAAATCTAAGCTATGACGATTAACAATCAAAATCAAAACAATAAATCCATATCGCCATACCTCACTAGAGAGCTAACTCTAGAATGCAAAATGAGGAATTTGCCTAGGCAAAAATCAAAATTCGATAGTCTTGATGTGATCTTCAAAAAAACGTTCCTCTTATCAACTTCGCCACCCTTCAAGTCTTGGACGTGATCTCCTCTTCAAGTTAGCAATTTCGCCATCTTTGATATGTCTTTGACGTCCTAGGCAACTTCGCTCAAATAGAAACTTCAAGTTCGCCTCTCCTTTGGATAGTAGTTTCGGACCACCTTTGATTGAATTCGCTCCTCTTCTTGAATGATAATTTCGCCCTTCCTTTGTATGAAATTCGCTCCTCTTTTGCCTTCTCCAAGTTGCATATGAGAGATGATAAATGATGATGTGAAAATGAAATAAACACCTTCCTTTATAGGCGCTCACCTTCATATTGACCTTAGGCCGACTTTTTGCAAAATATAGCAATTAAAACGTTTTTTAAATAAATAATAAAGGCCGACCTTGACAAAATAAACCCAAGCGCTCCCTTTTTGATTTTTATTAAATTAATAATTAATTATTAAATGCCTTTATTTTTAATTAATAAATTTCGATTTTTTACAAAGGCAAAAAATAATTAATAAATACATACCATGCGCTATTTAAATGCTTTTAATTAAATATCGATTTTTTTTCTAGCATTTAAATAAATTTAAAAAATGTTTGTTTAGCGCCCAAAAATGAAAAAGTGGGAAGATACGTACCTCATCGCCCTGGTCCCTGACTGAGGGACAGGAGCGATTTTGCTCTTGTGGGCCTCATTTCACTTCATCACCTTCGAAAATTATATTCAACGGATTCGCAATGCCTCCTTTCATTCATTCATGCCTTGAGATCGGTTGAAATTTGGCGAGAAAATCATCTACAACAAAAATCGCTCTGGTCCCTTCCTGAGGGACAGGAGCGAACTTAAGCATTTTGGTCCTTTGTTGACGTTTGATAATCTTCAATTTGTCTTCAACGGGTTCGATTGACCTCCTTTCTTGCCTTCGAACATAAAATTTGCTTGATCTTTGCCCAGATCGTACCTTATGAAGAACTTCGCTCTGGTCCTTCAGTGAGGGACAGGAGCGAATTTGACCCTCTAGGCAAAACTTCATCATTTCATTGTTTTTTGATCAAGTCTGGATGTTCTATCATGCTCATTTCGTCCTTCACCATGCCTTTGATGTCTCGATTCGTCCAAACAAGGTCAGGAATGGCTCAACTAAGCATTTTCGCTCTGGTCCCTTGGTGAGGGACACGAGCGATTCGCCTTGGTCCCTTGGAGAGGGACACGAGCGCATTTCGCTCTGGACCCTTGGAGAAGGACACGAGCGAAATTTGACTTTTCGCACTCTCGATCAGGACAATTTTAATGGAATATAACATTTAAGTATAAGTGACATTTCCTTCTATGTTTCTTCTTTCTTATACTTTAAGTTATATTCCATATATACTTTCAGGATGTTTGAGAGTGGTTTCAGACCTCCAGGAGTTATATTGCAAAATCTAGTTTTTGGAGGTTTTTCAGTTTCCAGACTTAGTCAAATTTCAGGGTCAGGACATTCCAGACTTAGCCAAATTTCAGGATCAGGACCTCACTCAAGCCGGACTTGCTACCCTGTTAATCTCCCCGACAGCACTTCAAGTTATATTCATTTGATAAAATGTACCTCTTTGGACCTTCTCACATCGTCAAGACGTTAAAATCTTGCAAGGACAAAGCAAAATTGGATTTGTAGCTCCGGTCCTTCACTGAGGGACAGGAGCGATTTAGGCAATTAGCACTGTTATGGACGTCCCAAAAATCTTCAATTTATATTCAACGCATTTATCTCATGTTTTTCCTTGTTTTTGAACGTAAACTTGCCTTGACCTTTGTCTGGATTTTGCAAAATGAAGGAAATCGCTCTGGTCTCTGGGAGAGGGACGAGAGCTACAAGGTACCTCGCCCTGGTCCCTTGGAGAGGGACAGGAGCGATATGGTCAATATAGGTCATTCTCCTTCGTTTTTGCATATCAAATTATATTCATTTGGCAAAGTATCTTCCTTCGGACGTCCTCAAATCATTAAACTTTCAAAATCTTCCAAGGACAAGACGAAATTTGAATTGTAGCTCCGGTCCTTCACTGAGGGACAGGAGCGATTTTCCTCCTGGAGGCATTTCTGTGCTCATGAAAATCTTCAATTTATATTCAATGGAAAGATCTCGCCGTTCTCCATCACTTCAAACGTAAAATTTGTCTGGACTCTGCAAGAATGATGAGATATTTGAGATTGAGCTCCTGTCCTTCACTGAGGGACAGGAGCGATTTTGCTCCTACAGGCCAAAATATCATGATTTTACACATTTTATCACTTCACAAGGCGAAAACAAATCAATCCCAATGCCCAGGATCAAATTTCAAAAAAGTCAAAATTTGGTCAAAATATTCAATCAGACAAAAATTCATATTGACGGTCAACACTTAGACAAGTTTAAGCTCTGCATGAACATTCCAATTGAAAATTAGACCATTCTGGCGAATTCATTTCATTCAAAATTTGCATTCTAGAAAAGGAAACTCAAAAGCCCTCAAAAACGACTGGATTTTGGTCCGAAAAGACGGTAATTAGAACCCTAAGGCTTGACCCTAAATCCAGACAACTAACAAACTAACAAAACCCTAGAAAAAGCAAAGCGAAAACGAACAAAACGAGCAAAAAAAACATGGGTCCCCATTTGCAATGGGGCGATGTGTGAAAACGTCACAACACTACCATACAAAATGCCATAGTTTGAAGTGCCTTTCACATATCGCAGTACTCACTTTGTTGCATTCCAATGATCAGCTTTTGGGGCTGTCATGAAGCAAGAGATGTAGCTGTTAGCTAAACAGATGTCAGGTCTAGTGGCAGTGAGGTAGATGAGGTTGCCTACTAGTTGCTTGAATTCGGTTTCATCTACTGCAGGTGAATCAAACTTGGCTGATAACTTCAGCCCTTTCTCCATAGGTGTGGAAGCAAGTTTACAATCTGTTGATGTGTTTTTTATGCACATGCGAACACAGAATAAAATACCCAAAAGTATCGTATCCTCTCTTGAACAAAATCTCTCAAATGTTAAATATTATCTTAAGGATCACTTGAGAAGACTCCAAGGTTCATGAATGTAGGGTCACTACGTGTGGATAAGCTTTGTTGGTTGCTGTGATTGCTGGTACGACAAGGGGACTTACATTTGAATGCCTGGATGCTTGATTTGTTGGAACTTAGGTCCTATCTACTCAGTTGGAAGATTAAAAAAAAAAAGCAAAAGAGATGGGGTTTGAGAAGTCTACACTACTCCTAAAGCCTAGAGTGTAAGAAGATGAGTGAATGACTAGATGGAATCCTATTGGGCAAGGTCTCACCATCAACTTGAACAATTTGACACAAGCTTAGTGCAATCTTCTAAGGACATTTCAAAGATTTTCAAATTATTACCATCAAATATTGCTCACCGTTCAAGTTAACGCATAAACAATGGACGCTTAACAATTTGAAGTTAAGCTCATATTATTCGAATTTAGACTTGGATGATGGAGGCATCACCCAAGACAAGGTAAGGCAAGGGTCTTGGGTGATGCCTCCATCATCCAAGTCCTCAAGGGGTTATGACCAGATCCTTCTCTTCTTGATTGGGTTTTAGTCAACCAAGCCATACATTTTGCATAATAGTTTCATGTCATAAACTATCCCTTGTGTTAACATGAATTCTTAATGTATTCTTAATTAACATAGATATATATGATCTTCCATCTTTTACATATGCATTACATTTCTTAACATACCTTTGTATTCCTAATTTTCCTTAATATGCAAACTTATGTATACAACAATTAACAAATTATATCTTTTACCTATGTTTAGTGACTAGTGAATACTACACATTAATTAATATATATACATTCACTAGACTACGATTAATATCAACATATTAATGAACATTACACATTACCAATATGTATGAACATTACACATTAATCAATATTAATGAACATTACATTTATTAATTTATATCCCTACTGTTCATTGATACGTATATTTGTTAACGTATGTTAGTACAAATTCATTAACATGCAGTTTATACTTATTCCTTAATATCTGAAAACCATTCATTAATATGTTCATTAAGTATTCATTATCATACACATTACGTATACATTAATTACATTCATTAACCTTAACTTTATTCATTACCTATCTATTATAATCAATATCTATATTTATAATCATTATGTTACTCCTTGTTCTGATTGAATATATATATATATATATATATATATATGTACTTTACCCTTTGTAACACATGCATTAAGTTTTATTAAATACCTTTGTATTACACAATCCATCGCACCTACGAACTGGAGTTCTAAGACATATGAATTGGAGAATATTTATGATGTATTCAATAATGGTGGTATGAGGTATCCATTTCTCAAGCTCTATGTCCCGACACTTGGCAATTGTTGTAATGTCTCCTATTAGGACACCGCCAATTTCTATAACTTAATAACAGTTCTGATCTGATCTGATCAATTCCATTTATTCAAATAAGATTGAGAGTGCAGAGATTTATTACTTTATGAATAGAATTTCAATTAATTAGAATTAATCTCTATCTATATTCTGATTAATTGTTCCCAGTGTTTAGAGTATGCTCAGTCCCATATCATGTTATATTTATATTAATTTGCTATGATTCTGTGAATCGAATTCAGAGTTATTATTATAATGCTGTGAACATCCAGTGATACTGTAAATGTGATTTAAGTTATCATTATCATGCTGTGAGCATACAGTAATACTGAGAATTTAATTAAAGTTACTATCTTAATACTCTGAACCCTCAGTGTAATGGTTCATACCTGCTGCCTCCCTTACGGTTAGGGAGTTACCTCTGGTGACCGTGCGAATGCTTTCCCGAGGCAATCAAACTTCCTCTTGGGTGTCTCCTTCCCTCCCGTGGTATTCCTCCCCCCCCATCCTCCAACCGAGCCTTCCCTTTATTCTCCTCCACGTCCTTGGTGGGGAGTCATGTCCGTTAGAGTGGATTTGGGAATGGCGGTGACTCCTTGAAAAGTCACTGCTTCCCAATATTCGTTCCCCATCCTCCTCCCGCTTTTCTTTTCCTTTGCCTAATAATTCCTACCGGTTGCCTTGCTACTACTAATCAATGATTAGTTAGATTGGTATATGCTTGCCAAATTTTTACCGATGACTAAATACCTTGAAGAAGGATTCCTATCGGTTCCATCATCTCAGTCATAATTAATATGACCTGATGTTATGTTTGGTTGATTATTATATTGAATATTAATAATTATATATATATGTTTTCTTTTACACTTTAGGAATTAATAATTTATGTTTATAATATTAATTTATTTTTATATTACAAAATATTATTAGTAATAAATAATAATATTTAGTAAATAAATTTTAAGTAACCATTTGTTGGTAATTAATATATTAATTAATAATAATTAATTATTCTATTTGGGATATATATAACGATCAAGGAGGGGACATGACAATGGACTAGGCGGATTCCACATGAATACATTCAACAAATTCCTCCATTCAATCTAATCTATTTACCATCTAACATGAAGATCCAACAAGAAACTATGCACATTGTAAAGAAACGACATACTTCACCATAACTTAAATGAAAATTGAGTTCATTTACAACCTAGGCAACATTTTTTGCCTTCTCCTACTTTACTCTAATTGCCATTCTATCTTAGTTCTATTCTCTATTCACTACTCTATTCACTATTAGCTATTAACCTTTACAAATGAAAAGCGCGAGCTTTTATACAGAGCTCATTTACAATGAATGGCCAGGATTGAATCTCCATCGATGGCCAAGATTTTACAATGAAACCCTAATTAGGGTTTGTTACAGCAAACTCTCCTTAGCCAATGAAATGATTACATTCAGTGAGTATGGACCAATAGATATCAGGGGTAGGTACATCGGAGTTTGTGCCTTCATGTATGATCTTGATTCAATGCGCTGATGTGGACCTCTTTGATTGGTGGAGGTAGTGACTGGGATGCCACCTCAATCTTGCACTTTGTTGACATTTTGATTCATCATCATGAAGAGATGTTGAGAGATATCTCTTGAAGATGAAATGCCAACAAAGATTATATTTGATCAGCTAGAGGAAAATTTTGAAGCTCAATCTATCAAGGAGTCCCTAATCTTTGAAGATATGCTTACAAAGTTTCATGAAGATGCGTGTTTTATGCATAGAGATGAGCAAGATGTTATGGTGAAAGCAAAGAAAGCCAAGTTATTCGAAGGGGCACTGAGTTTATTTCAAGAAGAGCTCGCAAGCGAAGATCAACATGTTGTCAATGCTCATGGAATGGTACATCACCAATGGCGACCTCTTGAAGCTGCTGATGATCTCGCTTTCAACAACACATTGGACGGCGAGCAAACACTTCCATTCGAGCAGCACTTCCATCCGAGCCTGAAATATGCCAAGTTACCTCTTTCCTTAATCCTAGCTTTGAAAGTTATTATGATTTTGATTATGGAGGGTTAGGAAAAACAACTTGCATTTGGATAGATCATGGTCCTGATGAATTGTTTCAATTGCTTATCTTGCATGAGGAATTGCCTGAATATGGGAAATGCATGGTGAGAGCTTGTTTTTCCATATTTAAAGATGAATTTGCTCGATTGCAAACCATCACCTTTGCCATGCTCATGTTGCACATATTGAGAAATCATGTGAAGTCATGTATATATTTCGTTTCTTCGAGTCGTGTCAAGTCTAGGTGTCTTGTATATAGCTTTAGAGTAGGTTTTCCTTTCGTGTGTTTTAGTTTAGAGGTCTTATTGAGTCAGGTTTAAAATTGCCTTGAGTCATTTGACTCTTGATTCTTAAGTGGCTCAAGTGGTTTGGTTGTTTGCTTGCTTTAGCTCGTTTGCTTTTGGTTTGCCTTAGTTTGGTTTGTTTTTGTGTGCTTTAGCTTAGTTTGCTTTGGGTTTGTTTTGCTTTTGGGTCAGCCGTTTTGCTTAGTTTAGGTGTCCTAAGTGAGAACCTTCATTTGTAAGAAAGGCGATTGTGTTGTTCTCTCACACATTGGCACATTTTACATCTTATGTTTGGTTCATTTCTTAGATATCTATTCATGAAGTACTTTGAATCAGAGGTTATTTTTCTCTAGCTTTATCATTTGGTTAGGACTTTTACTTTACTTGGAAGAGAAACACTTTCTATGTCTTGATACCGACATCTTTTGATTACTATATTTATACATGCTAAATAGAATTCGAGTCATTATGGTTTTCAGACGAAGCCGTGATTAGTGAAAAATGCAAAGTCTAGCTTCAATGCCACTACAATCGTCAAACCCAAGTGAGCTTCATTGCCTACGAGCCAAAGGAATTGACGGAATGAAAGAAAAAGAAAGCAATATCAAAAGAGAAAAGATGAGATGAAAGAAAAAAAAAATCTAAAGGAAAAGAAAAGTACAATGAAATGAAATATCAAAATTGGTTATGGGAATGTGCGAATAACTCCATCGGGGCTATAGACACCCGATTGGCAATGGAGCAATATTCGTGAGATTACAACGATAACCTCGTCGGGGCTCTAGACGTTTGACTGGCAGCAAGGCTCTATCTAGGATGCTTATGGAGTTTAGACAAACTACGTAGCTAATCATGATGGAACTTGGAAGTCATAATGTTCTTGTTGAGGGGAATGAATACATTTGCACACACATGGTTAATCAAAGACGAGGTGCCTTGATCCAATTCAGGATTCTTCTTCCACTTTGAAGTATACTTTCTAGTCTCTTGATAGGCCGGGTTGAACTTTCTGGAGGTTCTAAGTATGGATTTACTCTTTATCTTTGAAATGTTCAGGAACATTTATTCGAGGTGGCGCTAGATGTTGTGAGGTATTCACACATCGCCCCATTGCAAATGGGGATCCCCACTTTTTTCTTGCTTCCTTGGTTGTGTTTGTTTCCTTAGCTATTAGCCTTTGCATTTGAAGGGGAATATAAGGTCAGGGGGCCAGGAGTTAGGTGAATAGTCTTGCATGAGTATGAAGTAGGTTTGCAAAGTCTAGATTTCATGAGTTCATTTGTAAATGAAGAAGGATTAGAAGGTCACTTAAGTGCTACTTTTGGGCAACAAATTTCACTTCATGAACACTCCTCATGTAAAGAACTAAAATTTCCTCGACTTCATGATGTTCATGTCATTATATATTGAAGTCAAGGATGTAAGTGAAAGTGAGCAAGGGAGAATTTAATCGTGATTTGAGATCCACTTCATAAGCTCAACCTCAAGAGAGATTTCACCTTAAAGGTCAGGGGAGTGAACTTCAACTTCATGAACTGACAAATTGGAGCGAACTTCAGGAGTTGAAGGTTTGGAGCGAACTTCATGACTTGCCACCTTGGAGCGAATTTCATCAATGAGCATACATAAGCAAGTCTACATGAGCGAAGTCGAATGAGAAATGAAGGATGTTTGATGGTGAACTTCATGACTTCATGTTTTGGAGCGAACTTCATGAGTTAGACTTTTGGAGTGAACTTCATAACCTCACCTCTTGGAGTGAACTTGAACTTCATGAGTTGGACTTTTGGAGCAAATTCATGAATAAGGAGGTTGGAGCGAATTACATCTTCAAGCCTTCATGAGTAAAGTTGGGAATAAAGGAATGAAGCAAATTTGAGAACATGAACTTCATGAATTCAACATTTAGAGCAAATTTCACGAGTTCAAGGTTTGGAGCGAACTTCATGACTTTGCATTTTGGAGCGAATTTCATACTTCATGAGTTACATGATTGGAGCAAATTTCATGTTTGGTACATTTGGAGCAAAGTTCATACAAGTATACTTCATGAATCAAAGAAAAGGAGCGAATTTCATACAAAGGTGAACTTCATGTTTGAAGGATCTAGAGCGAACTTAATGTTTTGAGAAGATGGAGCGAATTTCATTCAAGCAACTTCATGAATTTCTTACTTCATGCTTGAAGGATTTGGAGCGAACTTCATGCTTGAAAGATTTGGAGCGAGCTTCTTCATGTTGGAAATGGAAGAATGAGGGAAATTTCCTACTTCATGATCAAACACTCAAGAACAAGCTTCATGAGTTGGGGTGTTGAAGCAAACTTCATGAATTGTTACCTTGGAGCGAACTTCACGACTTTGCATTTTGGAGCGAATTTCATACTTCATGAGTTGGGTTTATCAAGCGAACTTCATGATCTCACAATTTGGAGCGAATTTCACATTTGGAACAACTTCATGAGTTAAGGAATTGGAGCGAACTTCATGAATGAGGAGATTGGAGCAAATTTCAATTTCAAGATTTCTTGTGCGAGGTTGGCAATAAAGGAATGAAGTGAAGGATTTAAGAACACTTACTTCATGAGTTGCCTTCTTGGAGCGAAATTTCCAACTTCATGAGTTGCCTTCTTGGAGCAAAATTTCCAACTTCACGAGTTGCCTTCTTGAAGCGAATTTCAAACTTCATGAGTTGCCTTCTTGGAGCGAAATTTCCAACTTCATGAGTTGCCTTCTTGGAGCGAAATTTCCAACTTCATGAGTTGCCTTCTTGGAGCAAAATTTCCAACTTCACGAGTTGCCTTCTTGGAGTGAAATTCAAACTTCATGAGTTGCCTTCTTGGAGCGAAATTTCCAACTTCATGAGTTGCCTTCTTGGAGCGAAATTTCCAACTTCATGAGTTGCCTTCTTGGAGCGAATTTCCAACTTCATGAGTTGCCTTCTTGGAGCGAAATTTCCAACTTCATGAATCGCCTTCTTGGAGCGAATTTCCTACTTCATGGTTCACCTTTGGGAGCGAACTTCATGAATGAGGAAAATGGAGCGAATTTTGCATTCAAAGCTTCATGAGCGAAATGGAAGACAAAGGCAACTCTTGAAGTTGGAAATTTCGCTCCAAGAAGGCAACTCATGAAGTTGGAAATTCGCTCCAAGAAGGCAACTCATAACATTGGAAATTTCGCTCTAAGAGGCAACTCATGAAGTTGGAAATTGTGCTCCAAGAAGGCAACTCATGGAGTTGGAAATTTCGCTCCAAGAAGGCAACTCATGAAGTTGGAAATTCACTCCAAGAAGGCAACTCATGAAGTTGGAAATTTCGCTCCAAGAAGGCTCATGAAGTAAGTGTTCTTAAATCCTTCACTTCATTCCTTTATTGCCAACCTCGTTCAAGAAAGCTTGAAAGTGAAATTCGCTCCAATCTCCTCATTCATGAAGTTCGCTCCAATTCCTTAACTCATGAAGTTGTTCCAAATGTGAAATTCGCTCCAAATTGTGAGATCATGAAGGTCGCTTGAAAAACCCAACTCATGAAGTATGAAATTTGCTCCAGAATGCAAAGTCACGAAGTTCGCTCCAAACTTGCAACTCATGAAGTTTGAAATTCGCTCCAAAATGCAAAGTCATGAAGTTCGCTCCAAGGTGGCAATTCATGAAGTTTGCTTCAATACCCCAACTCAAGAAGTAGGAAAATCGCTTCAAATGGTGAACTCATGAAGCTTGTTCTTGAGTGTTTGATCATGAAGTAGGCAATTTCCTTCATTCTTCCATTTCCAACATGAAGAAGCTCACTCCAAATCTTTCAAGCATGAAGTTCGCTCCAAAAGTCTCACTCATGAAGTAAGAAATTCGCTCCAAAAGTGCAACTCACGAAGTAAGAAATTCGCTCCAATTCCCCAACTCATGTAGTTCGCTTGGAATCATCAACTCATGAAGTTCGCTTGGAATCATCAACTCGTGAAGTTCGCTTGGAATCATCAACTCATGAAGTTGCTTGAATGAAATTCGCTCCATTTCTCAAAACATGAAGTTCGCTCTAGATCCTTCAAACATGAAGTTCACCTTTGTATGAAATTCGCTCCTTTTCTTTGATTCATGAAGTATACTTGTATGAACTTTGCTACCAAACATGAAATTCGCTCCAATCATGTAACTCATGAAGTATGAAATTTGCTCCAAAATGCAAAGTCATGAAGTTCGCTCCAAACCTTGAACTCATGAAGTTCGCTCCAAATGTTGAATTCATGAAGTTCATGTTCTCAAGTGTGCTTCATTCCTTTATTCCCAACTTCACTCATGAAGGCTTGAAGATGTAATTCGCTCCAACCTCCTTACTCATGAATTTCGCTCCAAAAGTCCAACTCATGAAGTTCAAGTTCGCTCCAAGAGTCTAAGTCATGAAGTTCGCTCCAAAACATGAAGTCATGAAGTTCACCTGGCATTGAGTCCATTCAAGGCGATTACCATCAAACATCCTTCATTTCTCATTCGACTTCGCTCATGTAGGTTTGCTTATGTATGCTCATTGATGAAATTCGCTCCAATTTGTCAGTTCATGAAGTTGAAGTTCACTCTCCTGACCTTGAAGGTGAAATCTCTCTCGAGGTTGAGCTTATGAAGTGGATCTCAAATCACGATTAAATTCTCCTTTGCTCACTTTCACTTACATCCTTGACTTCAATATATAAAGACATGAACATCATGAAGTCTTAGAGAAAATTTTAGTTCCTTACATGAGGAGTGTTCATGAAGTGAAATTTGTTGCCCAAAAGTAGCACTTGAAGTGACCTCCTAATCCTTCTTCATTTACAAATGAACTCATTAAATCTAGACTTTGCAAACCTACTTCATACTCATGTAAGACTATTCACCTGACTCTTGGCCCCCTGACCTTATATTCCCCTTCAAATGCAAAGGCTAATAGCTAAGGACAAACACAACCAAGGAAGCAAGAAAAATGTGGGGGTCCCCATTTGCGATGGGGCGACGTGTGAATACCTCACAACACAATCCTGCATTCGAAACTTGTCAAGCAAACTGTGAGCATACTTGGACTGTGAAATAAAGATACTGTCATTAGTTTGCCACACTTCGACACCTAAGCAATAATGGAGAAGCCCCAAATCTGTCATGTCAAAAGCTTGGTACAAGTCTTGTTTGATGGCTATAATCAAATGTGCCGAACTGCCAGTAATGATCAAGTCATCCACATAGACAACAAGAAAAAGGATATCATCAGCGGAGAGTTGACATACAGATTAGTGTCAGAGGGACTGCGTTGAAAACCATGTTCACCCAAATATTCAAACCCATGGGTCAGAGGGACTGAGATTGCTTTAGGCCATATAGGACTTTTACCAATCTGCAAACCCGATGTTCCTTACCAGGAACCTTGAAGCCAGGAGGTTGAGCCATATAAACTTCTTCTTGCAACTCACCATTGAGAAATGCACTCTTAACGTCCATCTGGTGAAGTTTCCATCCAAACTAAGCTGCAATGGCGAGAAGAAGACGAATGGTACTCATCTTGGCAGTAGGAGCAAAAGTCTCCTCGTAGTCAATGCCCTCCCGCTGTGTAAAACCCTGAGCAACCAATCTGGCCTTGTACTTATCCAAAGTACCATCTGCATGATACTCGACTTTGTAAACCCATTTACAGTTGATAGGTTTCTTCCCAGGGGGCAAATCAGAAAGAACCCAAGTGTTATTCTTCAGAAGACTATGGTATTCTGTCTCCATAGCCTTTTCCCACTCAGTAATGCCTTTAGCCTCGAAATATGTCTGGGGCTCATGGATGTTGTGGATGTTGGCCATAAGTGCAAAGTTGACTGTATTTTGCTGCTTTCTCTTGTGTCAAATTGATCTATCCTCAAGAAGCTCATCATCACGAAGATCTCCTATTGTCTTGGCCCACGATTTAGGGCTGAGGGTAGAAGTACCAACATCTGGCATTGGAGGAACAACATCCCCTAGAGTTTGCAGAACAAAGTCATCTGGATGCAAATCCTGTGAGAAATCAGGTGGTGCTGGATCGGTAGATTCCTCATCTTCAGAGTCAGAATGCTCTAAAGCCCTCCCATCATGGGAACCAAGAGGAAGACGAACACCACATCAAAAATCTTCATAGACTGAGTCGGAGAACTAGGAGTAGTAGAGGGCATGAATGGACCCGTAGTCTCATCAACCACAACATCACGACTGAAAATGAGACGATCTGTCTCCACATTGTTGACGTGTTTTTTATGACCGCGTCTAACACAGAATAAAGTTGCCTAACGGTCACTTCACTCTCTCTTGATCAAAGTACGATTGCATGCTAAGATTGCAAGAAGTTCAAACAATCGACTCCAAGGTTCCTTCAATGCGTGGATGTGACTCAGTTGGCTGATGTGATTGCTTGTAATCCAAGGGGCCTTACGTGTGCATCGTTCTTTCACTTCTTTGCTGTGGCTGGAACTCCATCATCGAATATGGCAATTCTGCGATGCTATTGCTTCGAATGGACTAAAATGAACGGAAAGTAAAAGGGAAAGGGCTTAGAAGGATCTAAATCTACTCCTAAGGGCAGTGATAACAATGGATAGTGCTTTGGTGGATAGATTCCAAATAAACCAAGCTTTGCTTCGCCAAGATAAACTACAACTTCGCAGGAACCGGTGCAATCTTCTGAGGATGTTGGAGGATTTTCATATTGAGAAAAGTGCATCTGAATACCCAACACGGCGCTATCCAAACGACTATTCACAATTGAACTTAGCACAAATTTGGGGGTTCAGGCTAACTTTACACTGCAACTTACAATCAGCAAGATGCAAAAAGTATGAACCACAGAAATTCATCAAACACCATTACATTCTCCATTGGAATCAAAGCACTAAACTAATTCTAATCTAAGTGAGGAAGGTGAAACCATGCAAGCTTTAAAAAAAATAACTTAAGTGGACACCATCAAAGAACAATGTTTCATTGTTATTATCTCAAAGCTTATCGCAACAATTTCATACTAAGCTCCCTCTCCTTTACAAATGAGGGGGGTCACCCCTTATATAGGCTTCAAGCCCTGGCTACATGCAAAACCCTAATTAGGGTTTTCCCTAAAAGATTCTCCACCAAGATGCAGCAAGGTGGGAATCTCCAATTAATAACCCCTCATGCCCATTTACAATTAATTCAAAAGTACCCAAAATAGCATCCATTGTGCATTAAATGCACCACCTCCTTCAAATTCGCCCAACATGCGTTGAATATTCATCCATGCAAAAATCACCCCATTATGTCATAAATGCTCCATCATTTCCACATGCGGTGGCTGCATGCAAAAGGAATCTGCCATAAATTCAACATGCAATGACCAGATTGCCATTTGGTCAAATATTCCGGCAATGAATGCGCCACCATACTGCCATGCGTTCAATAGATCCTTGCCATGCAAATGGACTCTGCCGTCGTATATCCACTCCTGCACATCTGGAATTGTTGGAGAGGGAAAATTCGATTCAGGAAGAATTTTCTTGAAGTCTCCTCAACTTTCCTTGCTTGAAGAAGGTTTTTCATCAATTCTGCACATTTCCTATTTTTTAGGAAAATTTCCAAATTAGGGTTCCACGGTCCAGGAGAGAGAAAATTCTCCTACGAATCCAAATCTGTAAAACTTTTGAAATTTGGATGTGATTTGATGCTTGAGAATGGATTTTTCAAATTTTTCCCTGGAGGGGAAATTTCTTGTTCAGTTCATCCTTGATTCCTTCCTTGCCTTAGAAATTTTATGTTCAATTCATCCTTGGGTGTATTTCTTCCTTGCTTGGAATTTTGCCCCGAAGGAAGGAATTTCCAATACTTAGCCAAATTTTCATCTTTCCTGGAATTCTGTCCTGAAGGAAGGAATTTCCAACATTTAGCCAAATTTTCACATTTCCAAGAATTCCGTCATGAAGGAAGGAATTTCCAACACTTCGACAAATTTTCACCTTTTTCAGGAACTCTGTCATGAAGGAAGGAATTTCCAACACTTAGTCAATTTTTCACCTTTCCTGGAATTATGTCTTGAAGGAAGGAATTTCCATTACTTTGTGAATTGTCCATGTCTCCTTTTCAACATCGCTATTTTTAGGGATCCTTGTAAAATTTAGGAGTCAGTTCATTGGATGGAGAATTCTGCCATGATTCCGAATCTATAAAATTTTCCATATTTGGTTGGGATTTGATGTCTAAAAATAGCATAACTGAAAATTCGCCTGAGGGGAATTCTGCTTTTTATTCCTCCTTGACTCCTTGGATTCCGTGCCTTAGGCAAAATTTCAAATTTTTTGCTTGAGTGAAATTTTTTACCACGCCAAGGATTCATGAATTTTCCTTCTGTGAATGGCTTTCTCAATTCAACGCCCCAACCCAGACCTGGGTGCATTTTCAACATTTCCATGGAGAGGTGGAATTTTCCACTTGTGAATGCATTTCTGGTTTTGGTGCCCCAACCCTGACCTGGGCGCATTTTGGAGATGTCCATGGAGAGGTGGAATTTTGCACTTGTGAATGCATTTCTCAATTTAGCGCCCCAGCCCTGACCTGGGCGCATTTTGGAGGTGTCCATGGAGAGGTGGAATTTTCCACTTGTGAATGCATTTCTGGTTTTGGCGCCCCGGCCCTGACTTGGGCACATTTTCAACATGTCCATGGAGGGGTGGATTTTTCCACTTGTTCCAGGCTCTTCGTTAGGATATAGATATGAAATATAACATTTAAGTATAAGTCCTTTCTTATACTTTAAGTTATATTTCATATATATTGTCAGGATGTTTGAGAGTGGTTTCAGGTCCATAGGAATAATAATGCAAATTCTGGATTTTGGAAGATCTTCCAAATTTCCAGACTTAGTCAAATTTCAGGCCATTTTCGGATCAGGAGGACATTGGTGGATTGATGTGAATTTTTGGACTTGGATGATTTTGCATGCTTTCCTCTTCTGGAATAGGAGTTCCAAACTTAACCATTTTTTCACCCAAATTGTCTGCCTTCTGACTCTTCCGGAATTAGAAATGGTCTTCAGGAACGTTCAGTCTTCAGAGATATTCAGCTTTCAGTGTTTTCTTGTGAAGAACCTGCCAAAAATAGATTTTTCCAAATAGTAAGTGTTTCAAAATGTGAAGGTTTGGGCAAAATAGGTTAGAAAAGCACTTACTAAAAATAGAAACTTACTAAAAATAGAACTTACTAAAAATAGTAAGTTTAATTTTTGGCAAAATTAGACCAATCCGAGACTTAGTAAAAATCCCTAAAAAATAGGAACTTTCTAAAAATAGAAAGTTGCTCTGTTTTGGCTCAAATTTTACTGGGAGGTTCCTTGAAGGGTCCTAATTCCAGTTGTATGTTCAGTTTTTCCAAAACCCTAACAGAAACCCCTAAAATCTAGGACATAAGGCAAAAAAACCCTAAAATTCACAAAACAAGTCCCAGACTAAGCCGAATTTGCTCAAATGGAAGGCAGACTTGACCAATATGACCCCCAAACACTTGCAAAGCAGAGAGATTGACAAGACTGCTGCGAAAAGACCACAAAAACGCAAGCCAAAAAACCGGGAGGGCCTAAAAAGAAGGGGGTCCCCATTTGCAATGGGGCGATGTGTGAAAACGTCACAACATCTAGCCCCCACCCGAATAAATGTTCCTGAACATTTCAAGTTCTCAAAGATAAAATCCAATCCATAGGGAAAGTGTTGAAAAACACTTCAGGGCGAGAACCCAAATTAAAGCACGTTCATTTGATTATGTGTGTGCATATCCATTAATCCAATCTCACTAGACCATCCAGACTTCTAGAATTAGTCATGGCAAGCTATAGGTATCTATACTTCAAAAGCATCCAGGACATTGCCTCGCTGCTAGTCAAGCGTCCATAGCTCCGACGAGGTTGTCTCTGGAATTCCACGAATATTGCTCCACTGCCAGCCAAACGTCCATAGCCCCGGTGGGGTTATTCGCATATTCCCAAAGCCAATATTTTGATATTTCTTTTTCATTTTTTCATCTTTTCTTTTCCTTTGATATTTCATTTCATTTCCGTCAATTCCTCTGGCTCGTAAGCAATGAAGCCTACTATGGGTTTGGAGATTCCAGTGGCGCTGAAGCAAGATGTAAAGTTTTCACCAACCATAACTTCTCCTAAGAGATCTGAATGACTTAGAGCAATTGATAACATAAGTGGAATACAACATCCTCAATTCTACCTGCAAACAGGAACTCCAAACAATTGAGGCCACTCCAAAACCCTAAACCTAAGCAAAACCACTTGAGCGGACAAGCTCAAGGGAAACCAGCACCAAAGGCTAAAAACCAAAACCGAAACAAAACTGAAACAAAACCGATGGGGAAACAAACAAGAAAGAAAAACAAAACAAAACAAGCCAAAACCCCAAAAACCAACGGGAAAACAAACAAAGCAAACAGAAAGGAAACCTAATCTAATAAGAACAAAATTTTTTCGAACGGACAATACTCAGAAGACCTACTTATATACAACTCCTAACATGATTTCTCATGATGTGCAGGAGCAACATGGCATTAGTCATGGTTTGAAGCCTTGCAAATTCATCTGTAAACTCAGAAAAGTAATCTTTCACAATACAAATCTCAAACTCAAGCAAGACTTTAGGAAAGATTATCAACTGTGGCAACTCATTGGGACCATGATCAATCCATAAACAAGTTTTTCTTCCCAAATTTTCATAATCAAATTCATAACTTTCAAATTTAGGAGCAAGGAAAGAGACAACCTGGTGGTTTTCGTGCGTGGGCGAGAATTCTGGCGTGTCATCCACTGCTTCATCAGGAGGTCGAAGCTGGTGGTGTATCATTCCACTGGCATCCGCCATATGCAGATTGGGATCACATTCAATGGCAAGCAAACTATGGTGTGAGTTGGACTTGAATGGGAACTTGGAAATAGAGGACATTTCTCCAGCTAACTCCTTTTGAATCTTTGATAACGAGTTGAGCCCCAACCCGAATTGCTCTTCATTCTTCACCAGGACAACTTGTTCCTCAATCGGTATCTCACGTATCTCAATTTCTTTTAACAATTCTTCTTGGATCTTGAGTAGAGGTTTGAGCATCGACCCGACCTGCATTTCGTACTCTACTTCCATCTCAACGGCCCACTGACTATCACATATTCCTTCCTGCCTCAAGCTGCTTATCATATCTTCCATCTGGAGCATGCACGAACCGACTTCTTCATCAAGGAGCATCTCTTCTTGCTTGACTGTGCAAACATTGCTTGCATTTGTTTGAACATCTTCCATTTCTTTGTCAACCTCCACTTTGGCGGGTGTTCCTTTCCTTGGCGTAAGGTACGCAAATTTTCTCTTGATTGAATTGTGTTCATTGTCTCGCTCAATTGTGTTTTCTTCACTACAAGATGTTGCAGTAATACCCTCTTCATTTGATGCTAACTCAATTGGTTGAAGGTGAGCATTCCGCCACTTTTCTATAGTGTACATCTTTGACAATTCTTTGAATTCTGCTTGCACCTTAGCTTGGTGAATAGCTTCCCTGCATGATGAACATGTGACTTCGGAATGAGTGGTATTGTGGATCCTACACCAACACGAGAGCAAGATGCCATCTATGCACAAGTCTTTCTCAATACTTAATCCTTTCTTAATCATCTCCCTGAACCTCATGAAAAATTCGCTTTCACCAATTGAGGCTTCGGGTTCCACTTTCACTCTAAGTCACAAGGTTCGAATTCGAATTCAAATTTGACAGCCATGAAATTCGGATGAAATTCGACAAGGGAAAAATTTGAAAAAAAATTTGGATAAAATTCGCCTTCCATAATTTTGTTTATTTTTAAATATATGTATACCTCTAATAAATTATCAGAAGAGCGACCCTGGTTGGAGACAATCTAAGGGCAACCCAGCAGTTGCAGACACCCATGACCCAATAGATACAAAGCATATACAAAGAATACCCACGACCAGCTGAGTTGTGTTTAGAGGTGGATAGCAGTGCTTTATAGAGGAAATTCGATTAAATTCGATTTTGTTTATAGAAGTTTGAAATTTGATTAAATTCGAACCTCATCCATGAAAATCGCCATATCCTGTGACTTAGCTTTCACTGGTACAATGGGCTCATGTACTTCTGAAACGGAAACTTTCCCTTGCAAGGCTAATTCCATCCTTGACAGAAATGTTAAACAATGCATCTCATTGTGTCCGCCAGTGTTATGAATTCTACAAATATTCCTTGATGCAAATTCAGACAAACTCCGTGGATGTAACTGTGCATTCAGTCTCCACCAAAGTTGAAGGATATCAATTTCTTGCTCCATTGAGAAATCTTTTTTTTTAATTTTCAATTTTCAGATTTTTTGGGATTTTTCTGACATATAAGAGATCTAACATATCTCTGATTTTGCACTTGAAAGCTCATACTGGTTCTGGCCAGCTTGAGTTTCTTCACTTGTGAAAATGAACGATTTGATGTCCATGCCCTCCTTCTAGCGCCAATTCTGTTGGTTGCGGGAGGAGGGTGAAAAAACTCCTTAAGATTACTCCACGCAAATATGAATTGATATGATTTGGAGTTCACGTTCAGCCCTCCTTCTGCAACCAACAAAATTGGCGCTAGAAGGAGGGCATGGACATCAAATCGTTCATTTTCACAAGTGAAGAAACTCAAGCTGGCCGGAACCAGTATGAGCTTTCAAGTGCAGAATCAGAGATATGTTAGATCTCTTATATGTCAAAAAAATCCCAAAAAATCTGAAAATTGAAAATTAAAAAAAAAGAACTTACTAAAAATACTAAGTTTAATTTTTGGCAAAATTAGACCAATCCGAGACTTAGTAAAAATCCCTAAAAAATAGGAACGTTCTAAAAATAGAAAGTTGCTCCGTTTTGGCTCAAATTTTACTGGGAGGTTCCTTGAAGGGTCCTAATTCTAGTTGTATGTTCAGTTTTTCCAAAACCCTAACAGAAACCCCTAAAATCTAGGACATAAGGCAAAAAAACCCTAAAATTCACAAAACGAGTCCCAGACTTAGCCGAATTTGCTCAAACGGAAGGCAGACTTGACCAATATGACCCCCAAACACTTGCAAAGCAGAGAGATTGACAAGACTGCTGCAAAAAGACCACAAAAACGCAAGCCAAAAACCGGGAGGGCCTAAAAAGAAGGGGGTCCCCATTTGCAATGGGGCGATGTATGAAAACGTCACAACACACATCAATCAACCTATAGGCCTTGTGGTTGTCGCTGTAACCAGTCAACATAAGTGTTTGGCTCTTTGAATCCAGCTTAGCATGTTTGGCGTCTGGAATCCATACATGAGCGGTAGAACTGAAGACTTTCAAATGGCCCACTTTAGGCTTGCGTCCTGACCGGGCTTCTTTAGGAGTCATCTTCTTGACAACATGTGTAGGTGACTGATTTAGAAGGTAGACTGCAGTGTAAATTGCTTCAGCCCAGTATTTCTTAGGAACATTGTGATGCTCTATCATAGAACGAGCCATTTCAGTAATGGTGCGATTCCTACGTTCAACTACACCATTCTGTTGAGGGGTGTATGGTGTGGTGAGTTGGCGTTTAGTGCCATGTGTAGCATAAAATGTAGAGAAGTCATTGGAACAAAACTCCCCCCATTATTTGACCTTAGAGTGATAATCTGAGAACCGGATTCTTTCTCAACTAAGGCCTTAAACTGCTGAAATATACTGAACACATCTGATTTATTTTTCAGAAAATACACCCACATTTTACGACTGAAATCATCAACAAATAACAAGAAGTACTTGCAAGCAGTAACAGATGGAGTGCTCATTGGCCCACATACATCAGCGTGAACCAATTTAAGAACCTTGGAGGCTCGCCAAGAATCACCATCCTAGAATGGTGTGCGATGCTACCTCCCAGCTTGATAGGCTGCACAAACTCCATGATTTTGAGGTTGGATCTCAGGTAGACCAGCAACCAAAACCTCCCGATATAACTGAGAGAGATAGTGCAGGTTTAAGTGCCCATAACATTGATGCCAAATGTTTTGATGGATGTACTCCAAGCAGCCAGAGCGTGTTCCTGAGAATCACTGGAATCAACAAGTCTATACAAACCATGATCCTTGAGTCCCATAGCGATGGTAGTACGAGTCTTGCTATCAACAATGCTGCAGATGGATGAACTGAATACAACATCTAATTGAGGAGAATGCCTCATGATCTGGTTGACAGAGAGGAGATTATGTTCCATGCTTGGAACATAGTAGACATCAAGAAAAATTAAATTTCTATCTAGTGAGTGAATTTGGACAGTGCCCTTACTAGCAACTGTGTACTCTTCTTCTCCTCCGAAGATTACTGAATCTGAGAATGCTTCAAATTTCGTGAACCAATCCCGACAGCGAGTAAAATGCCGTGAAGCCCCTGAATCGATATACCAAGCAGAAGAGTGTATTGGATCTGCTGTTCTCTTGGCCATAAAAGCATAGAAAGCAGATTCTTTCTGCTCAGAGTGTTCGACAACATTTGCTTTCTGTTGAGACCCTCCCTGCTTCTTTTGTTAAGAAGCCAATCGAATTCGACACTCGGCCTTAATGTGACCAAACTTATGACAATAATTGCACTTCTTGCTGTCCTAAGTAGAACCAGAGCCTTTCGGCTGAGAAGATTGAGCCTTCCCTTTGTTCTTAGCAGAAGATTTGGCAGAGAACGCTTGCTCTGTGGAGGTGGAACTAGTACTGCTTCCAAATTGCTAGCGCCACCGATCTTGCTGTAAAAGCTTGTTACAAAGATCATAAAACTTCAAATCGACGTCAGTGGAAGTGATATTGAGCATTTCGATGAAATGCTCATAAGATTTTGGCAAACTCTTCAAAGTGATGACTACCATGTCCTCTTCCTCCATTGTGCGACCAATCACCTCAAGTTGGTCACGGATGTCCTTGATCTTGGTCAAGTGATCCTGCAGAGGTGTCCTTTCGTCTATCATAATCGAAAAGAGCATGTTCTTCAGAAAGAATGCTCTGCTCTTGTCAAAGGTTTCATGGAGACTCTTCAAACGATCCCATATCTCCTTCGTTGTTTTGCCGGATGGTACCTAAGGTAGCTGCTCATCAATGACAGAGAGTTTGATGAGCATTACAGCTTCCCGGTTGCGCTCATCCCATTTGTCCTGATCTTTTCCGGCAGTGGTTGGACGTTGAGACGTGTCCAAAACAACTACATCAAGACATCGGTACTAAAAAATGGTCAGCATATGCTGCTTCTAGGTGTTGTAGTTATGGCTGTTGAACTTTTGGCTGCTTTCGAGCATTATATTCGTTAGAGTTGCCATCACGTACCCCGAGGTCAAATTGGTGAAGGCATGAATTCCAAGGGATGAAAACCAACAGATGAAAATAGAGGGTTTTTAAAGAATTCCGCAAGTCAGATTCTCGAATAGAAATTGAAACCCTAGCATGATTTTCGAGGCAAAATTTTTCCGGAAGACCCAAAATGTTTTGAAAGCAACCCAGTTGAGGTTTCGAAAAACCGACGAAGAATCTGCAATGAGATTACAATTTCGCCTTGAAACAGAGGGTCAAAACCCTAGGCGAAAAAAATTACAGACCCATAAAATTTTAACAGCGACCTAGAAATTTGTGGGAAAAACCCACAATGATTCTGCAACTAGAAAATGCGAATTTTTAGTGCCAAACACTAGCCGAAAACCTATGCCGCGAAACCGAAAACCTGTGCCGTGGAAAACGTGATAGGAAATTCATGTATCAGGAAAATTGCGAAAAAAACCGTCGGGCGCACAAATCCACAAAAAAAACGCAGAGAAAACCGAGCCGCCGCAAAAACACAGAAAACGCGAAAACTAAGGGCCGAAAATCGTAGAAATTGCGTGTAGGGAAAATCCGCGGAAATCGTGCCGTCTGGAAAAAAATTGCATGCCAGAGAAATAATAGAGATGGGTGGGGCCGAAGATAGTAGGCTGGGGGTGCCAAAAAAGGTGGAACACGTCGCAAAAAAAACAAATTTACGGGCACACTTTTTTCAGACAAGACACAGATGTGGGTAGGTCAAAAATGCCCTCAAGTAGACCCATGAAAACTGACGCGAAAATAGGAGCTAGGCACAGAAAACCCTAAACGGGTTTGGAAGAAATTTCGAAAATATTAGATAGGATAGGATTTTCGATTAATTCCCCTTACGTAGGCTTTGATACCATGTGAATAATAGATTCACTGGTAAAAATATCTTCATCATTTATAAACTGGGAAAAGATTACATTTTATAGAAATACAAAACACTGTAGATATTTAAAAAGACACCTACTTCTAACTACCTGTTACCGTAGACATTATAGATGTCTAACAACTAGTTACATTATTGACCATTAATAGTAATAGTATGAAATATTATTTTAACATTGCTAAACATTTTAGAAACATTTCGGCATCTAAAAATGTGAACCCTGGAGGTACCCACCGTAGATTCGTTTCAGAATCCAATTCCGGTATGTTTCGTACCTGGGATTGCCCAAAAAATCCCACGATTCAACAACTTAGTTTCAATGTATAGAGGCACTGATCATTCAAAGCACATTTATTTTCTCTTCCTTAGAGACCATGAGTAAAGAATTAGAAATGATTAAAGCTTGTCAACTGACAGATTGAAATCATTGAGTGTAAGCTTGTCAATTGTAGTTTCTCTGTCATCTACTTTTGTGGATGATTGAATCTGTGCCATATAGTGTACATTGCCTTTGCACACATTTTTATGGTCGAGCATCTACCAAATTGTTTCCTGCCTTAACGTGGTTTCTGCAAGGATTATATGAGGATAAACATTGTCATAAACTTTCCTTGCCATGAATTGTTGTCAAGAACATTTTTTAAAATACTAAAATCAGGTTTCATGATGGTCTGATGCAGATTTTACTAAGAATAGGGTTTTAAAGCTTTCATACTTGGTGGTGTGTAAATTCAAAAATGTTAAATTTTAAAATTTTAGAAGAATTTGAGAAAGGAGGGTGGTTATTTTAAAGCTTTGTTGAAATTATCTCTAGCAAATTGAAAAGAGGCCAATTTTACGTAATTAAAAATGGAAGTGGTGAAGTGAGCTTAAAATGAACACATAAAAGTCGTGCTGGAGACGTAAGTAGTTATACCTATTTTAAGTGTGATAAAGAGCATTTTTTAATAATGTTAGGAGAAATAAGGAGATCTTGGTGAACAAGTGGTGAATTTTGCAAAAAATATTTTTATGATATTAATAATATTTAGATGGGTGCATTATTGAGCAAATTGACACCCCCATGCTTGTTCAAGGACACACATATGCATACTGTGACAACACATTTGATACTTTCACTATGCTTGTGGCTCAATTATCACATTTGGCATATACAACTTAAAGGGGTGAAAGAGGAGGTTGGAGGACTAGGAGGATGTAGGCTTATTTCCCTCTCTAGATAGCTTATTGCTTGGGATGATATAATGCTTGAGAGGTACCACATTTTATTTTATGCCCTCTTTTTGATCCAGGGGGCTCTGTGGTTTTTGGACATAGAGGGATTTATTCCTTTTTTACAGAGGGAGAGATTTGTTTCCATTGTGCACTTAAGGAGGGATTTGTACTTTTAGAGGACGGATGTTCTCTTGTGCATTGGAGGAGGGGTTTATTCTCTCAAAGGAGCGATTTGTCTTCTTGATTTGGGTTTTGTTCTTTGGTGTTGTACATTGGATTTGTTCTCTAGAGTGTCTTGGTTAGTTTGTGATACTTGGTGAGCTGTGTCGTATATCCTAGTTCATTGGTTGATGTTCCTATTGTGTTTGGTGTGATCTGATAAGGTGGAGAATGTTGAAGTTGTTACATGTATATTAGTATGTTGGGTTGGTAAATAGATTATTAAATAGAAGTTAGTGTGTCCTTTATATTAGTTGTGTGCGGGAAGTTTTCCCATAGTTGGGGTGGTTACTTATGTAAAAGGCTTTTATAAAGCCAATGTAAATCTATGTAATATCATTCATTATTGTTACCCTTAAATAATGCTTAATTTAGCCTAAATTGTAGGCCGTGTAGAGTTAATGAAAAGAACCATCTTATCGCTTGGAATTGAGATGCTTTATTAGTAGCAGGATTTGGTGAAACGATGGGAAACACAATTTCACTATATTTTTGACCTATTTGCATTTTACTCAAATTGACTTGCTAATAAACCTGAATTGGAACTACTCCTTACAAAAGGAGGAATATGCAGGGAATGTATTGAAGGATGTTTTGGATTTTTCTCTGACTATTACTAAGATTTTTGTTGTGTTGTAAACATACACATCCCATTGCAAATGGGGATCCCTCTTTTTGCTTGTTAGCTTAGGTGTTTTGCTTTGTTTAGTTTACCTGGGCAATAATTTTAAGGTTTCTAGCCTTAGAGTGAAGGGTTTGGGTTTTGTTAATTTCTGAAGCAAGTTAATAAATGAAATTGAAAGGTAGGCAACGGGTGTAAATTATGGAATTTGGGAGTGATGGTGCGAATTGTGAAAATGTAAAGTTCGAAAGTAGAGTTGCAAGACTGAAGTGAGATTTTGCTTGGGAATGAGTGAGCAAGGTCAAACATCGATCAAATTGTTCAGTTCAAATGCAAATTCTGTTTGAAAATGTTGATTAAGCTTGCATTTTTGCTTTGAAATGTTGATCCACATGCAAATCTCACCCAATTATCCTTGACTTAGGTGAAATTCCACTCAAAATGCATGCACAACCCCTATTTCTGACTTACAATGCATGATTAAGTGCAATCTTTGGTGTGCATTACATGACTACCTTGTGATCCTGACTTACAATGCAAGGGTTGAAGTTTGAAAGGTTAGAGTGAGAGGATAAGAGTGTGGGAGTGATATGCAAAATTACAAGTAGAAGGGTGAAGTTCTAATCGAAATTGCAAAATTACTTTGAGTTTCACTAGGGGTTAATGCATATCCATCACTATCAAAAATCTGCAAAAAATTCTATGCATGACCTCTCAAAATCCCCGATTTTTTTGAGAAATTTGGGTAAACAATGCAAAGTAATGAAGGTGAAGAAATGGGGCGATATAAAATCTGGAAATAAGGGAATAATCTGAAGTTTGAAACTTGAAGATAAAGGGAATTGCAAGAAATGCAAGGTCAATCTTGATCAAAAGGATATAATTTGCATGGTAAAATGCTTGTAATGCACAAATGCTCAAAAACCCTGATCAAAATTTATGCATGTGCAAGGGCAAACTCGCTGTATGAGTGCATGAAGAGGTGAAATCCACACAATTTTTTATGCATTTGCATTATGCATAACCAGCGAAAATGTCATGATCTCTCCAATTCCCTGAAAAAATATTGTGCACAACCACCTAAAATCCCCGAAATTTTGAGGGAATTTGATGAAACTGTGTAAAGATGTAAAGGGGTGAGTGCAAGGTGAATGAAACGTATTTGACATCAATAAGAGTCGACTTGGATTAAAGGATAAAAAGTCCTCTTCAAAACGTGTAAAAGTCAAGGCAAACATGGGGCAAATAAGATAAGAGGCTGACTTGAGTAAGAGCAAAATCCTTGTAAGAAATTAAATGTGTTGGATTAGTTAGCCGACTTAAAACATGACATCCTCCTAGGAAGAAGTGTAAGAAATAAGGATAAGGGCCGACTTACAATCCAAATGGGGTGAATATACAATAAAGAAGATCATATTATCTTGGCCGACCCTCCTTAAGCCAAGCAACTTAGCTGATCCTTGCAAATGAAATAGCTGGAACACATATAAAGACAAGGATCGAAGGTTCACTCTTTTATCATCTAAATTCAATCCAATTGAATCTATATTGCAAAAGGCAGATTCCAGAAAAGAGGCACGTGAACTAGAAAGTCTAATTCCAAGTCAAGGTTTGCAAAGAATAAGGCAAATTTAACAAGAGTTCAAAGGCAAATCAGAAACAAAAGGAGTGAGGTCAAGCAGAGATAAGTGCAAATCAGATTAAAGGATTAATCCATAATACAGAGGGTGCAATCCAGATATGGCTGCAAATAGAAAATCAGACCCAAGCAATTGATAAAGGAACCAAGAAGAAGGAATTGTCATTGGAAATGGGAGGAGCTGAAGGAAAAACTAGTTAATCACTTGCAAATTTTGAAAAATCTAAAAAATCTAAAAATAAAAAAATAGTGAGATTTCTCAATGGATGGGTAGTAGCTTCATGTTTCAGGTGGTCAAGGTAATCTTGAAGTTGATATTGCTCAGCTTCATAGAGATTTGAATGCACAACTGCACCCTAGAAATTTGTCCAAGTATGCATCTATAGGAAAATGCAGAATTCATGAGACCACTGTGCATGATGAGCTGAATTGTTTAACATTTTTGCCAAGAATAGAGTTAGCTCTACAAGGAAAAATCTTCTGTTGGGATTTCCCCAATCCAGTGGTGTTTGTAGAGTCTGATGATTTCATTGTTGCAGAAGTTAGAAATGAAGCATTCACAAGGTTCAAAAGGTGGATTGAGAGTCAGTTAGGTGTTGAGGAAGGACCTAGTCTAGAAAATATATTACTGCCTTGTTGGTGCAGGATTCATAACACATGCCATTCAGAATTTACTTGTTCATTGTGTAAAGAAACCATCAACCAAGTCAAGTGTCAATTGGGATTATCAGAGCCATCAGAGCAATGCATTACAGACAAAATCTGGACAATGTACCTTGTAGCTAAGAAATATGTCATAATAGAAATTAAAAGAACAATAGAAGTGTGTATTGCAGTATCATCTGATGGTGAAAGAAATGAGTTACAAATGGATTGCATGATTGAGCCTAATGATCAATGTGTTGCAGTGGAAGATAACTTTTCATGCATTGCACCAAAAGAAAAATGCATTGAAGTGGAAATCAAGGAGATAATAGAAGCTTTTCAAGCAACAAAATAACAGCAAGTAATGATGAATGTTTGGAATCATAAGAGCATGAAGGGCTACAAGTTGTTGCTATGACCGAAAATCATCAAGAATCTGAAATGGAGAACTTGGCAAAAGTAAAAAGTGACTGAAAGATTGTCCTGATTAACTATCACTTGATGCTTCATCGATCAAAGAGGAAAGAAGTGATTCAAATCAATATCAAGAAGGAAGTGACTTAAATATATGTCAAGAGGGAGAAATCCTTGATGAACATCCAGTTGTGCAACAAGAAGAGGAAGATTCAAATAAAGATTTGCCAACTGTTCAGGATGAAGAAATTCCAAAGGATTATCAGTCTTCACCTATGGAGGATAGAATAATTGGTATTTTATTCTGTGTTGGCGAGTGTCACAAACATGCATCAACCGTTCTGTCATCCAATAAGTCCAGCTTTGCAAAATTGTATGATATAAGTAGAGGATAGATTAAAAAAAGCTACTTGAAATCAAGAGTAGCAGGGGGAAAACATATGTGCAATGTATGTAATCTATGAATGATTGGAGACAAACAACATATGTTTATGTGTCTTTCATTGAATAATATTTATTGGATTCTAATTGGTTGGTAATATCACACTCCAAGAATTTTCAGTAGCACTGACTAATCAGCAGAAATCTAATAGCATAAATGCTTGGCAATGAGATAGTATTGAAAAATTAAATAGGGAATCCTCAAAAAAGAGATTACCTTAGTTGTCTTTCAGACTGGTAAAAAAGAGTTTGGCCGTCTATAAAGACATCCTTGTCATGGCCCTTTTTTCAACATTTGGGTATGAAGTTATATACTTTAGTATATACTGTAAGTTGGAGTGAAGTTATATCTGTAGTACATATCATAAGTTGGATGAAGTTATATACTGCAGTGCATATTGTAAGTTGGGTAAAGTTATATACTGCAGTTAATATCATAAGTTGGAGTGAAGTTATGTATTGCCATACATCCTGGAAGTTAATAGATTAACTTAAGTTGCTAGAAGTAACTTTATTTTATTAAAGCAACTTCTATTTTATTATTGAAATGTTGTGTTGAAAAGAAGACAAATTGTGGCTTTATAAAAAGTGGCGTTAGGGATGGGGTCCAAAAACCAATCGATTTTATTTTATAAGGCTTTAAAAAGTCACTTTTAGATTATACCATTCAAGGGAAAAAGAGAATAAAAATAATATTTAATTTTCTCAAAAGTGTTTATAAAAGGACGATTTGATCTCAAAAAGAGGTTGTTTGCCCATTTTATGAATTTCTTTTACAGAGAATGAACGTGAGTTCTTCTCCTAACCAAGGATGAAAAACCTTTTGCAAGATGGTTTTAGGGATGATAATTCTCCCAGCCATTTGAGTGGTTTCATCCAGAGATCACTGGAGTGTTAGATGCATCCAATTTTAGTTTGGTGTTGTGAAGATTTCCAGTTCATATTTTGGATTGTGGTTTTCTAGTTTGGTTTGTGGAAAAAAAATCTAGTTTGCCTGATTGTTCTTTTTTGGTGTGTTAGTTTATTGTTTCCAGTTTGGTAGTTTTCTGAGGACTTTATATATATATATATTATAGGTGTTGGTTTGTAATTTTGAGATCACAAACTTCTCTTATTGTATGGTGCAATAGAAAATAATATTATTCATTTAAAAAGAAAAGCATAAGAGTTGAATTGCTGCAAGTTTTTTTATATAAAGGGGGGAGATTCCAGGAATTTTCAGATGGACTGAGTTAGCATTCCTTGTGGACAAGCAATCTTTGAAAAGGGTGGGCTGGCATGTCCCTTTTTTGAAATTATGGAATTAATTAAATATTTAATTTAAGCTGTTGAAAAAAGTAATTTTATATGAATTATTTAAAAAGGTATTTTCAGTGATTAAAATAAATGTTGCTAGACCCATGGTGCAAAAAGGTGATTAAAAATGACACATTTATATTTTAATAATTTTGAAGAGATAATTATCTAAAAGAAAATAACATTATTTTATTTTCTCAATAAACTTATGAATAGGAGGATTATTTTTGAAAAGGGTCTTCATGCTTTTTGAAACAATTTCATTTTTCAAGAATAAACATGCATTCTTCTTCTTTTCCCGAGGATGAAAACCTTCTCGATTTGTAAAGCTTCAAGGACAAAAATCCTCTTAGTTTTTAGTGCAGTTTCGTACCGGGATTGACTGTATGCTTTGTCAGTTAGTGATTTCCAAATTTCTAGTTTTTAGTGTAGTGTAAGGTTTCAGTATTTATTAGTTTTACTTTTCATTGATATTTCCGTTGTTGTTTCTAGATTTCGGGTGTGATATTATTGGAGATTTACAGTTGAATGATTTGATAATTTTCTTATTGTTATCAATCTATTTTGGAGCGTTAATATTTTAGCTTTAGGCCATACCTTTTCCCTTCTTGGTTGTACGTTGCGTGAAATTATTTGCAAATATTTTTGAAGCTTCAAAGTTGCTAGATGCTGAAAGAAAATACTGTTTTGTCTTTTTGTGAGAGCTGTTTGGTCCTTTTTCTTCTAGCGTCAGACATCTCATGCTGTCTGTACAAGTCAAAGGGAGGCAGAATAGTCCAAAGTTCTTGCTGTAGGTGTTGTAGTTTTGAGCTTTTTGGTATGACATGCTGATCAGAAAATAATCTTGTCATATCTAATTTAAGAATAACTTTTTTGGGTCATACATGAGCCGTACTCTTTGAATGGGAGGTGCTGTAGCTGCATTGATGAACTGGAGTTTTCTGCTGTTTCAATCCTCAGAAAGTGCATGTCACAGCTGCAACACATATTTAGAGGATTTATCTTTTCATTTTGGATAGTATTTATTGAAATGTAATTTGCCTTCTATTTCTGTAAATACAATTTTTTTTTATGCTGGAAATTATATTGGATGCAATCAGTTTGTTGGATCTTTGGACCAGCTTCAACACTTGGTCAACAGTCAGTGATATCATCACAATTTGGATATATCTTTATGTGTTCTTAAGCCTATCTTCAAACTGTTTGACAAAATGCTCTTTTTAGGATGATGGACAATTGTTTTACAAAATGCTTGGCTTGGTTATTTAAGTGAAATAATTTACATATTGTAATTACTTGATGGTTTACTGCCAATATGTGGTATTTTTGAAGATCTTGGATGGGTTTTTACTAGAACATGGTTTATCGTTGTAATTGATCCTGGTCAGTTTGTCCATTGGTTCTTATTTTGATTTCTAGCATATTTTCTGCCTTGCAAGGCATGTATTGGAATTGAGTGAATTAGTCTGCCATTTTGGCATTAACATATTTTGCTTGTATTCAACCAGTTTGCCTTGATTGGATTTCACTTTCACTATCATCCATTTTGGCTTGATTGATTTAATGATTTGTTTATATTGTAAATCAGATGACTAGCTTGCAATATCTGTCAGTTAATTTCCATTGTCCTCATTTTAATCTACGTATTCTCTCACCTTGCCCACATTGGGAATTTGGTGATTAGAAAGAGTCATAATTTGAATGATTGAAAAAATCTCTTGTGGACTTGAGCTAACGCCTTGCGGGGGGGTTTATTAAATTCTCTACACTAGTAATTTACAGGAAATAATGTCAAAAAATAATGGTAGAGTTGTTCTTTTATTGCTGCCTTTTTCTTGAGCTTGTTTTTTGCATGATTTTGTATGCTCTAGCAGTTGATTGTCCCAACAATGTAGGTACATCTCCCCTATCTTCCAATCACAAGTAGGAACTTGTGTAAAAGTCAGTTTATCTCTTTGCTACTTTCTTGCCCTTATCACATTTCAATCAATTCAATCACAAGGAGTTTTTCAGATTCATTCCAACCAATCTCCTTTGTTCACACTTATAATATTAAGGTTCTATGGGTAATGTCTCCTATTTCCTATTTCCTATAATTTAGGCTTAAGGGTGGGTGGCTACTAGTGAGGCTTGATTTTTAAGTTATGGATTTCTTACTGAAAATGACTAGCAGGAGTAAATCTGTTTTTTGTCAATTCATGTTGTTCTTTTGTAGAATGCAATGGAAGGAAATTACACCTAAATGCCTTCATCTTAGTCAATCTTCTTTTTCTTTCTTCAATATATAGCTCACAGTATTTCTTGCAGTAGAAAGCATCTGACTGGATTGAAGCTTGGCTTGATTACTTCTTTCGCATAATTTGGTTATGGCAGGGGGGACAGTCCTTTCAGTGATGTTTTGAAGAAATATTTTAGCTCACATTCAGGCTTGTAAACATTCAACTAATGAGTTTGATGCTTTCCTATTGGACAGTAGCAACAATTCTGGTCTGGATTTGACATATCTAGCATTATCTATTTGCATTCTCAGTGCATCTAGAAGAAATAGGAGTTTTCTGAAAGAGTGAATTCTGATCCCAAGAGACTAAATTTCCCTGCATTTAGAAAAAATAAATTAGGAAAAGTGAGTCCATCCATTGCTTGAATGGAATTATATCAAGCCCAGTTCAACTGGAGTTGTTATGCAGATATTGTTGCTATAAGTTAGAAGTGGGACATATTGCTACAGATGAAAATATGTTAGATCCACATGCTTTGTAATCAATAAGGGAAAGTTTATATTGTAATGCCTATGTATGTTAAATTCAAATGTTTGATATTCCACGAAAACAGAAATTGACATCACCAGGACTTATATTGTCTCTAAAGCCTGATGGCATAGAAATGAAAACATTTCATTTTATTTTGTCTTTTTGGTCAGAAGGGTATGCAATCCTATAGCACTGGGAGTTTTTTTTTATTAGGGCTTATCTAGTTTGAGATTTAGAAGTTCTATTGATTGTAGCATTGAACATTGACGTAATTTGCTAATTTGGGTTGGTTTCTTTAAAATAAACTTTTACTCTTATAAGTACTATATGGTCATACAATTTATACAAATATGGTTTAGCATGGAATCATTTGTGTGTCCTTCTAGGACTACTTTTGCATATGGAAATATGAGTAGCTACAAGAAAACACAGTAATCCCTGTAACTGTGCATGGATTGTTTACAGAAAAACAAAATATAGGGGGGTCGACATCATTTGCATAGTTAAATCCATGTACTCCTATTAAAGCAAATAAATATTGTTGCGATTTCTGATGACATATACTTTTTGGATTGACAGGACTCCCGAATTCAAATGGTTATTTAGTGATTGAAGCAAATGGTGGCCTGAATCAGCAGCGTAATTCAGTATGTTGTTCATTCACTTCATATAAGATCTTCAAATCAGAAAATCAGTGGATTGCTGTTAACTACCTTGAATGCATGGGTTATACTATTTGCCATTGCTTTCCCTACATATTTGTTTTTCTTGTCTTGTAGATTTGCAATGCAGTAGCTGTGGCTGGTGTTTTAAATGCAACCCTTGTCATTCCTAGCTTTCATTTAAACAGTGTGTGGAAAGATCATAGGTAAGTTTATGATTTTTATTTGATTATTTCTTCTTTCTTGGGTTACATCTTTATAATGGTAAAAACTTAAATCATCTTGTTCATGGCTAATATATTTCCATATCTTAAAACTCTTGGTTGTGAAGGTCCAGTAAGTTTTGTGAAACACATTCTATAGGAATTGAAAAATTTAAAATGACTGTTTTATCCTTCCTACTTATTTATTATAATTTTTTGTGTTATGCTTAGGCCTCTTTTCAAATCTATGGTTTGATTGTTTTTCCTTAGTTGCTACCAAACAAAAACAGAATCATGGGAGACCTTTCCTACCCCTCTTATCTTTCTTTGTGCTTCATATAGTTACCTTTCATAACCTATAGTATTTTTACATTGATACTTATCTTTTATAACTGGTGGTTCCTTGTGAGTCCCATTTTGATTATTCATGGAGGTTTATATAATCTATTTCTTCCTTGGCTACTTGAGAGTGAGCTTGTATAGTTATAGGTGGATAATGACTGTTGTGTTCAATTTTTTAACGGAACATTTGTTGTTTCTATTCCATGCACAAAGGAAGAATGAAATTATATTAATATTCATAGATGATGAAAAGTAGGTCAGTATGACTAGAGGATATATCATTTAACAATAGAAACTTATAGAAAGAGAGTACCCTATAAGTAAAATAATAAAAGTACATAAGCAAAATAAAGCATTGTGCCACTGTTAAATAACAATGAAGGGTGGACAATGTCCCCAAAAGCATGTGCAAATGAATATTGGAAGGAAATCTTATCAAATATCTTTGTTTGTGTTTGAAGTCGAGTCATCATTTGAGCCATTATTGGTCGGTATAAAATATCTGGTAATGCTTGTTGGGTAGTGTCCAAGGTTAGAGAGGCCAAGGTAGGAGATCCTAGGAGGAAGCAAAGCACTTCCTTTAGACACTCCCCTAACATCCAAGGCTAGTGCAGCACTTGTAGTAGAAAAGAAACTTGTAATATGAGTTTGCCCCTGTAGTTTGGTGAGAAATCAACAAGTAGTAGATCCAAGTCATTGGAAAGGGGATGAGTCACAATAGTAGGAGAGAGCTGAGCATAGATTTCACCTTTGCCTAGATCATCAACTGTACAACTTCATGTGTGATAAGGATACCTTCCACAAATTCTTTTTTTTTTAGTGCAAAACTCCCTTGTACCTATGAAACAATACAATGAAAGATTCTCTTAAGCTTGAAAGAAATCACCCTTGAAAGAATCTTATATATGATGCGGTAGAGATACGGGTCTGAAGCAAAGATCGGAAAATCGCCTCGGACTCGCCAAACTCGACGAGTCCGAGTACGAGACATGCCCCCTGAGTTTGGCGAGCTCAGACTCGGACTCGTCGGAGTCTAGAGGGCGAACTCGCTAGACTCGCCGAGTTGGCGAGTTTGGCATAAACTTGCCAAACTCGGCGAGCCCTGTGCCTGGGACTCGGCCAGCGGCAAGGCCCAAACGGCCAAACAAAATGCATTTTTTAAAGTGAATAATCTCGTCTTTGTTCACTACAACCTCTGCCTGAGAATGAGAAAAATTAGGGTTACAACATGTCAGCCAATAGAAAAATAACACCGGATGCCTTTACTAAATAATAAAAGTCTTTTTGGCCCTTGACTCCACCTTAGGGCCGTTGTCCCCAAACCCCCGTTGAAAAATATGGGGGGAAACTGCGTCGATAGAAGTAGGGAAAATTTAACCTTCGAGTCTGACACTGATTGGATCGACTAGGTAGATATAGAGGTTGAGGCTGTAGCCATGGCAGAGGAGGAGCAAAGAGCACGAGCAGAGACAAGAGATACTGATAGTGACATAGATGTTCCTGATGTTGGTGAACATGGCATGGTGTCACGGGGAGCGACTATGGCTACCGAATCATCCAGGACCTACCTTAAACGCCTTCACAAGGGGGCTAGGGCGAGAGGGTGCACGCTCCTTTGAGCCATAGGCTTGTAGTTGTATTTACCTTTGGTATTTGTGTGGAACATTTGATGATGATCATATGATGACATGGATTTTTTATTCCATGAGTTTTGTAATATTGTATACATTTGACAATATTTATATATTTATGTTTGTTATTTTTCCTTCAACTACAATTTGTGTTTATGCTTATGTGATTGATGTATACTTGTGTATGTAATCAAATGAGCCGAGTTTGATGATGTTATTGTGTCTTTAAGGTGTATTCAATAAAGGGTGCATGAAACAAGTTTTAAATCTTTAAAAATCTCTAAATTTCTAGAGTTTTTCACTTTCTCGAGTCCAGCCGAGTTTGAAGCCGAGTCTGACTCCGAGTCCCGAGTCCTGTTTCTTTGGTCTGAAGTCAGCAAAGGAGGAAGGAATTGCACATTATTAAATAAAATAAATGAACGTGGAGTTAAATCTTTAAGTATCTTCCTATATTTCCTTGTTTCTTCCTCCTCCACAGACACATCATTGCCCACAAAGTCCCAATATTTAAAATAAAATTGCTAAGAGGCCATTTGGGCTTGATGCTTTGTACACTTGCAAGGAGAAGACCACTGTTTTAATGTCCTTCAAAGAGAAGGCTACCATTAGTGTAGTGTTATGATAATCCTAAACCAAGTCCATGATGTTTTGAAGCGAGTACTGGATTGCGACATTAATAACTCAATTACCACCCAACAATTTTTTGATATATTTTACTGCTCTTGCAATTTTCTCCTCATCACTTTCCAACCTCCACTTATTTGGAGGGTGTAACGCCTTGCCAAGGAACCCTAGAGGATAAGAGAAAAATACACATAATGCATGGATTTTTTTTTTAAGTAATTGTCATCATGCATAACATAAACAAGTATAACGCTCAAACCTCGAGATTAGATCAAACTGTCGATAATCGACAATGCTCAAGCGGAAGGCTAAACACCTGAAACTCCCAACAAACAAGGGGAGAGGTCTCCCAAAACTTAGGGCAAGGTCCAAGAGGTGATTAGGACCACACAAGACTTCCCCCAAAGTCGCAAGAATCGAGTCGACAAACAGGACCAACAACTAGGTCCTAGGTGTCATGGATAAGCTCTGGTGAGACCCTAGTTGCAAAGAGACGCTCCAAACGCACTAACAACCTACTCAAATCACCTCTGAGGGTTCCCTAACGTCACTACCTTCGCAACACATCCGAAATTGAGTCAAAAAAACACCCCAATCCTCCAGAAACCTCTTCGGACTAATGGCAAAGGACAATTTTCAGGAATCTGCACAACTGTCCAAGGATAGTTTTCAGGAATCCACTCAATTGTCCTAAGAGGACACTAGCATGGTGCACCAGTGTCCATGACTCGTGCAAGTGTCCCTGGGACGCACTGGCGTCCTTTAGACTTGTGAACTCGTGCTGTCGTCCTCTGAGACTCGCATTTGTTCGGACCAACAAGCTTCCCAGTTGGATAGTTTGATGTACCAAACACCCAAAACCCCTTGGTGAACTCCACTCAAAACCACCTTGACTTGGTCAAGAACTCATGGCCAAACTAGGAGATGACTAAATCTATCTTTGACACTATGCAAATCACATCTACCTTCACTTTAAGAAGCAATGGAAGCGTTCCTATGATATCCATCATAATACATTAAGAATACATGGGCATACAAGATCATAGATCGTGCTCGATTCCAACTCCGGGACACAAATCAATAAGTTACAATAACATCCAACTCCTCGTGGAGCGTTCAATACATAAATAATCATTGTTTTTAAAGCTTACATCAATATACATTTGGTTCACATCATACAAGAATGACAAGGAAGAAGATAGCGTGTTGAGGATGATGGATAAGCTCCTCAATGCTAGTCCCGAACCGAGTCCAGCGTTCCCCATTGGTGGTGTGCGATGCCATCCGATGATGTGGTACCCTTAGGTCCACCCCATTGTGCTTGTGGAGATAGTCACATGACCCAAATAGTCATACAAACATACAAGAGGGAGAATGGGCTCACACAAGTGCAAAACATGGATTATACACTCAACATGAACATAACATCCAACAATGATCATAATGTAACATCAATATATGAAAAGAGAGAGATATATAACCTCAATGCAATGCAAATTGCATACAAAGCAAGGAAGTACTCAACAAGGAGGAACAACACCAAGACATCGAGTATAAGTCAACTCGTCAACCTATCACCAAAAGACATTAAGGCCAAATAGCCAACATGTAGGGCCATCACATAAATCCATAAAGAAGCACTATCAACATGGAAGGCATAACATGTTTTGGGTGCTACTCATATCTACAAGGCTAGGTACATAGAGAACAAGAGCGGGGAGTGTCATGCATAGCTTGAACAGATGGCTCACACAAAATCGAGCATTCTCTCATTTGGACGAGAATGACGATCATGCAAGTCCTAATGCAACATGAGTGGGCATGCGTCTCCAGACAAGTTCCGACACTCAATGTGCGGGCATGCCTTCCCAAGACTTCCTTAGTCTCGTACTAGGGTTCAAGGCAAGTCTGGGGCACCAATTATCTTATTTAATGTTAAACCCATCCCAAGTTTTAATTAATGTTATCACTTGATCAAGAAACCCCCCAAACGGAATTTCCAAGCATACCACTTATGGGCCGGGGACACAATTGGGAGCCACTCCCATCATTGGCTCTACTACCCCCAGGCTCAATGAAATCCAAAACATGAAACCAAATCATGAAGATACAAAAATGCAAGCCAAATAATTTCATCAGTCGAGCCCAAAATCCTCAAATACAAACAATGCATCTCAATACCACTATTCACAAATTGCTCAAATGTCCTCAATAGCATGGAATTGGATTTGAATCAATCCCAATTTGAAAATTACATATATAATCCTATTATACGATAGTATAATATCATGTCAAAACCATCAAATTCAACTTTTCTTTAAAACCCAAATTGAGTCAAAACCTAGTCATGGAGGTCATCCACCATTGATAGAACTCCAAAAAGCTTAAATTTTCAAACTTCATAAATCGAAATTTCGAGAAAACCCATTGGTCTCTAACTACACAACATTCCAAGAATACAATCAAAACATCATTTCACCCATCCAATAAAATTTGGGTAGAGTTTCCCCATATAAACCCATGTTTTCAAATTTTGAAACATATAAAACATAGAATCATCTACACAAGAAAATCCAAATAGAAAAAATGCTTAAATTCATACTTCAAATCATTTGCAACTAGTTTAAAACATTCAAATCGCTCAACAAGGGAGAAATTGAGTTCACACCTCAAATCTTGCTCAAAATTTCAAAATGAAAATGGAAATCATACACACTGGAAGAGGTCGAATATTTTGGACAGCCCAAAGCATTCATGAACACCATTCTTTTGAGCTACTACCCACAAAAATCCCCCAAGAAAATCTCCCAGAATCAATCCATCAAATTTCCCATGTAGGGTTTGAGAGCCAAAAAATGAGAGAAAAATAATAAGTGTTTAAAAATGAACTCCAATTACAAATTATAAACTCACTTTTGATTGGGAATAAAATATTAATAAATGAAATTAAAACTTAAAATTCAAATCAAAACCTTTAAATAACCCCTATGGTAAAATCATGCAATACTCATTAAATCGAATATATATAAAGCACATTTCACAATTAAATAACAAATCACCACTATTATATTAAAATATCATTAATATATGTATATTAATTGGCGACAATTCACAATTGATTGACCATGCACAAATAGTCTTTATAGGTGTTACACAAATATGCATTAGGGTAACCAAACATTACCAAATTGGTAATTGGAGGTGTAAACACATGAAATTAGGAAAATCATCCAAATTAGGAACAATGGTTATGGCTGGGTAACATTAATGGCTAGTGTGCTATCTCCTGTAACTGCTGTTGGGGATATGGGCACGCTCAGACTTGTGGAGCTAGGTGGAATTGATGCCTTGTACCTATAGTCACTAAAACATTCACACGTCAAGTGTACTTGCTCATGCATATATATTTATATAATTGAAGTAACTAAAATCATTGGAAAGGGATTTCAACATCGCATGCATTCTCATATATTCAAATGATGTGATATCATCCCGTTCTCATCTAATCATCAATTAGATTACAATAATAATAATCTCATCTAATTAACTGCATTAAATAACAACATCAATATTATTTCACTGCAATGATAAGCATATACATATTCCTTGAATGGGCCAACATCATAACATCATCAACATCATAACAAGCCATTGAATCTAACATGAATATCATCAATTGTGTCTATAAGCATTTGATCTCCTTAAGGACATAAAATAACATAAATATAATTTACTACTTTCAATTCAACCAATCAAGTTAACATCACTTGTTACTTTCCAATCATTAATCAAATCTACATTTATATGAGCATCTTAATTACAATAATTCTGAATCATAACATTAGTCTATCTCAATCCTTAGAAGTGTTAATGCATGATAGCTTCGGTAAGATAAATGATTGAATGAGAGATAAATGAAGTCTCTCATTCAATCATTTATCCTATCGATAAAATATGATGAAAAACTTCAAGCTATTAATCCTTCATTTGATAACCATTCTTCATTTGTATATGATCAATCTACTTAGTTCGATCAAATGCTTAACTATCGATAATCATCCTATAGCATAGAATCCCGATTAATATCGGTTATATTATTTGTGTTCACCGATTATTAAATCGGGCTAACCAATGTATTCCGATTTATATCGGTTAATATATTTGACAGCGAACAATAATGATTATCGGATTAACTAAACACCGATTGGTATCAGGTGGCAAGGTAAGCATACACCGATTGGTATCGGGCTGTTACGTTAAGCATACACTGATTGGTATCGATTTGTTTAACATGCACCGTTTGTAATTACTGCAATAAGCCAAGGGGCATGATCAAGTAATGTCTTGATCGGTCATGTCTAAAAGACATGACCGGTCAAGCCATTGCTTGATCGTACCCAACTTGCATATACATATCAATTGGCATTTGTGAGAAGGACATCGAAATCATTAAATGCTCCTCTCACCTGCCATACAAAAGAAGATAGTCAGATTTATCATATAAATAGATAATACATAGATCAAGAAAATATACACTAGAATATAACTTGCATATTGAATTGAGAATTGAACACCATTTACAAGAAGCACAATTGGTCAAACACAAATCTCAATGCAACAATATAATCATGATCATCATGAAGCAATCCAATACATCATTGGTCCAGAACAATCATGGAACATATATCAAAATAGAGCATAAGATACGTACTCAAAATCATACGTTGCAATAAATGAAGCATCTAGAATAATAAGATCAAAGCACCACAAAATGATTTACATCCCAATTGCAAATGGCACAATCCACAGACACAATGCCAATCCCACATCAATAAGTATGAAATGCAAAAGAGTGAACCGGACGGGCATTATAGAGGGAATAGAGGAAATTCAATTGTAAGGCCTTCTAGCTTTGGTAGAAGCATGAAATCAATTTAATGTTTGATACAATTCATGTAACCATAGCTCTTGGATTTCCGTTTCTAGAAAATCTCTTCCTTGAGTTGGATTTCCTAAAGCTCAGCCAAAAGAGTTTTCTCCCTTAGGAAAGCATCTTTGATTCATCTCAACATTCATGACCACTTCATTGAGGTTGCTTTGCTCTTGTTCGATTTTGAGTTTCTCTTCAAAAATATTCTTGAAGGAATCCTTATTCCACGACTCGATACAATTTTTTACTTGGACCAACTTAGTAGCATTTTTGAACATTTTAGACCCAAAAGGTTTAGGCACCAACAACCACCAACCTTTCAAAAGATCAGAAATTCTCATATGTAAACCACATGCTTGAAAATTTGAAAGGAGATTTACTAGGGGCCTTGTATTTAATGGGAAAATAGTCAAAACCTAAAACCAAAGGGATATATTGCTTCCAATTAGAAGATTTTGACTCAGCTTGTTTGGGAGAGGAGAAAATGATCCAGTCCCTTTGTAATTAAACTAAAACCAGACAACTGATTTGACCAAGTGAATTTACCATTTCTAGGAGGGGTGTCAATCAAGTAGCTATTGTTGACAAAATTTACAAAGTACGCTTGAGATTTAGTCACATGCCTCACCCCTCCAAATTTCTCCTTAAGAAGAGCGTTGAAGCCCCCCCTTGAGACAAATCGGGCATTGAGGAATTTTTTTATGACCAACTCCAGCTTGCTCCATAGACCTTTTTCGAGAGGAGCCCTACCGAGCCATAAATATTGAATGACACGAACCCAAATTAGAAGAGAGGCTGTTTACCTTACAAAGCTGCCCATGTTGTCATGAGTCAAGGATCTCAACGCTAATTGCATAGGGGGTCAAAGGATGGTTAATCCATCAAAGGCTTCTAAAGCATATGCAAATACCACATCTTACCTATGCCACCTTCTCAACAAATCTGAAGATTCCTAAGAGCTGAACTGTCACCTATAGCAGAAAAAAAAATTGCTTTTTTGATCTTTAATTGACAATTGACCAAGTGTATTTTGTTAGGTGATTTAATGTGCTTGGCATATCATGAGATGATCATCATGGTCCTTGAGGAAGAGAACATACTCTCCTCTTGTTCAGTTTGTCAAGGATAGCTTGCTTTTTGTGTCAACATCCTCCATTGTTTTGTCTTTCCTTGATTTTTTGCTTGTTTTTGTATTTGAGCCTATGTTGAGCTTGGTCATCTAGGTGTTAGATTGAGAGATGTTTAGCCTTGTAGAAGCTACACAGTCTTTGTTTTCTTCCCAAATTTCATTTTTTGCTTCTTCTAAGAACACTCTTCCTCAACTTGTCTTAATGCCTTAAATCATTGAGTAAAGAAATCCATCCTCCAAATCAGGGTTAAACTTTAATGCAACTACCTCAAGGTATGGTTTCTTCTCATTCTAAAGCTCAGTGGCAAGCGTTGGAGAAATTATGGGGTCTATTGATTGTTCATGGGGCTTGAGAGTAGGATGAGCGTTCCACAAAGAGAGTTTTTTTTTCCCTACTCCCCTTAACAAAATTAGAGCAAGATATCTTGGTTTGATCATGCTATTAGAAAGATATCACATTGGGCTTGGGTCTTCAATTTGACCATTTTGTTGTTAGAAACCGAGTTTGACTTGAAATAAAAAAAGGGAGGAAAGGAGACTGAGACATCAATTTTGACATGAATCCAAGTGAAAATAGTGTTTCCTTCCTCAAAATTTGAAAGGTGCCAAGGGAGTTCGTAGTCTTCTGTAGAACTGACATGTCCCAATTTAATGGGGGATTGTGAAGTCTGATCCATATGGGAACCATCTTCATCCTTGCTTCCAAAGGGTTGAAATTTGGTTGTAGGAACAAGCCTAAACCATGATAATCCACAACCCACCAAAAAGCACCCTCTTTTTGGATCCACAATCTGAAGTTTTTTCCATGAAAAACCCTCTTGATTGTGATGGAGTCTTCCCAATTTTTGGAGACTTGTTGTGACCTATTTCACACATCGCCCCATTGTGAATGGGGACCCCCTAGTGGTTTGCTTTTTAGGGTTTTTGGTCTTAGCTCTGCAATTTCGTAAATCCATCTTCTTTGAGAGTTTAAGATTAGGGTTTTTTGAGAGGTCTCCCCGAGCTAAGTAGTGAATTTGTGCTCAGAGCGCTATCACGACGTTGTCAAAGTGCTTAAAAGGTTCAAAGGACGAGGATCGCAATTGCTTTGGGTCATTTCTAACAACTTTCTATTTTTTAGGAATTTGTTTTGTTTTTTTTCTTTTTTTTCTAAATTTAGAAAGTTTTGTTTTTGGCACTTCGGGCCCAATCCGGGAAGTAGCTTTTTTTGGCTTTCTTTTTGCTTCTTTTTGCTTTTTGCTTTTTTTCTGCTTTTTTAAAAGTAGAATTAGGGTTTTGTTCCTCAGGGCATATGATCAATACCCATGTTGTCAGAATCGAAAAATTATGTCTCCAAGTGTAAAAAGTAGAGTAAAAACCCTAGGTTAGGGTTTTGTTCCAGTTGATCTAGGTATGAGCATGGCGGATCAGATATGAACATAGTAGTTTGAATGAGGATGTTTGGAAGAGAAGTGGTAGGAGGATGAAAATTTCCCTAAGGAGAAGACATGGCAAAGGGAAGACCAGGTCTAACCGACCAAGACAGGGTATGGCTTGACCAAGACAAAGTCCGCCTTGGCCAAGAGAAGGAATGGCAAGACCTTCATCTAGTCCGTCCAAGCACATAAAAGGATGGCAAAGGTTAAGCAAACTCCTACCTGCAGTTAATGTTAAACCAGTAGCAAGACACTTGTCAAGTTCAACTTAAGAAAGGTTTGGCATAGCAAGGAAAGGTTAAAGTCCGCCTAAACATGTTGGCAAGACTTCCTCAAAGTCTGCCCATGGCAAAGACGCCTTCAATTCTGCCCAAAGCATGAAGGACATGGCCAAACATATGCCAAGTCCACCTTGGCAAGGGAGCCCCCAAGTCTGCCCTACCCAAGTGCATGGCATGAAGACCTCCAAACTCCGCCTTGTCCAAAGTGATGCAAACTCTGCCCAAGGAGATAGAGGATTCAAGCAAAAGAAAAAAAAGATGGTCTAAAACATTCCTAAAATCCACCAAGAGGAAAGTGGCAAGAGGTTGGCTAACTCCGACTTGGACATGAAAAAGAATATTCTAACCCTCTTGAAGTCCACCTAAGGGGAAGATGGAGATGTCAATGTAAAGGTTAAGTCAATAGCTAAAAACATTTCCAAACATGATACCAAGTCTGCCCTATGGAGAAGTTCCAACACAAAGCAAAGTCCGCTAGGTTTGAAAGCATGGCATGAAGAGGTGTCCGCTAGGCACAAGCAAAGATGTTCAAACATGTGTGAACTCCACCCTAGCATGTGAAGATGGCCACATAAAGCACTCCAAGTCCGCCCTCTTCTCTACATGACCAATGAACCTCCAAGTCCGACCAAGGCACATGTAAAGATGGTTTGCTAAATCCAAGATCCGCCAAAGAAGAAGTTGAGATGAACATCGCAAGAACAAGAGCCAAGTCCACCCAAGGACAAGGAAGATTGAAACTCAAGTGTCTAAACTCCGCCCAAGTGCATGGCACAAACATAGACAAAGTCCGCCCATGAGGAGAGGAAGTTGGCAAAGACAAGGTTGAAAGAAGATTGCCCAAACATAAGCAAAGTCGCCTTGTCCAACATGGTGCCAAGTCCGCCCCAAGCAATGTCTAGACACTAATGAAGTCCGCCATGTCAAGACCAAGGCAAAGTCTGCCTAGGAAGTATATGAAAATGGCAAGGAGAAAACAAAGTTCGCCAGTCTAGACACTAGCCAAGTTCGCTTATGGCATTCGGTTTAGACATAAAGATGATAAAGTTTGCCAAGAAAGATAGCACATAGACCTTCAAAGTTCGCCTAGGCATAAATGGAATATGTGGAGATAGCTAAGCAAGATGAAAGTTTGCCTACAAATTAGACATAAAAATGACCAACTTGCCATGACGACGAAAGAAAAATAGCTGGAGGAGTAACAAATTTGACAAAATAGCACATGAAATCAAGGGTCAATCAAATGAACGGGTTGGAAAAATTGAGCTTGACACATTGGAATATTTTTAAAATATTTTCAACTTAGAATTATTTTCGAAATTTCAAGAAAAATTCAAGTTGAGAGAAAGATCTAGAAGATTCTTTGCTTTTTTAAGCTAAGGATGGATTCTTGAGAGAAAAATAAAACTTTCCATTTTGGAAAGATTTAAAACATTAAAACACAAAAAAATAATAAAAATACAAAAAAACAAAAAAAGCATGGAGCTCCTAAACTTAAAATTCTTAACTCTATATATTTTCAACCAGTCACTTTCAAATTCATTATCAGGTTGGAAGATTGGAGTGCAATTGAGAAGAAGTTTTCTCTGTTTCAGATTTTGTGGAAAATTGATTTTCAAGAAGGAATTTTGAAGAATTAAAATCTTTCTAAGTGTTGGAAGTAAAAAACAAAAGAATTGAAGGTAGATTTCAGTCACAAGACCAATTTCGAAAACCCAAAATCTGAATCTGACTTGAATTCTTTCACCTTTTTGTCTTATTTTTCACAAATTTATTGATTTCTTGGCCAAATTCTTCACTCAATTTGCTTTTTCGCGGAAATTTAACTTTTTGACAAGCTGAAAATGAATTTTTCTGAGATAAAACATCCAAAATCAGAATTAAAGCTTCGAATTATCTCATGGAACAATGTTAATTTTCATGTGTTTTGCAGGTTAAAGACCACCAAAGGAGTTCCTTCCAGGAAAGCTCAAGATGAAGTTTGCTAGCAAAGGATTGCAGCTGGAATCAAAGATCAAATCCAAGTGGAAGAATGTCACAGATACTGACCTTGGGCATGTGGAATTCAAAACTTCAAAAAGAGAATGTATGGCCATGATGGATACCTGCCAACACCCATTACTCGCCGGATGATGAGGAATGTCTTCGTCCAAGCAATTGGATTTCCACTAGCTAAAGATTGTGCTGAGCTGATGGTTGAATGTGCTATGCACTATGATGCACAAGAAAGAGCGATCATTGCACCTGGTGGAAGGGTATTAGCTAATCTTTTAGAGTTATCCATTCAAGAAGTGTTTGGATTACCAAGCTACAATAAAACCTCATATAAAACTAAAGAAGATACCCAAAAGATCTATGATGACCAGTCTGAACTTTGTGCGGCAAATATCAACAAGTCATGGTCAGAAAAGACAAGACCTTCCCAAAAGAAAATGCCAAAAAGGCTGCTACGCCCATACTTCAAAGAGGAATATGGTGACATTATCCTACTGTTGAATAGAGTAATGGGCAGCCCTCAGGGTGCGCCATTTGAAACATGGATGTACTACTTTATTGATGAAATCACCTCAAGAGTCAAGATGTTCAATTGGTCCCCCATAATCAATAACAATGTTCATGAACAATTGACAAATTTAGAAAGGACTAAGTCATTTTACATGAGCTCTTACATTGTCTACCTGTTGGCCAGAAATTATAGATATTCCAGACTGATTTGCAAAGGCATAGTTGGCAATGGTGAAAATGAATTCAGGTCTTATTGCAGTTGCAGCTTAGTGAGAAAGAGCCATTTCAAGCGAGTAAATGATGCATTCCTGATGTATATCACAAGGACACTACAAGGGGGATCTCATCAAAGGCTATCTCCTGAAGCTAAGAGTTTAATCAACAAGTATGGATCCTGGTTTATCCAGTTTCCGAAATTCACATACATAAGAGTTCGAGGTTTTGCCGGTCGTCCTTACCGACTTCCGATCTATCCCACCAATAGAATGGTCCTACTAGAAGTTCTTAGACAGTTGGAGACATATTAGGGCTTCAAAAGAATAAGGCAGAAGGCAGCTATTTCCTTCCCATTCTTTATTGGAAATATGTTGGAGTCTTGTCCAATGACACATGCAACTGAAAGTGCCAGGCTAAAGATGCAATGGTATCCCTTCACATTCTGTCAGTCCAGAGCTAACTATGATCCTCACAACAATATTGGGACAATAAATGAAGAGAGATACATGCATAGAGTGGACTTAGAAGATTTTTTGGGCAGATGCTGCTGATGAATTTGACATCAAAAAGAGACTATGGTCCAGACTACCAGTAAGCTTGATCGAAATAACTGAACTTTTTTGTATGCCTGATTTGTTGGAAGATAATGCAAAATACACTCAACCACGCTTTGACGAGAATACACCTCTTCCACTTGTCAGATGGTGAGAACTTGAGCATGTAGACTTGGCTACTTTGATGCAGCCAGTTGTGAAGTATTCTCGTTTGTGGGTTGATCAACAAGTTCATGGACTAAGACGGAGAAATTTGACCTTGACTTATGACTTGATGGGTGAAGAAGAAGAATGTTCTTCAAATGTAGAAGCATCTCAAAGTGCCAGACCGATTGAAAGTGCTAAAAAGAAAGGAGAAGTAGGAAGCTCTTCAAGAACAAAAGGGAAGACAGTTGTAAATGAAGGACCTGCTAAGAAGAAACTAAGGATAGAACCATCTTGTTTTGCCGCATCAGGGAACATAGCTGATACATTGGCTATTGATGAGTCATTGGCAGATATGGAGATTCCTTCCCTAGTTCATGGAGGAAATGTAGAATCAATCCATCAAGAAGATGAAGAGTCCTCGTCTCCTACAGGCACAAAAATATTGGAGTCAGATGATGAAATGAATGTTTTGGACAATGAATTTCAAGAGGGAATGATTTCCACTCTTCTAGAAGTCCAGGATGTCTCATGTAAGGAAGGCAATCAGGAAGAGGAAGGCATTGAACAACCCACTATTCCTGATTGGCTGAAGGAAAGATTGAAAGTAAAGACACAAGCAATAGAAGTTCAAGAAGAAGATGATATGGTCGACTTCTTGGCCAGATTAGAACGGGTTGCTGTAAAGAAGCCGACCAAAAGGTTTTCTACCATCTAGAGAGATGAAGTCGGCTGTTGCACGATGCAGATTGCTGTGCCAAAAGTTGACAAGGCAAAAGAAGATATTGCTCCTCATGAATATGCAATCACTACAATCAATTTGGGACCAACTACTAAGAGTCAGGAAGTTGAAGACTTGAATAATTTAGTCGTTTCCATGAATGCAAGACTGGACAAAGAAGTAGGAAGGAAGAGGGAATACAAAAGAGAAGTTGAGCGCCTGAGGGAATACATTCAGTACTTGACTAAGCCGCTCAATCAAGCCAATCCAAAAGTTCCTCCACTTTTAAATTCACAGGAGATAGTCAGATATTCTGAGGAAGAAGTAGTTATGGCCAGAGAAATTAAAGAGTGGATGGCAAATGGAAAAGAAGAAGCAACAACATTTGCGGACAATTTGAGACTGACATATGGGCAGATTTCCTTCTTGCTTTCCAAAATTGCAAGCATGGCGGAAGCATGGACTGATCTCCAGGACATTCAAGATAGGATTATCCCATGCCTCAGAGTATTGAAGGGCATGCATAAACAGGAATTTGATTAACAAAGAGATAATTGCAGCAGGGGTTGCCTATGATTTTAATGCATGGCATTGGACATTAGTTGCACGCAGTGAAGTTCTAGAGAAGGTAAATACAGATAGTGCTAAGGTCGAGGAGCAGATAAAAGAGATTCAGGATAAGATCTTCCTTGTAGATGCAGATGTGCTCGAGAAAGAAACAATCAGAGAAAGTGATATGTAGTTGGAAAGCCTAAAGCTCAAAATTCAAGAGATTTTCTTCCCCATCATAGGACCAGTCCTGAAATAGAATTTGGCTAAGGCATCAGAATTCTTGTCCATCCGAGATGCCTTCCAAAAAGAGGAGCTAGAGTGGGAGATCGCTTTTGCCATTTGTGCAGATGATTTGGACGGATGGGAATACAAGATCAACATGTTGCCACATATCACCATGGAAGAGGTCGACTCAATTGTGTCCAGATTCATTGAACACACTACTACTCGCGAGGATAAGGATGCACCTTCTTATGAGATGGCTAATCATGCCATTTGTCTAGCATGCATTTGTCTCTAGTTTTATTTTTAGAAACTCTATCTGGGGTTGTGTTGTCTCGATCTCAGTCGTTGATCTTGAATTGATCTTTGCCTTTCATCTGTTTTTAGGAACTCTATATAAACTCTCATTCTCTCATTTCATTGTGTTGTGGAGAGATTTATGAAATTGTTGCTTAGAGCTACTTGAATAATAAAAGTTCATTTGCAAGTGTTTGCCTTGAAATCTTGTTGTTATTAAGTGGTTGTATGGTTGCGTATCTTTATTCAACAGTAGAATAGAGTTGAATAGATTTGTTTAAAGTAAATTTTGCTTTCAAAGCTATTAGATGAATGAAGGATTTGATAGTTTAGATTGGTGAAACTTTGCTCATACTTTCTTTGGATGGATGATTTTCGTTCAATGTGTAAAGTTAGCCCGAGCTTATGATGTGGATGCTTTAACTTTTACTTGGAGTAAATGTTGTTCTATTGATGGTATTATTCACAAGTATAAAAATCTTAAGCACAACCTTAGAAGATTGCACCCGCTTTGCGTAGTTGTCCAAGTGTGGTGAAACAAAGTGTTGTAATTGATTTCACCCAGTCTTGACCGTCTCTTGAGTTCATAGGAATAGCTTAGAAGTAGCATAGAATTTCTGAACCCTTATCCTTTTTATCCTTTTTTTAGGAAGTTAAATCTGAAAATCCAAAAAGAAGCAAAGAGAGCGCTCATTGTTAAATTCATCTAAGTCCTGGCTTGTGAATGATAGTTGTCAAGCGTAAGTCCCCCTTGTATTTCAGCATACATAACCAAGGAAGCTATCCAACATAAAGTCGCCCGTTTCCACATGTAGACCTTGGAGTCGCCTTGTGTTTTTTCTCGCAATCTTGGCACAAGTAGTGATTTTGTCTAGTAGAGGATAGAGTATCCTTGGATATTTTATTCTAATGTTCGGTATATGATAAAACGTACACCAACAAGACCCAATGTAGGAGATCGCTCCTTACTTTCCAAAACTTCTAGAATTTGCAAATCAAAGGTTCATCACTGAGTGCAAAGACCTTGACTTTGAGTGTACTGTCATCTAAATAGATCCTAAGCACCTCCAATCCAGGTTATGAAAACTTAAGGGAGACCTTAATTCCATTATCCATGGGTATGATCTGCCCTAGTTGTCATTGGCCACTTGCAGTTAAAGAGTGAAACACTATCCCTGTGATCATTCTACCTTTTAATGCTGCTTGCACCTATGCAATGCAGGTTGTTGTGCCTAGTCTGATTCCTGCCTTTTTGACTCAAACTTGCTTTCCTTCATCTCTCTCATGGTTGCAACCATTTCTTCTCCATTCATTCTGCTCACAAATCTACCAACCCTGCCCTGATTTCTTCTGTTGTTCTAGTGGCACTCCTGCTTATTAACCGAGTTTGCTCACTTCAGCTATAAAAGCCTGCCAGTTTGGCCAAATCAGACTATTTCCCTTCTCCCATCAAGATTCTTGGTGCCCTTCTTGCCTGTTCATAGTACATATGCTCCATCATTTGAAAAATCGGATTCCCTATCACATTTTATTATAAATGTTTAATCAGTGAAGTAATCTTCCAAATAAGTTTGGGTAAATTGTGGGGCATCTCATAGTAGACATGGAAGTGGGCCTACTTCCTTAATATGGTTACACTTCAGCTGATTATTTCCCTACCAGTTCGGTTAGTTCGGCCAAATAGGACTATTTCCCCATCCCATCAAGATTTTTGGTGTTCTGCTTGCCTGTTCATACACTCCATCATTTGAAACATCATATTCCATATCACATTTTATTATAATCGTTAAATCAATGAAGTAATCTTCCATTAAAATTTGGGGTATATTGTTGGGCATGTCAGAGAAGACATGGAAGTGAGCTTGGTTCCTTAATATGGTTACACTCAACGTACCTCAAGGTGCCTAATGGTGAAACATAGGGGTAGGCTTTGGTCCATGCATTGCTATAAGTGTGACCCATACATCTAGGTGTCTCCATAGCCAACTCAAGGGGTGGTCTGTCTGATGAGATTTGATCTTGGGTCCATGGTGTTAAAATTCTTAATTCCCCACTGTTAAACCTGAATCTGTTGGGCTCATATACAGTGCCTTTGATAAGCTGTATGATGCTACATTATTTGTTGTCCTATGCAATTTCTGAAGTAGACTGTTTATTGTTTTGTTTATGCTCTTTGCTGGAGATTAGTTTGTCTTTCATATATGTGATAGCAGTGGAATAGTCTTTCAGTCTGGGTTGTGCAGTACCAGATCTTTCTAGAATGTCTATAAAGAACTGTGATCCAAACACAAAGATCATTTTAAGAGAAAATACAGGATTACATATTTTTTGGACATTATCATTCATTCGTTCCATCATTTGTATAAGCAATGATATCTTGTTTTCTTGTTTTGATTGTGTCAATGGCATATTTATGGCCATTAATTCTCTATCTTTCTGATGTATTGCAGCAAGTTTAGAGATATATTTGATGAGGAGCATTTCATCAATACACTTAGAAATGATGTGAGGGTGGTGAGGAAGCTTCCGGAAGCTGTAATGGAGAGGTTCAACTACAATATGAGCAGTATCCTTAACCTCAGGGTTAAAGCTTGGTCTCCTGTTGGTTACTATTTGGAAAAAGTTCTTCCAAAATTGATCGAGAATGGGTATGCAATATGCTTTCATATTTGTCTATTCTTGATTTATTTAGTTTAATCTTAAGAATAATTAGTGACAGCTGATTATATTAAAACTGAGCTGCAGGTTTGAAATATTTAAGCAGCCCAAATCTATGTATTATGGCATTGGAATTCCTATAGTTTCATGTGGTGGAAATCTTTTTCAGTTATTTTTAGTTACAAGTAAATCATAACTTCAGTGTTGATACATAAATCTATGCTTTGTATATGATCGTAAAAGTTTATTCATTTTTGAGAAAGATTCTTGCAGTACAGGCACTTTATTCTGCAAGGCATGGTATATATCCTTTTGTACTGCTAGGAATGATAGTTTTACTCATTTTAAAATTTTGTCTCTTTGCAAGATTCGCTAGACAGAAATTTGACTCAAACTTGGTGACTTGGGCAGAAATTTGAGAAAACTTGGCAACTAAAAAATATACTTAAATTTCTTAATAAATGAGTTTGTAAAACATTGAAATGTTTTCAATTAGATTGAAATATAAAAAGAGTACAATATTACATCATTTGTGAATACAACAACCCATAAATATGATATGTATTGTGTTATCGGGTCCTTCCTTGCAGGTGTTGGTTTAGGTCTTGGTGTGGTCCGGTTTCGGTACACCCTCGGATTTGCCCACAGTATTGCCTAGGCGTCTAGGTAGTACCTCGAGCTATACCTTGGGTGAACCCAAAACGTCCAAGGCATACCCACGACTTGGGTAGTACCGTGGGTGAACCTGGGACATACCTAGGCGTATTTTGTTGGAATGTGTCTAGCATATCCCCTTGGGATTCATGACATGGTTTACTAGCCTCTTGTGAGATCCTTAATTGGGATGGCAACAGTTTCCTGAATAGGTGCTCCTTTTGGGGAAAATGACCAACTCAACTCCCTATAAGTGTATCAGAGTAGGGTCATAGGTTCGAATCCCCTCGGGTAATGTTGAGGGTGGATTGTTGAAACGTGTCTAGCATATCCCCTTGGGATTCATGACATGGTTTAACAACTTCTTGTGAGACCCTTAATTGGGATGGTAGTGGTTTCTTGAATAGGTGCTCCTTTTGGGAAAAGCGGCCAGCTTAACTCCCTACATACCCATGACCTAGGACACTCAAGAAAGGATTTTTTAAACAAAATAAACATATTTTTTATTCATTGATGCCCCCAAAGCATGAATTTACCCTAAACTTCATCTGTTTGGTGTTTGGAAGTCATTTCACAAATACAAAGCACTAATAAAACCATTTTTTTCCTCCAAACTGCCATTTTTGGGTTTTGAAGGTTTAGTTTTTTTTCAAAGGTGAAGGTTACGAAGGATTAATATGTACACCAAAAGCTTAGGAATCATTGCACAAGGAAGATTTAGTGATCAAAGGTGAGTAAATCTTTCATTTATTTTCAAGTTTTCAATAATTTTTTCAAGATTTTTACAAGTTTTTTTTGAAAAATATGTTTTTGGTAAGTTTTGAATATTTTTTTGAACCTTTTATGCATAATAAGGGCTTATAATGCTGATTTAAAATTTTTTTTTTTCAATTGCAGCGTTATTAGTTTGTAATAATTTTTATTTTAGGTTCATATAGAATGGTTGGAAGTGCTAGTTTGGTTGCCCGAAATGAACAAAGTTCGTTTAAATTTGATGTAGTGTCGCCTCTTTGGGAACATACAATAATGGTTCAGCAAATTCTTGGTGGAGGGGGTTTCTTTGGCGGTGTAACCATTGTTAAAGAGTATAAGAGCTCATATTTCTGAGTGAAAGCTCACTTATGTGTCATCCCATTACAAGGAATAGAAGTTTGTTCGGGGACAAATAAGAAAGGGTTGCTAAAGGATCTAATATTGTCTTATTTTAAAGAACAAGAGGATGTTTACATGACAAGTAATAGATCAAAGGCTCTTGCACATCCTCTTGCCAATAAAAACTCACAAAAAACCTCCTAGTAGATTTGCACAACCAGCTGGTCCACATCCTTTCATGCCAATGCCACCATCTTTTGAAGAAGAGAATGTTTTAGTTTCACGAAAGATGAGGCCCATTGGACAAGGCCTTCGAAAATGAAATCTGAAAGGTTGCAGACTAGAGCATTGTTTGTTGTATTTATGGCAACATGCTTTCTGTCAACATTGTTAGATCACCTTATTGGTGGGATATGGTGAATACCTTTTGCAATACACCTCTTGATTATGTTAGTCTTGGGTATGAAAAGGTTTGAACCATCTTGTTAGCGAATGAGAAAGCTTTAGTAGAGACATCATTGAGAGTGATGAACGATACATGGACTGAAATAGGTGTGTCCATCATTTATGATGGATGGAAAGATTGCAAAAATAGACCATTGATCAATGTTATAGCAGTGTCCCCTAAAGGGGCAATGTTTTTGAAAGCAGTGGATTGTGAGAAGCAAGTAAAAAATGCAAGTTTAATTGCCAATATCTTCATAGAATTAATTGAAATGGTGGGGCCTGAAAATGTTGTCCAAGTCATAACAGACAATGCTAAAAATTATAGGGCAGTTGGGTCTATAGTGGAGGCTACATGTACTCACATTTTTTTTACTATGTGCAGTCCACTCACTCAATTTAATATTGCAAAAGATTGTGATGCAGGGGAATTCTCTCGCTTGAAACCTCGATTAAAATAATCGGCAAACACACAAGAAATTTGATCTAAAATATACATGACAAAATATAGAATTTTTTTTTGAAAAATAAAAACATAAGCTGATTACAATCTCTTAGCCTATTGGCTTCACATTTAGATATGCAAATCTGATTCAGAGTCTTCAAAACCTGCAAAAATAAGCTACAACAGCATATACCATCTCAAATCTGATTTCCCTTTCCTTCCTTGCTTCTGCACCTTCAAAACCCACAAATCTCTAAGTCAAGAAATGAAAATAATGAGAGTACTACTCCATCTGAGTTATCTCCAACTATGGTTTGATAACCCAAGCTAAAAATTCATGCCTAAAACAACAGGGAATCTGATTTCCCATTTAGAAATTGCATTAAATGACAATGGATTCATTTATAACTCCACCTCAAAACCTGCTAATAATATTGGTCAACTAGGCCACTCACTCCACTCAATAGGATCCCCAAATTAGAAAGTAACCGATAACTCCTTGGCATCCATTTTGAATAAATATCATTTAAGAGGGAAAATATGAGTGGTCCCATAATGGTAACTCCTATGGAATCACACCCAAAAAAGTATATTCCAGGTTTGAAATAGAATATGCTAACTCAAATTTGAACCACCTAGTCAAACTTGCCTCCAAAACTATGGCCACAAATATTTAATATAGTATTGGCCTTTTATTACAATTCTTTTATTCTACAACAAAAAAAACCTTCGAGAAATCAAATTCAACATATTTTTGGTTGATGAGGATAGCCCCTTTGACCATGGATGCTCTTGCATCAAACATCCAAGATAGATTGAAATGTTTCATAAGTGAAATTCATAAATATTTATAGATTCTATGCTTGTCCTGGATCCATCTCTCTGCCTTATTTGCCTGAATATTCTTCCCCACGTTTATTTCCGACTTGATGTCTCTTCCATCTTTCATTTTTCCTCTCTTTCTCCCTCTTTTCATGTTATCCAACTTCCACCAATAGGCACCGTGAAATTCTGGAAAATCATAAGCATCAATTTCCTCTTCTTCAATAAAATAATGAAATTCATTCATCGCCTCTTTCTCTGTCATTGCTGCAACAATTTGTTTATCATCATTCTCTCTTAAAATAGTGTTCTTCTTTCCCCATGACTTTTAAAGGACAATTTCAGATGCAAATTTTTTCCCCTCTACATTCACATCAATGTTAGCAAAATAAACAAGAGATTCATCTTTCCCATATTCCCGCAACAAACTATCAATCATAAGATCTTCATTTTCACCAATCTCTTTATCAAACAAAAGATCATCAAAGATCTCAACTTTCACTTGCTCATCTACTTCCTCACTTTCAACTGTACCTTCATCTTCCAATGAAATCATTGCCGCAATATCCTCTTTTGTTCTAATCTTATCATCCTCAAGTAGATCAGCTTCAACAAAATTGTCTCAAAAATCAGATTTGACCTTTTCTTTCTCCATTGAAACTTTCACTCTACCCTTTCTGAACGCAATCAACACTGCTGCAACTTGCATTAGTAAATCATTATCTTCATCCTCGTCCTCTTTCACTAACTGTTTAACTCCATTAACCAAACAATTTCCAGTGTTATTACATACCTTTACTTCTTCCTTATTCAAGGGCTTCAACTTGTGATGAACTCCATCCTTTGTCAAGGTATATGTGTTTTCATACCCATCATGTACCACACACCTATCAAACTACCATGGTCTTTTAATGTGACAAACATCCATTGACATTATATCACATAAACTTCATCATGATAATCTCCAATCTTAAATTATACCAAACATTGTTCCTTTACCAAATCTTTATGATCATCCTGCAACTAAGCAATATTGTATGGATGCGGGTCTTTTCTCCTTTCCAATTGCAACTTATTTACCATTTCTTCAAAAACAAGATTATCTGTACTTCCACCATCAATAATAACGTTGCATTCTTTACCTTCACACTTAACTTTCTTGAAATAAACTTTTCCTTTGACTTGGTTCTTTTCCCTCGTTCATCAGGGCTTTTCTTGTAACAAGTGCTTCTCCACTTTCTACATCTTTAAGAATGTGAAGACTTAGCATCTTCATGAATATGTGCAACTCGAGCATTGGCTCATAAGCTCTATGTTCTCCACATCTGAAACAAGTGATTTTGTAATTTCCTTTTCTAGATCCTTTGCATATCTTCCTCTTACTTTGAATTTTGATCACAAGGATGGTTTGAATCATCAATTTTATGATTTTTTCTGCTGCTATAGCCCTCATTATTCTGATTTTATCTTTATTTTGCTCTTCATACAATCTACCTCATCCCTTTTGTTTGCTTTCAAAGTTCTTATTCAGCTTTTCTTCAACTTTTAATGCAAATTGGTATGCATCTTCCATAGTGTAAATTCTGATCAAACTCAATTTGCCTTGAATACTTGGTCTCAATCCATTAATATATCGTGCTACCTTATCCTTACTAGCCTCAGAATGTTGTGTTTGGATCAAAACTCTATGAAACTCTTCAATGTACTCCTTCACAAATCTTCCTCTTTGTTTTAGACTTTGCATTTCTTTAACAAATACGATTCATAATCTACTGGAATGAATTGTCTTTTCATTTTCTCTACCATCCTATCCCACTTGGTGATCTTCTCCTTTCCTCTCCTACCTCTTTCTAACTGTATTTCTTTCCACCAAATGCTTGCATGTCCTTTCAATTGTCTTTGCAAATCTTACTCTATCTGGGTCTTCAACTTCCTCAAATTTGAAGTATTCTTCCATTTCATTTATCCAATCTATGAGTTCTTCTGGATTTAAATTCCCACAAAATGTTGGGACTTCAATCTTCGCTCTCTTTCCAATCCTTGAAAGTGGAACCAATAATGGGTGATTTGCTACTATTGCTGTTGCATTTTGTCCACCACTTGACTGACTAGAAGTGTTTGAACTTTGAAGATTCATCTTCGCTCTCACGTTCTCTTCTTTCTTCAATACCCTTGCATAGCTCTTCTTGTAATGTCTCTATTTGCCTTCTAAGGGCTTTGAAATCATCACCATGAACAACATCAGGAGGGTTTTGTTGATGGGTGTTTTGTGACACTCTCCAAGATAGAATAAAATACCAAGTATTCTATCCACTCTTGAACATGGAAACCTCAACTGCTAAACAATGTGATCGATTAAGGTAACCTCAAGGTTCCTATTGTCAGGTCTTGACGTTGCAATGGATAGATTCAGTGAAATGATGTGATTTGCTGTTTACACAAAGGGACATACACTTTTCACTTCTATAATGCAGCTGAAACTTGAACATCCGATAATGCAATTTAAGTGATTCTTTCCTCCTAAACTAACTTAAACTTCTACCAAACAGAGATCAAAAGGATAAAAGATAAAGAAACTAATCTAAGACCAATGAACAATGATGATAATAGATAGTGCTTTAGATAGACAATTTCCTTAAATCAAGCTTTGCTTTGCCATGATGACAACAACTACACAAAACTGGTGCAATCTCCAAAGATAGTGAAAGATTTTCATATTATAAACATCCATCCAAATACCCAATGCTAACGCAATCCAAATAAACATCCACAATCGAACTATTGCCAAAATGAGGTTCAAACTATCCATACGCTGAAATTTGCAATCAACAAACTATAAATGGTATGATCCAAAGAATTTGTCAAATATCTTCACATTTCTCCATTAAAATCAATGAACTTCACTAAAACTTGAGAAGTAGAAACCATGCAAAATGTTGAAACCCATACAAAGATCCACCATATCTTCAATGAAAATTATATATTGATTTTGACATAGTCTTGGCAACAATTTCTGATCTCCTCCAACTATTGCTATTATTCCTGTTGCTGTTCTATTAACCTTTACAAATGAAAAGGTCAAGCCTTTTACAGACTTTGAGTTACAAAATGAAGGGCCTAGATTGATTCTAAATCAATGGCTACGATTAAACAATAAAACCCTAAGGTGGGGTTAGTTATAACTAACATCTCATACATTTAATGTAATCCAATGAGGAAATTACACAACTTTGAATGTATGTCCTTTTAGGGAAATGACCAGTGAAAAATGAGTTGTAACATCATATTAAATGTAACTCCACATGCCAATTTCCTTCATTGTAGGAGTCATGTTCGATGAATCTGGACATGTTTACCCTGAATAATTTGATTGGTTGAGATGAATAGATGCCACCTCAGCTCTTATACGCCTTGTCAACTTTCTTCTTCGTCATCTAGCTTCTTTGTTTCAACTCCAATTCTATATTATCATAAAGAAGTTCCATCCTTCATATCTCCATCAGATGAGTTTCTAACTTTGATTAACTCTTCTAAAACATCAAAATGCTCTCCTTGATCTTATCTTTCGCATTTAATCTTCATATTTGCCATCCTTTGGCATCTTCCTCTTGGATAACTTTGACCTTGATCATCTTGTCGTAGTTGTATCCTCCATTTTGTAATGTTTTTATTGTCATCACCGTGAAGTGTTTTTCTTCATGTTTCACCATCCTCCTCGGACATCTATGACTTTGAGCTCCTTCACATTGTTGTCTTTTCATCCTATTCCATTTGCTTCCTTGCATGAATCTTGAAAAAGAAAGAGAATTCCTTGGATTAAAATTGTGGATAAAACGTCAATGTTAATTCCGGAATTCCTTAAGTGAAATGCAAGAAAATGAAAGTTAAAATCTTGCATTTCTAATTCACCTTGAAGAACTTACAAATTTTCATGACAATCAATCTTCAAGGAGAATTTGTGAAACGAATTATAGCCTAAAGGGATAAATTCATTTGGATTTGTACAATATCATAAAAAAATCATAAAATTGTTTCACAAACCCTTATAATCTGGAAATAATGAGGTTTTGAATCTGGAATTGCATAAGGTGGAGAAGAAATGGTTCAGATCTGTACATAAACAACTGATTTTTCTCTTCAGAAATCTGGAACTATCACTTTCAAATTTGGAAATTCTAGAAATGATACTTCAGGTCTGGAAAATGCTGCAATTTTCGCTCAACTCAGTTGATATTTCCTTCAAAATTTGCCTCCTTTCAGTTCTGATTTGCTTCTTGGACAAAGTTCGCCATCTCCTTATTCAATACTCAGTCTGGAATCTGATTTCATGCACTTGAATTCACACCTTTCTGTTGGAAATTGTTCCTCTGCTCTGCTCCCAAATTCACTCCTTTGAACTTGTAATGTCCCCTACTAGGTTTAGGCTTGTTTTAACCATAATTAACCTATTCCAAAGTACTTATGACTTAAACTTAATTGATTAGTAGACAATGCTTTCTTAATATGAATCAAATAAGTGATATTCCATTAATTTATTAATAAGTAACTTGCCCATCTATCATACATCCAAAATTCTTAATGCAAGTGTCAAACTTTGTTACTACTTCAGTTTTAAGGAAGAAGAGGATGTGAATGTTACCCAAGCGCTTAGATACCAGATACAATAGGTTTCTTCAAAGTTTACAGATCCAAGCCCTTACCCTATCTTGGTACGCTATCCCTCAAGGTTCTCGGGACGCTGATCCCCACCCTCTCTTGGGAATCACCCTATTGTCTGGATTTAGATTGCCCGTCTTGGAAACATCTCATTCCCATCTTCTTAAATACTGACAGTAATAACATGATTAAGACTATAAGTATGCTAACTTCTCGTGTATTATTAATATATGTAAAATTAAGTATGACTGTCATACATATTGCAGTCTATATTAATATTAGTATTAAATTTTGCATAAGAACATCACCAGGCAGCATACATATTAAGCACATCCTCATGCATACCACCAAGAGCAAGGATATTACTGCCTGTAACTTATAAACAGTTCTAATCTGATTTGATCTGATCTAATCGATGGTGATCTCCTGGATCCTTTTGATTCCTTTCCTTTATATCTCTCAATGTGAGGGAGAGGTCACACCTCTTCATCATGTATGCCCTTTGGCAAGAGATACACCCTTTCACCATTAGCACCCTTTGAAAGAGTGCAACTCTTCATTATTTCTGCCATTTGAAAGGGACACAACCTTTCATAATCAGATCTGCACTTCTTATTTAAATCAGATCTGCACTTCTGATTTTCACATTGTCCCCCTCTCAAATGAGGTTCTCTTCTCCCTTTTATATCTTATTTTTTGAAGGAGTCACAACTTTTCCTTCTATGTCTTTTGACCATTCATCAACTTAATTAAATTTAATTAATTATATTTGATTATATTCATTTATATTTCAATTTAATTTTTTATTTTTATTCTTTTTTATTTTAATTTTATTATTATTTATTATTGTTATTAAATTATATTTCAAACTAGGGACATTACAGAACTGCTGGAATTATTCTGATTTGAATTCGTTTTGAATCTGCTTTGAAATGACTTCTTTGCCCTTGTATATAGAGGCGCTCAAAGGCTATTTGCAAAGAAGGTCGGTTATGTGAGGTTTATTTTGTTTTCCAAATTTGCAAATCTCCCTTTACTTAGGTTGGCCCTCTTGATTTAGGCTTTTGCATTCTGAAATTTGAATTTTTTTGGAGGGAATCCATGTTTTGCATTCAGGTCGACCCTTTTCCTTTATGGATTTCACCTTGTTTCACATGTTTTGAAGGGCTATATAAACAAGTTGGAGCAACCATTTCGTTGGAACAAAAATTTCACTATTTTTCATGCATTGCCATACAATTTTTTGCCATAGATCTGATTTTCTTGGTGGGATTTTACCTTGCATGTGGATTTCTTCCAAATTTCTCAAAAAAATCGGGGATTTTAGGTGGTAGTGGATTTTGAGAGAGCATGGATTTCTTCATTTTCTCCAAAAAATTCATGGATTTCATCCAATTTCCTAAAAAAAATTGGGGATTTTGCAAGGAAATTCCAAGCGAAGGTTGCACTTGTTCATGGATTTTCTATGCATGTAGTCAATGAATTCCAAGTGAATTTCAGCCTTTGCCTTGCATTTTTTTTCCATCACTTGCATGTTTATCCAAATTCCTCAAAAAAATTGTGGATTTTGGCTAGTCATGGATTTTTTTGCAACTACATCCAAACTCATAAAAAATTTCATGGATTTTGAGACTTACGAATTTTGCAAGGAAATTCCAAATTCATAAATTTTTTTTGTTGGTTTTACCTTGTTGTGGATTTTATGATTTCATGGATTTTGCAAATCCATCCAATTTCCTCAAAACAAATCGTGCATTTTTGAAGGTTTTGCATTTTTTGACTTGATCTTGGAATTCCTTATCTCAAACTTGGAATTTTCCATCTTTTTCCTCTTCTAATCTACTATACCAAATCTTGTGGTTATTAAATTTGTATTGAATCTGTTCATGAATGTGGTGCTAGAAATGCCTACCACTACGAACTAATTGCAAGTATATTTTCTGCATTGGTGCTTACTTATAGCTATTGCTTCTTCAATATGTTCGAAGGAGCTTGTGCCATGAAGAAACCCTACCCTCTCTTTTGACCTTGAGGAATGAAACGTTTTTACACTTTTCACATAAAGTCGCACCAGCTAATGGTGCACGACATTCTAGAAGGGTACTTTGTGAGCCACAGTGGCTTAGAAATGTGCCAGTGGAATGATGGGAGAGGATGAGGAGCACCAGTGCCCAACCCCATATGGCCAAGTACCAACAATCCATCCTAAGTCTTCTTTTCAAAGCCCTTTGGCAAGTGTATCTCTGAGATGCACTTGATACCCCATATGAAAGCTTGTTGAGTGGCCTCTAGCCCCCTTGCCAATGCCTTTATGTATTGTTTGTTTAGAGATGGTTGTCTCTCAAAGTACACAAAAACTATAAATTAGCACTTCGCCTATCCAACCATTGCAAGAAGTTCGTCTTAGTTGTATTTGTGACCTTTATTCAATTGTCATGGGTGGCGAGTTCAACCTCCTATGTATCAAAATGCTCCAAATGTGGTTCTTCATTAAGTTTTCAATGCCATCGATCCCAATGAGTACAACTCAATATGCCATGCTGCGATTGATGTCATTTGTGATAAAAATTTACAAGGGATTTGTGTCCAAGCCATGCATGGTGAATGACAAGTCGTATTGATACAACTTGAAATCAAATGTAAGTGTTGAATGATTTGTGTCCAACTTGAAATCTATTATTGCTCTTATTTTCTCCACCATGGAGTCCATGCCATAATAAATTTCACCCAAACATGGGCGATTTGAATCTGCATACCTAATCATGTTCATGATGGGCTCAGCGGAACTCAAAATATATTCCACATGATCCCACCACTCATCATGAAGAATCCATGCTCTTACTTTTTGGGCTCTTTTTGGGTTTGACTACCTCCATACACTCCACAAGGTGTTGATGACCATAGCACTCCAGGCCTCTTGCACCTTCACAAGTCATCTTAAGATGATTGTGTGAGATGCAAATTGTGTTTCGGCAACCTGACATGGCAAAACAAAAATACACGTCATATATCAACTATTCAAAATAAAAACTAAAAAAATTAAAAAATAAAATTTAAATTACATTCAACAACTCCAATTTGGAGGAGGTCTTGAATATGGCTTGTGACATGTGATGATTAGTCACAAACATTTGAACCTCCTTGGCCTCAGTGTAAACTTGTTTGACCTAGTCAATTTGTGTACCAATCTTTTGCAAGATTAAATTGAGTGAGTGGACTGCACATGGTGTCCAAAAAATGCGATTATATGTAGCCTCCACTATAGACCCAGTTGCCCTACAATTTTTACCATTGTTTGTAATGACTTGGACAACATTTTGAGGCCCCACCATGTCAATGGATTTTGAGGATATTGGCAATGAAACTTGCATCTTTTACTTGCCTCTCACAATCCATTGCCTTCAAAAACATCGCTCTTTTAGGGGACATTGCTATACCATTGATCAATGGCCTATTTTTGCAGTCTTTCCATCCATCAGAAATGATGGACACACCTGTTTTCGGCCATGTACCTTGATCACTCTCAATGATGTCTCCACTGAATCTTTGTCCTTTGCTAATAAGGTGGTTCACACCTTTTCATACCGAAGACTAACATAATTAGGAGGTGTATTGCAAATGGTATTCACCATCTCTGACTAATACGATGATCTAACAATGTTGAAAGGAGGCCCATTGTGATAAATGCAACAAGCAATGCTCTGCTCTGCAACCTCTTTGATTTCATTTTTGAAGGCCCTATCCAATGGGCCTCTTTTTCGTCTAACCTCAACATTCTCTAGTTTAGAAGGTGGCGACGTTGGCATCAAAGGATGTGGACTATCCGGTTGTGTCAAGCCACTGGAAGGCCTCTTCAAGATTTTCTTGGCAAGAGGATGATTAGTCTTTGATTTGTTGCTTTTCATGTAGGCTTCCTCTTGTTTAATATGATCCATGATCAGATCTTGTGGCACCCCTTTGCCATATGGCCCTTGATAATCTTATATTCCATGTCTAGGGATGGCACATAAGTGACCTTTCACTTGATAGTATGAGGTCATATGTTCTATGCCGCATTGGTTACACTGCCAAAGAAAACTCCTGCGACTAGACATTTTCTTAGTCATTGTTGTATAATGCCAAAGTGGTGAACTTGCATCATTTTTATAAGCACCGTCTTCATTTCAACCCCAGGCAACCAAACTAGAACTTCCACTTCTAGCCATTATATATGAATAATTAACCTAAAATGGAAAACATTATTGAAAAAGAATTGAAAAAATCCGGCATTATAACTTGTTATTATGCATTAGTTTAAAAAAATATTCAAAACTTCTTTAAAAAAATAAAAAAAACTTGAATTTTTTTGAAAAAACTGAAGATTCACTCACCTTTGATGGCCAAATCTTCCTTCTCCAATGATTCTTAAGCCTTTGGTGTGTATCTCCTCCGTAGCCTTCACCTTCGAAGAAAAATGCAGCAACCTTCAAAACAAGCTTGGAGGAAACAAATGGTGAAAAATGCAAGCTTTGTAATGAAAAATGAGAGAAATGACCAAAAGGAAGGATAGATAGGGTGAAATTAGGGTAAATAGAGCTTTTCTAAGTTCTAAATGTTATTTTTTTTTAGTGTGGGACCCTTTTTCGAGCACCCACAGTGCTGAGTACCTCCGGGTTTGTCAAGGGTCCGGCCTAGGTGCCCAAGCCTGACCCTGGACGAACCCAGGGGCAAACTTGGACCCGGATCGCACTCGGTTCCAAACGTAGCTTTCCTTACACGAATTTGCTAATGTAGATCTAATACCAAGGGCAACTAGTCATCATGTGAAAACCAATGTGTTGATAGAAGAAAGATTTTTAAGTAGCATTAAAGGGGGTAGATGCAGAGAAGAGGGAAGATTGAAAATTGGTTTGTCCTCTAGAAAAGGAATGAATCCGTTGCTAAAATTTGAAGAGTGAGTTTATATAAAAAAAAACGTGGCAGTAGCTATTGAATAGCAAATAAAAAGGTGTCAAAATGGGGAAAGGATATTGCATATAGTTAAATGAATTTGCCTAAACTGACAACAAAACATGAATATGTTTGTGTGTTATTATGAAAGCTACATTTGTCAAGCATGTAGATTTGCCTCTTGTGAACAATGGACAAAAAATATTGTTTTTCCCAGTAAATTCTTCTCTGCCAATAAAAAAACATAGCATTGGTAGAAAGTTTATTTTTTCAACTCGCATGGATTTCAACACACCAATTGTAAAATAATGTGATTACATTAAAGCTAAGTTACCGGTTCGGGTTCGGATTCAGGTTCGGATTCAACAATTTTTTTTTTCTTGGGTACGGGTATGGGTTCGTCCGTACACACACACACACACACACACACACATATGTCATATATTATATATATGTTCACAGTTCAAACTTCAAACTTACAAATATGAAACATACAATGTAACTTTCCCATACAATGATACATAAATGATAACAAATAAATCATAAATCATAAATCCATAATTGCCAATGCCAATAAATAATCTGATATTCATATATCGTAAATGTAATATCATATTCATAATTTGCAAAAAAGATAATATTCAAGTTTCAAGTTTCAAGTTTCAAACTGATTCAAGTTTGTTTATACATTTTTTACTTTTTTGACCTATAATTTTCATGTTTGGTTATACTTTTTTGACTTGTATGACCCGTGGGCCCTGTTTTTGGGAACCCATGGGCCTTGGTTCTCCCAGGTCCACCTGGGTTCTCCCTGGGGTTCTCTGTGGGTCTTGCCAACTGATTCAAGTTTGTTTATACATTTTTGACTTTTTGAACCTATAATTTTCATGTTTGGTTATACTTTTTTGACTTGTATGACCTGTGGGCCCCGTTTTTGGGAACCCACGGCCCTTGGTTCTCCCGGGTCCACCTGGGTTCTCCCTGGGTTCCACCCGGGTCCTGCCCAGGTGGCTGGGTTCTCTGCTAGGACCCACAGAGAACCCAGCCACCTAGGCAGGACCCGGGTGGAACCCAGGGAGAACCAGGCTCGAACCAGGACCAGGCAAGAACTAGGACCCGGACCTAGCGTTTTTCCCCAAGAACCGGTATCTGAGCATTAAAGCATTAGTCAATGTTACTTAAATACTTAATACTCTATTTAATTAAAATTTTAAAATAAAATTTATGAGATTATCCAAAAAAAGTTTGGACATTTTTTAAGTAGGGATTTAATTTTTTTTTAATAGAATTGTACAAAACTCAATTAAGGATTGTTAGACTGAAATCTACACATGCACACCTCATAATCTAAGCACATTGAGGAGCATGGGATGGCATATGCTATAAATTATCCTGCAGAATAAGAACAATTAGTTTCTTTATGCATTAAGCATTAGACTTTAAAAGACTTTTTCCTTTTTCACAAATATAGTAATAAACAATATCCAAAATCAGTAAAATGCATTCAAGTATGTAAGAATTTTTTTTGAAAGCAGATTTGACATTCTTTTTACTTAAACTTTGGTACAACTTGAATACAACAATATAAAAATATTAAAATAGAAATTTGCACATAATATATAAAATTAACAACAAAACACAATTGACAATTGATGTTTTAAAGCCAACGCTATAATAAATCAAAATAGTGTATACCTATGACTTATGTTAAAAATATAGTAGTAATTAATGGTAATGTATTGCATCAACTATCATTTGTTGGTTGGATGTGGTTGCATCAGCCCTACAAAACATAGTGCAAGTTTGATTACACAAAGTTGTTTGAGCCCGAGGTGCCTATTAATGAGGTGTCATAGAATTCGTAGTAGGTAGCGACTAAGAACAAGGTCATGCTTTGTGTTAGTGCATTTATCTTAGAAATTTAAAGACCTCAATCAACATTTTTTAGTCAGTGTATCACATAAAATCCCCAATCATATTGCAGCTGTAAAAAATCATATTAGATTTGCCTAAATCTTGCACTTATAAAAAATTGTTTTAAATCTACCCATAGAATACGTAGAATGTATTGTGCTCAAACAAGCTATTTTCATCATGTGAATAGAGCTCAAGCTCATCTTTGTTTATTCTTCCTCTAATTCCTCTATCCTACTGCAAAGAACTCGTGTCTCTTATCATGGAATGCAAATTGAGCTGAAGAGTCAATTAATGTCCTTAGGTTCAATTAATTATATATGTGACACTTGATAAACAATTGCCTCTCTGTAAGGACAACAACCATCCCTAAAAGTGATCCTAAGAAATATCCAAACTTCTATCCATAAAAGCAAAAGAATAATTACTTATTAATGATTTAATTTTGAATGATAGATGACAGTTATGCTCCAGTGAGCACCCCTATCCAATAATTATTCAAATATAGTTCTTAAAGTTTCAGACTTAATCCCAGATTAGCATGCCAACTGTAATGTTCCCGAGGCGATCAGCTCATAGAAACCCCTCCGGCAAGCTGCGAAGACCACAAGGAATGCGTACGGTGGTGTTTGTGCCAACCGTACGGTAGGCTGTGCCAGGCCGTACGATATGTACAATCTTGTACGAGTGGGGTGTGGGCGTATGGTGGTGCTGGCCGTCCGATGGTGTTGGGCGTATGGTGGTGTTGGGATGACTGTACGGTGTGTTGGTGCAGAGGTTGTATGGTGGTACAATGCAGCATCGTATGGTGGAGTTGGTGCAGAGGCTGTACGGTGGTATAAGGAGCAGGTCGTTTGGTGTTGAGTAGAGGCCGTACGGTGTGGAGCAAGGCCGTTCGGTGGATGTTTGTACGGTAAGAGCCGTACGGTAGGTGTATGCTTGCCGAGTTCCGCCTTCGAACCCTTCAGACACTTAGTGGAATGAATTATTATTATTATTCCAGGCACAAGAGACTTCAGTGTAGATGATGAATATTTGCACATGCACAGGAAATGATATTAATAATGATTGGAAATAATATTGATAATGATCGCACAATAGATTACACAAACTCGGAACAAAAGCAGAATAGGGTGAGGAGGACTCCCACCGAAACTGCGGATGCCAAGTAGGGAGGATCTCTCACCTCCGAAATGACAGACAAGCTGAACTCCAACTGGAATTCACATAAGCAAGAGAAAATACCAAAATTCATACGTACCTATGACAAAGACTAACTCGGCCATATATATGGGCTCCGGGAAACTTCCCGAAGGGTTACAAACGGGCCGACACGTCCAACTAAGACTGACCTAATCTAATTAAATAAAAGGGCCCAAAATATTTATTATAAGTTTGGGGCCTTACAATAAAGTAATTAAATTTATTATTTAATTATATCGGGGACATTACACCACACCAACAAACATTTTTTAAAGATCTTTTATAAAATTCTTGTCTTCTCTATTGATCCAATGCTACTTTCAAATTTAAAGGACATTCTATATAAATTACAATCAGCATAACCATTGCTTCTTCGTTACAATCTTGGTGTATAATTGCCAAATTATTAGCCAAAACAAATAGACCAATAGACCACTAAAGGCATGAAACAAAATTTAGAGTGAAAAATGATAAGACTGAAAGCAAATCATCAATCTAAGTTCCAGATTATATTTCAAAATTGTATTAAAAAAAAATTATTTCATACATAATATATTTTAATTTAAAATAATGTATCTTCTATTCAGATATCAAATTGTACTCTCTAGCATATTAAAATAATGTATCTTCTATTCATATATAATTTTCTATCGGCGTAACACTTGCACCTCTTTCTGGTGCAAGTGCTAGTTTTGTAGTTCTGAGCTGTTAAGATTGTTGGGCTTGCCTATTCTTTTTGGAAAACTTTGTTTATTATTGTATAAAGATGTGTCTTTCACATTTTGAAAAGTTCTCTTTGGGGTACCTTTGGTGCCTGTAACTTTAAGTGTTTCCACTTTATAGTTCAGCCATCAATGGACATTAATATAAACTGATGTTTTTGATTCTTTTGCTCTACAACAAACATTTACTTGTAATTTCTGCCAGCTTATTTGCTGTCAAATTTATATTATAATAGTGAATGGGCTAATTTTGTTGGTCTTCTTTTGAGATTAGAGAAGTTAATCACCCTTGCTGTATTAACATGGTACTTTCTAGCTATGTTAATGGTGCTTTTTCTGCTTATTGGACTTGGATGTTACTCTTGTAAGATCAAATTAGAGGATACTGTAGTTATAGTTTCTGTGTTATATTTTATTTTGAAGAAACGCAATTTATTTTACTTTAGGGAACAAACATTTTACATCATTTCTTCTCCCTAGAATGAAATGCTAAAATTTGAAACTGCTCCAAGGGGCAAGGATTTACCCTCTTTGCATGAACACTTGAATTTAACTCTGGCACTTTTTAAATAGCTCTTTTTAGGCTTTCACAAATGGAAGGGCTATATAATATTTCGTTCTTAATTTATTAGTTATGTAAAACATGATTGATGCCAAGTCAAAGTCAATAAAAAGGAACAGTAGAATTTTTTAAAATTTGAGTTTTTATGTTAAATTTTAATAGTAAATCCGACAATGGTGCTCTGTATTTTATTCGTTTGTTTCTTATTCATATTGTACAACAAGAAGCCATTGCATTCTAATTTCTTTGGTTCTAAAAGGTGTTATTTGCATGAGCAGAGTCATACGTATTGCTCCATTTGCAAATCGATTGTCTCCTGATGTTCCGCTGAAGGTTCAACGTCTAAGATGTCTAGCTGATTACGAAGCATTAAGGTTTTCTGAGCCCATTTCTGCTTTTGCCAATAAATTAGTGGACCGTATGGTTGAGCACAGCTCCAACAGTAGTGGAAAGTACATTTCTGTGCACCTTCGGTTTGAAGAGGTTTTCACAGTTTTTCTGCAATGATTTTTTCTTGATTTGAGCAATAATTAAAAGTTTACCTTTTTTAATGAAGAGTAGCTAGTTTGAAGTGATTTTTGCTCGAATATGTTATGTTAATGTCAGTTTTCTAAGCAGCTGTATATTTCTGATTTTAATATGCAATGCAGGATATGGTAGCATTCTCTTGCTGTGTCTATGATGGAGGGAAGGAAGAAAAGCAAGAAATGGATGATGCACGTGAAAGAGGTTGGAGAGGCAAATTTAACAGAACTGGGCGTGTTATTAGGCCTGGTGCAATCAGGATGGATGGAAAATGCCCTCTTACTCCATTAGAGGTTTCTCACTGAAGGCAGCATTTCCTTTGTTAGTTTTTGGATGTTAATTTTAGTTTTTTGTTTAAATTGATTGAACTTTTAATCTATGTTTCTTTGATTTAAAGATGCATTTGTGATTTGCCACCCAACTTGGGTGGACAAGTAGTGAAACAAATCCTACCTGCCTTTGCACTGGTGTTGGGAATTAATATGTGAATTAAATTTGTAATAACAAATCACATGTATATTAATTAAAATGGCAAGAAGTGATGCTTACAAGGATTGTTGTGCAATACTTACTACTTAAAAGTATTGTAAAATAGTTTAATTGAAATTCAGCCATTTGAGGAACTTCGAGTTCCTATTTTCAAATATTAGAGTGCAATACTATGCTTTTAGTTAAAGAAAATGAAATATGTTAAAACAAAAAAAGGATTACAACCAACCTCAACCTAAAAAGCAGAGCTTAAAGGAAGGGGAAAAACCAGCAAAATTCATCACAAAACAGGAAAGCACAAGAATGAGTTGAACACTAGTTCCATTTTATACTTTATACTAAGCAAAGAAATGGGACTCGGGACTCGGACCTGACTCGGCGAGGCATACTTGTCTTGGGACAGAGTCGAAACTCGGCTGGACTTGGCAAAGTGAAAAACTCAAGAAATTTAGAGATTTTTAAGGATTTAAACCTTGTTTCATGCACCCTTTATTAAATACACCTTAAAGACACAATAACATCATCAAATAGAAGCTAATTTGATTACATACACAAGTATACATCAATCACATAAGGATAAATGCAAATTTTAGCTGAAGGAAATAACAAACATAGATATATAAATATTGTCAAATGTATACAATATTGCAAAACTCATGGAATAAAAAATCCATGTCATCATATGATCAAATGAGATGCAAAGTCTTCCTTTCCAACTCTTGATGCACCAAATGAAAGTATATGTTGTTATATGGAGCCTAATTAGACTCGGAGGTTAAAATTTCCCTACTTTTATCGGCGCAGTTTCCCTCATAATTTTATGATGGGGGTTTGGGGGTAGTGCCTCCAAGTTGGGGTCTAGGGGCAGTGCCCCTGGCGCGCTCCTTGCCGCAATACAAGGCGGGGTCGAGAGGCAGCGCTGCGCGAGGCCAAAAGACTTTTATTATTTGATAAAGGCATCGGGTGTTATTTTTCTATTTTTTCTCTTCACAACTCACTTTTCTCCTCCTATTTAGCCAAATGAATGAAATGAAGCTCACTTCTAGGGGCAAAGCAAAATATAAACAAAAAAAAACAAAACATTTTAAAACATGTTATTTTTGTGTTTTTATTATTTAAGTTGCTTTACGCCGGCTGAGTTTGGTGAGTCCTGACTCCCAAAGCCAGCGATTTTTGGGGCCAAACTCATCCGAGTCCGAGTCCAAGTCCGAGCCTAGTAGACTCGGCGACCCTCACTCGACTTGGGAATCGCCCAAACTTGACAATTTTGGGCAATTCCCGTTTCTTTGATACTAAGTAATCCGTTACTCAGCTTGGCAACCTCATTGGTAAGGAAATCAGCCAGCTGACTATAATTCCTTCTGATATGTTCAAATCTGAAGAAATGGAAGCCCCTGCATTTTTATTTTATTTTTAACTTCTTGCAAAATGGTGTTTAATAAGAGAGTCTCCACCTTAAGCCAAACTGACGCAAACTTTATGGTCAGCAAAGAATCACTTTAAACTCACAATTTTGAACCCCTTCACAATCATGATTCTTTATCCTCTAGAGAGCCAAAAATTCAATCATGTTTGAATCTTTTCCCAATCTCTGAGAAAATTCAACCAAAATTTTCGTTTTCTTATCCAAAATGGTTCCCCCAGCTTCAGCAGCAATTGGGTTGACCTGGAAGCACCGTCAACAAACAAATGAAAGGAATCCTTGAAAAAATCTATGGGTTTTTCCTTTGGATTAATGTTGGTCTCTGAAACTTTGATTCTCATAATCTGAATTAACCTTTCCTCTTCCTTAGTAAAACAGCAACCAGAAGATATTGATCCACTATCAACTTTCAATAAATTTTTTATATGAACAGAGGCACGGGCAAAACAGTTGAAAGGATTGACATTAGCATTATTGAAGATAGAACGTCTAGCTATTCAAATATGAATATGCTAATAGACAACTCTTGGCAACAACTTTTCCTTTGAATCTAAGAGTTGTCTATATGTGAAAATTTTCCTTTGAATCTAGGTGGGGAAGTGTCGTCTTTTGAAATTTGCTATACACTTTCCCTGAACACAAATAACACCAATGGTTGCATTCACTCCAGCATTGGGGTTGTCCTCCTAAATACTCACATTACATGAGTTACAACTAGTGTATGTTGCAGTTACTATGGCTGGACATGGGAGGAAGGAAAATGCTGCTGTAGAATTGGCTTTTCCAATTGGCACTTCCTACAACCTGAACTGAGGACAACTTGCATGCATTATAACATGACAGGGCAAATAAGTGAAAAGCTACACCATCTCAGTAAATTCCGCAAACAGTGCACTGGTGACAAGGACCTAGTCAAATACTCTGTCCATGTTGGTTTAGGTAACTTTTCTTGGATTCGGATCACACTTTCACAATTTCGATTCAAAAGAAGGGATCACATATCCAAATTGCAATGTCATTTGTGTAATAAGACATTCACAATCATCATGGGGCTTCTGAAACATACGTCTTAAGATCTACAATTGCAGGAGTGGCATATTGAAAATGAACACCAGATTGCCACAACCTTGCACAGGGCCTTCTTAAAAGCTTTTACCTCATTCCACAGTGAGCTGTCAAACAGGCTTTGCTTGAGCTGTCAAACAGGCTTTGCTTGTGAAGGCCGTCTTGTTCTATTCATCATGTTTTCTTCTAGGCATTAACTACTCAATGGCCCTTCCATTGTGTCTCAAGTGGTGGCACCGATCACACATTGAATGCTTTAAACATGGATTGCTAGGTTGCTGTGGGGTATTTTATCAATGATTTTCTGATTTTCCAGATCTCAAATGGAATGAATGTACAACATGTCCTCAATGACATTTTCTCAGGAGCTCGTCATTCAGTTTTAGGGCCTGTACAATCAAGATTTTTGTATCTCAGTTTAGGAGAACATTTCAAAGAGGTGCTGTATATTAATTGTTACAACTTCTTGAAAGCATTTAGATTGGACTCGCCAAAAAGGGGTGCAAAATTTAAAGCAATTATGTCTATCTGGAGAAGTCTCAGATTGATTGAGAGGTCTATAAATGCTAGGCTTCAACATTGCTACTGTAAAAAGCTTAAGATCGAGGACCTACAAAAGATAGAGAAAAGGCACTAGAAGGATGGATGCTTTGGACAAAGTTTCTGTCTATTCTAGGTGATGAATCAAGGGAATATGAATATCTTGAAGGACCTGAAGGAGGCCTGAATCCATATCCAAAGGATCTTTGCCATCATAAAAGTAAAAAGTAAAACTACTAGAAATCAGCATTCTCTCCTTTGCAGTCTAGCCTTCTCACCCTAGGACTCCTATTACAGTCTCAACTGTAAAGCTATTCTCAAGGCCCAAGAGGCAAGAACCCTCCAGCTTTCTCATCCCTTACTCAATGCACGACCATTATTCCTACCAAACTTTAAAACTCGGATTCGGCGTGGACTCAGCAGTGTAATGCCCCCTTTTGGAAGGACACTAAATCTTGCCCAATATATTTGTAGAATTATTTCAGGTTATGTATTTCCAGTCTGCTGTGGTAATTTGGACAGATACAATTCGATGTTGTTTTCCTCTTTAAATGCACATGTCTGCTGTTTATATCAATCTGATCTGCTGCCTATACTCAGATATATATATGTGTGTGTGAATGAGAATCCTTTCTATTCCATCAAGTCTGATTCTCTGGTTATTGATTTAATGTTTCCTCTTCTTTTCCTTCAGTGCTTGCTTTATTATTGTTTGCAAATTTGTATTTGTGTTCTGATCTCTTTGATAAATGTTCATATCATTCTTCCAGATTTTCTTATAATTCTGATTTGGGTTTGCTCCTAAATCTTCTTTTAATGCTTCAGATATTTTTTTCTATTCCATGGATCCTTCCTTCTCAAATGAAAACTTCTCGACTTTTTATCCTCCAATGTGAGGGAGAGGTCACACCTCTTCATTATGGAAGCCCTTTGGCAAGAGACACACCCTTTCACCATTAACACCCTTTTGAAAGAGTGCAACTCTTCATTACTTCTGCCATTTGAAAGGGACACAACCTTTCATAATCAGATCTGCACTTCTTATTCACAACCTATTCTCCCTCAAATGAGGTTCTCTTTCCCCTTTTATATCTCATGTTTGAGGGAGTCACAACTTTTCATTTCATGTCTTTGACCATTCATTAACTTAATTAAAATTTAATTATGTTCTTTTATATTTATATTTTAATTTTATTATTATTATTATATATCATTAAATTGTATTTCAAAGGAGGGACATTACAAGCAGCCCAAAATTGGACTCAGACTGGGGACTCAGCACATACTTGGCAAAAAACTCGTCTAGGACTCGGCAAAAAACTCGGCTAGGACTCGGCAAAAGAGAAAATAGTAGTTTTACCATAAAAAATAAAAATAAATTTATTTAGAGAACATGAAAGCCTAATTTGACTATCAATTTGTCGTAATGCAAACTTTACACGTCATATGAGCTTCAAACACTCAATATTTGAAATTTCATAATTCATACTCAGTTTCAAACTTTCAAATGTATATCAGCATCATAAATTTATAATGTTTGCATATAATGATATGTCAAAATGAGATAAACAACCAAATGCAATCTACATCTTCCTCTTTACCCTTCTAATGTAACTCAATTTGTCAGGCATCGAACTAAAAAGTGCTACAGTATAAAAATGATGATGAATTGTTTCTTCAACATTGTCTTTTTGGATCTCAAATGCTCCTCTTCTCCTCTCCTTTCCTATTTTGGTGTTCAGCCCTGTTTTGGTCAAGATTGGACAAAAAAAAAACTGGAGGAAAAGTCACTTTTTAATGTTATTTTTACCTCCGTAGAGGCACCCAAGTGGACCTAAGAGTCCATGCCCAAAACTCGGGACACCGAGTCTAGGACTCAGAGGGTCCTGGGGGAGACTCGGACGAATACTCCCTAGAATCTTCTAGACTAGCCTCGAGAGTCAATGTCAAGTGGACTCAGCTGGAGATAGGACTCGGGAGTTTGGAGAGTTCTGAAGAGTCCTCAACGTAATGTCCCCAATTGTAGCCTTTAGGCTAATATGGCGTTATAAGGAGAAATTAATTAAATTAATTTCTTATAAAGTCATTAAAATAAATTATTATTAAAAAGTGACTTTATATTTAATTAATTTAATGAAAAGTGACTTAAGTATAAAAATAAAATAATAATTAATAGTCACTTAATAAAAGTAAATAAAGTGTACCTACCCCCTTCTAGAAGGTGTCTCATGACGGGTTATGGAAAAGGTTAAATAGAAGAGGGTAAGAGAAGGAAAGCAGACTTGGATTTTGAGATTGGAGAATTAAGGGTTTTGTAGAACCTAAAGGGTGTCTGCAGACTTAGGATCCTTGGGAACGTCAACTCCCATTGATCGCATAACTGGGAGAGTGGAAGATCTCTCGAAGGGTTGCATTGAGGAGATGATACTTCAGTCATCTCATTGAGCTTATTGGAGTTGCATATCAGATTTCAGGTGGTTATGCTTCAGAATTCCATATTTGGAGATCACCTTGTTGATGCATTTGTTTGGGGCAAAATCAGATTGACAATATCCAATTGACACTTGGAGGATATCCATTGTTGTTTGGTAGGGGCAGATCAAAGGTTTAAGGGTCTGTCTATATCTCAGTTGCAGACTTCGGACATCACATTTTGACTCGTATCTTTTCCAACATACATCGATTTGGTCCTCCATTGGTTCCTAAAGCTTTTTGAGGATGAGGCGATGATTTTGTGGTAATCCTTTGGAGTATTTGGTGGCAACATTATTTTCTATGATGGGCAGAACTCCTGCAGGTCCATCCCCTCTTACTCCTTCGATATTCATTGTATGATACATAAGATTGCTTGAGATCGCCTAGGTTGGAAGCGCTGTCCTCTAGTTGGAAAACTGAATCAATTTGGAAGGAGTTCTTGGGCTCATAAATGCAGATTATAAGTGGTTATCAGACCTGTCCATATCAGAAACAGGGGCGGACATTAGTGGGCTCAGTTGGGCTCATTAAACTTGGCATTTGTTTTCTTAACTCTACATAAGGAAGGTGATATATCTCTATGCCATAGGTGATCAGTTTGGGATAACATTTGGACACCAGAACGCAGATTTGCACAATGTTCTCAGACCTTCTAATGGCAGCAGCAGGGGCGGCTTAAGTCTTAGTTCGATCTGGTATATTGGAGCCCATTAACATTGTGGGTGTGTTGTTCCCTTCATCGCTTACCTTGGCAACTTTACCAGGTTCCATGCATTTCATTTAATTGTTTGTATGGTGCAAGTGTGAATTCTTATCAGTCATTAGTCCTCAGAAAGTAATCAGATAATTGGTCTTTGTAATCAGTCCATGTATTGGTCTATGTAAGCATACTGTAAGTGTCCTTAATAAGGAATGGGGTTGGTTTGGGATCTGCATATTATTCTGAGGTTGTATGCCAAATATTTGATAAAATGACAGCAAGTACTGGTGTTTGAATATAAGTCCTATTCACCCATATACTTTGTGATTACTGTTTTGGATCATTCCTATGATAATATATCTTTGTTAGGATTCACTATGTACGATCAAACTGCCCTAGAATGTCCTTGTAAACAAACTGAAACAAAAATCAGTAGACTAACCAGTGGCAGCCAATTGTTTGAAGAAATGCTTGGATGGTGAATTTTAGAATTTCATTTCAGAACCTAGCAGGGACATTACACTCAAACTATGATTACTACATCCTTAACACTTGAAAGTATGCTCACATGCTTCCACCCAACACCCCTTAGGGCTTGAATGCACCTTTTCTAATATATACAACAGGTATGAAAGTTGGCAGCAACCCTCCTGATGCTGAGAATGATGTTACTACCATTCACCTTAGCATTCTTTTACTATAGAATCATCCATTCATATTGCTTTAACAAACATGAATGATTCTCTTGATGGCTTGCTAAAAGCCATGGAGCGCCAAACTGCCTGAGAAGCCCACACTCCAGTTAACATACTCTTTAACAATTTGGAAGCCATAAAGGAAAGCTAGAATGCAATTCATACCTTCCTCACCTAGCAGGAGGAAGGATTGGGCCTTCTCAGGTGTTCATAGCAGAACATATTGAGCACAATCAAAGTAACAAAATCGGATGCTTAATGCATATCATATTTGTCAATAGAGAGCTGTGTCATGCCCTCCCTGATCTGATATCCAATAATCAGCAAAACTAAATATGAAATTGTCTTACAAAGTAAGACCTCACAATTTACAAGATCGAACACTATGCTTCAATCGCCTATCTTATGTAGTCGGACTTGCTAGGTATTAAACAACATCAGTCTTAAGGATCGATCCTTTCTCCCCTATGGTGCAGTGATCTTCTTCACAATTTTTAATTAATTAATGAAGATTAAGGTGAAATGGTTCAGATGTGATCAAACAAGGCATCTCTAAGCAATATGAAGAGGCAGCGGTCAAACATAAGGAGGCGTCTCTCCGCAACCAACACAACCATGGGAAAGAGCATGACTCTCCACCATAGGAAGAGGATACAAAAGATGATTCCAGCATCCAAGAAGAGCATCAAAGAGATCAGATTTGATATTGATAATAAATTAAGGCATACAGCAGATTGATCCTATACTGTGATTTTGGTATGAGTTTCTTGTGATATACATAGCATAATGAATCTTGTTTATGACTGCTCACTGTTGATTAATGTGCATACAGTTTGGAAATATGATATTTGTTTATGATTGCTTCTGTATATACTATATATATATAATGCATGCCATAATGTAGGACTCTTTGCATGTTTTGCTTAAATGTTATAATCAGCCATGATAGGGGTTTTAAGGTCTTACAAGGAGGGGAAACAATGTTGGGATCCTCTTCTAAGTATGCCACGTCATGGTGGTGACCGGGGGTCCCATGAGGTCAAGGGGATAGTACTATATCCGCTCTTGGGCCTAGGGTAGAGCATCTATAGGGCACCCTATCAAGTGTAATGTCCCCGTTTTCGTGAGCATCAGAGTTCGAGGAGTTAGCCTATTTTTGGACCCTTGTAGGCTAACAGGGTATGGATAAGGGGGTCAGTAATGCAGTATCTTGAAGAGTGGCTTGTCTATTTGTTCTAGTTCAGTGTTGAGTTAGTTCTGGTCTTCATTTCATCAGTTTCTGACATTATATGAGGATTTCCTAATTTTTAGGGAAAAACTGCTAAAAATAGACATGGTCTTATTTTCATTGGCATGGCGAATTGTGGCCCTAGCTTTTGACAGATTCAGTTTCTGAGCAATAATGTGAGAGAGATGAATTTTTAAGTGGTTCTACAGGCAATTAATATTTTAATGAAATATTAATATAAAATCATAAAGTGCATCACTTAAATTTATTCAAGTGAAAATTTATTATCTCCTAAGTTAGGCGTTGCTTTTAGAGTTAAGTTGGAAACCCTAAAAGCAAGTTATGATTTTTAAAACCCTAATTGCCAAAAATCGTACTTTTTGGGTATTTAGGCAGCCAAGATGGAAATTAAACCTCATTCATTGATATTGAGAATTTGACATTTTCTTCTGAGCACTTGGCTATGGTGGCTAGGGTTTGGACCTGTTTTGGAGAGCGTGCATTCTTCAAAATTTAGTAGCTTTGAGATTGTGAAAGATCAATTGAATTGTTGCAGCTTGGTTGGCTTCATTCAGAAGTCAAATTGAATTGAATTGGGGCAGATTTGGCTTCGTACAAGGCAGATTTGTTGTAGGGTTTTCCTATTTACTGTTTTGTTGTTGATTCTTCTGTGGTTTGGAGGTTTCTTTTCCCAAACACACAACTTGCTCATTTATTGACACCATCTTCCACTGTTTGGGTGTCTTAGTATTTAAATAAGAGCAGATCTGAATTGTTCCAGAATAAAAATCAGAACTTTGTAAGTTGCTGATTTATTCTTTCTTTTCAATAAATTGGCTAAGGACCTACGGGTATGCTTCTAAATTCTCCAATTCATTGTTTCCGTTGATTAAATTCATGTATTATTCAATATGTGTTGCAAATTAAAGAAACCCTCTCCTGCAACTTCTGTCTATTTCTAAAATACCATCTTAATAATTAAAAATTACAAGAAGATCTACAAATTACAGCAGGTTGAAGAGTTGAACCAGCAAGGGTTCATCACATCAAGTCACCTTATTCTAGCTCTCCTACGGTTGAATTCCATCAAATTAGGTTATCATGTGATTAAGTTAATGTTCCTCTTTTCCATTTCTTGTTATACTTGAAATTGTGATTCTAGGGCAATAATTAGGGCATTTACAAAAAGGGGACATTACAAGCTGATACTGTGCTATAGTTCAACATTAAAATGTGCCAATGAGGTCTCAAACTGAGAAGCACCTGAATTCTTATGAAGGTTCAAGCCAGGTTGAACCTTGGACTGCTTGCATGGATGCTCCCATCTGGTGGTGTTTTGGTTTAGCTTTGGAACATCACTCTCCTCTATTGAAGCTATAGCTATGGTCGAATCCTTCCCTTGGCCGACATAGCAAACATGATTGTCTAATTGGCCTATCGGCCTTAGACAATCATGAACCCGTGTATACTCTAGAGAAAGCGGGTAATATACATTATGAAGCGGTTTTGTTTTAAGTCCTTAACTAAGCATCGGTTAAGACACACACCCGTCCCCCATGGTTAGACACGTCTCCTCATTGATATTGTCCGCCACCCCTTGATGAAGGATCACGTTGCCCTTGAAGAAGCTGACTCTTCATGAAGAGTCACCGTGGCGTGTATAAGAGGGATGCAACCTCTTTTAATTGGTGAATTTGGAAGATACTCCAATCGTGTGGAAGAAATCCTATATGCAGTTCGTGTTTATCATCAACAGATCGACTTCCATAGCAGATCGACTTTCATATATCTCAGATCAAATTAAATTATCATCAGCGGAATCATTCCTTGGGAGAGCGAATACACTACTTGGCAGAACGTATTCTTCCTTGGCTGATCGAACACATTCTTCATAGGTTGGATACATTAATGCAGTGCGGACTGCATACACAGTTGTGCATTGTAAATTGATCTGAGCATATAGCTTCAAGGAGTGAAGCGATTCACATTGGCCTTTGTACTTGATCATTGTAAAAGCATCTTGCTATTCATATTTGATATATATATAGAGAGATAATTTCGTGCTCGAGGGAGACGATAGCCTTATATCGTCTATGGTTGGGAGGGCAACAATGATCTGAATCATTGCCCATGGTTAATCAAGCACACCCTATGATTATTGTGCATGGTCATCTTCTTGTGATCCTAGTATTGTAATGAAATTCAACATCCTCAACAGTAAACCCCTGGGGAGTGTCAACGCACCATGACTATAATGCATCTAAATCTCAAAAGCATCTCTAAAGTAAAAAATCTAAATCTCAAAAGCATCTCTAAAGTAAAAAATCTCTAGATGATATTAGTTGCTAAACATCTCATGAAAGCTCTTTAATGTTACAGCTCATGTTATCATTTTCTGTTGGGTATCATCTTTTATGAGCCACAAGCTGCTAAATGAATTCTATATTCATTATCTTCTCCGTTATTAATCTGTGTGCTTTTTCCTCATTAGAAAGAAGAAACATTTGGCCAAATGGTTTGCCTATGAATTTTGCATCTACCCCTGGTCATCCAGGAGTCACCAAAGAGAGGAATTTTACTTTGATGGCTAAACTAAAGTTCTTAATCATTTTAAATTTCCAATAGTATATTATTAACTATACTAATTTTTTCGAGTTAATCCAACTGTGGTGTAATGATGATGGGGACACTTGTGATTCAGGTTTAAGTTTGCCTTCCACAAGAAGGCAGGCCAATAACTCCAGAAGACAAGGGGCAAGTTTTTATCACAGTTATGGGTACATTTTAGCCTGACCTATGCTTGCAAATATTAAAAAAGTGGTCCAAGCCCCAATAATGTATTAAAGGAATTCATAACCTCACCTAAGATTTATCAAGCAAAGAAGAAGGTTTCAAGTAGTATTAAAAAAATTATGATGAAAGCATTGTGACACTAAAAACTTTGTTATCATAATGCTGGATTTAGTGCAAATTGCTTTTCTACATGCCACCCTTTGGAAAATCTAGAGAATTTTCAATTTTTGCAGCTTGGTATACAGTTGTGTCAAGTAAGTTTCAAGTTGAAAAAGTAGTTGATTGCTACCCTTTTTGTATAATTCCTATTAATTTTTTTGATATCCAAATCCTAGTGCAAATGTTTAGTTTCTAGTTGCACAGGTTTGTCCTTAGCCCATCGTATGTGAAATGTCCCCCTTACTTTTTTTTCAATTTTAAACACCACAATGCACACATTAAGGTTAGGAAAGAGAAATACAATACTGCTGAATGGTAACCCTTCCACTTTCTGATCACCAAGATCCTAGTGTGGGTGAGGTGAGAGCATACGGTTAATAGGGGATCGTTAGCTGCAAAGACAAGTTGAAAGTACAATGCTAGGCGGCAAGCCAGCCCCTTCCGCTTGTTCAGCGGACAAGAACAACTTAAATGTAAAATCACTCTACCACTTTTCAGCGGGAGGATAGTTATTACAATACTGAAAGTAGGATCACTCAACCACTCAGATTAAAAAATCGGGAAAAAATCATGGAAATCGCGATTTTCCCGATTCAAACCTGCAAATGATTAAATCGCCAAAAAAATCGTGGAAGATTTTATTAAAAAAATCGGTGCGATTTTGACTTGCAAAATCCTTGAAAATCGCGATTTAAACAGTGTAAAATCGGCAGAAACAAAAAAACCGCAAATGTTTTAAAAAACGCGAAAAAAACCCTAATATCTTCGCGCAGGATATAGACGACGGGTATTTGTCGTGTTTTTCAAGTTCTTTTTTTTGCGTGATCTGCAGCTGGTAACTTCGTCTCTCCGTTTGACTACTGTGTAAGTGTTAATGCTTTGCAACGCTAATGTTCTGTAAAAATTAAAAGCGTGCATTACTAATTTACAGTTGAAGACTCTAAATCTTGTGCGTTTTCATTGCTTGAATGTAACTATGAAATATAAAAGTTATAACCTGTGTAAGTGTTAATGCTTTGCAACGTTAATGTCCTGTAAAAAATAAAAGCGTGCATTACTAATTTACAGTCGAAGACTCTAAATCTTGTACGTTTTCATTGCTTGAATGTAACTATGAAATATAAAAGTTATTACATTGTCCTAAAAGCATTCTCATGGAACCATATCCACATAATCATGTTTAAACAAAATACTTAATTATAAAGAGCTGAATTTGAATAACGAACTTTAATTTTTTTCTCACAATCAAAATATCAAACATGACCATAAATAGTGCATCATAGTTTCTTGCCTTTCGTGTGAAGCCACTTGAATTAGTTGTATCAAGGAGATCATCATGAGAGAGTTATCATAGACATTCAAACTGTATTGAATTAGTTGTATCAAACTTTGATAAAAGATCTTTGAGCCAATAATATTGTTCATTGATCATTCCGACTCCTAGCCTTCAATCTAAAACCACTATTACAAAATACAATTAATTTAATGTATATGAGTGTTTTTTTAGAATATTTTAAAAAATTATATATTTTCAAATGTTCGATAAATTTGCTGATTTATTGCAATTTTTTCCCGATTCCCGATTTTTTAAAAATTTTCGGCCAAAAGATTTATTGCTGATTAAGATATTTACATCTTTGCAACCACTTATTCAACGGGAGGACAGCTATTACAATACTGAAAGTAAGATCACTCAACCACTTATTCAATGGGAGGACTGTGAAACCAACTGAAAGTAATAGATAGGCGGCTAAGCCAGCCTCTTCCACTTTTTCAGTGGGAATACGAAATGTAAAATGAAATAAAACAAAGGCTGATCAGTACTACTGATTTTCAGCGTTACAATGAGAGCATTAGCTTGCAGATTACAATAGGAAATTGATATCCAAACACACCAAAATGTTAGGAATTGATCTTCTAACAAATATGAGCTTCCAGCATATGAAAAATATCCAAACAGGTAAATTTTTTGGGTCTGATATAAATAACAACCAACTGAAATAACTGACCAACAAGAAGAGAAATCACCTAGATGCTCATAACTTTGCCCACACAACTCCGAATGACTTGAAATCAAATGCGAATGATCCCTAGAGAGGAGGCGTCCAAGCCATGACCAACCACCAGCTGCAAATCTGATCAACACATTTAATGCACGCTTCCCAAAGAATTCACATACATGGTACGACCAGGTAATGAGGGCGATTTTGTTTATAAAATCCAAATCAATGCCAAAAACCACGAAACTTAGCAAAAGGAATCGCCTAACCAAGAGAAAAACATAGGAAGAATACCCAGAAGCAGCAATTGAACTCTCAAAGATGTATGAATGAATTTCATGATCATCTCCATACAAAACAACAAACTCTAGAACTGAAAACAACACTCCAAAATCAGAAAGCATCAAATAACTTCATCTTTGTTGAGCTCAATCTGCTCCTCTGAATGAGAAACAATCACAATATTCAGCTAGGGGCTATCTTTTAAGCATGAAACTGAAGGAGGCTAGGAGGTATGCATCCCTCGAAGCAAAGTCTGAAATGATTTCGGCAGCACTTCATTACGATAAGCAAGATATAGTCTCAAATGACTTATTGATAACTTCCTCCCAACTCGAACCTCCTTTCCCCTCCAATGTGGGACTAAACAATGACATTCAAATTCACTATTAATTTGCATTTCATTTCATCCTTCACTAAGTTGTCCCATTTTGCCTAGACAAAACACTTTATTAAAATGCAAATAATACATAATATGAGCGCCCAACATATAAAAATGACTTTTTAATATAACTTAGCAATCCCTTTAATAAATCGTCCATTTTGCCTTAAGTTATAATTAAACTTAAAACTTCATTTTCCATCAAATACTAAACTTGCCAAAACAAGCTCCAAGAGTATGGGAAGATCAAATTGATAGAACTACCCTACCAGATATAGCCACTGCACTGAGCTGCAAAAATAACACTACTAAAAATAGCATTGCTAAAAATAGTAAGTGTGTCCAATTGCATTTTAATCACATTCTGAGCAGCTGACACAACTTACTAAAAATAATAAGTCCGAAAAAGTTTTCAAATTCATTTGCATGTCACACCATCGTGAAGATCTCAGAAAACCTAGAGAAATGAGTTGTCTTCACCCCCACTTACTACAAATAGTAAGTTTACCAAACTCCATTGCTTCCTATGAATGTACCATCATTACGAAGCTTTTTGAAAACCTAGAAGGAATCCAGAATCAACACTGTAAAACTCCAACATGCAAGCCACCAAAAACATCGAGACATCCCCTAGAAGTAGGAAACACTAATTTCTACTTCCGACTAGCCTACGAGTCTCTGGAATAGGCTAACGGTCAACTGAATTGATTACTGCTGAGAAGGGAACATTACAGTATGGTTATCGAATCTGCTCAAATCTACTTATTGGTACAATCTACCTATCAAAATGTCCATTCTTGGAGTTTTTGAATCCTTTCTTGGTATGTGGACCATACCAACAAATACATGTTGAGTCATGGAAATGTCTCTTTAAATATATCACAAATATAAATAAACATCATATTTATGTTTATATTGTTGTGTGCTTATGCCTTTCTCGATATATTTATATAAAATCTATTCCACAATATTATTAGTAGCATAGTTTTAAAACTCGTGGACTCGCCACGGACTCGCGAGTCCGTTGGTGGGCTGAGCCGACTCGCCAAGGACGTGGCGAGTCCATTGGCGGGCTGAGCCGACTCGCCAAGGACTCACGAGTCTTTCACCTGGACTCGCGTGTTTTCGACCCAGAAAACACGCCCAACAAGCTAATAAAGTTTTTTTTTTCACTTTTTTCATTCATTTGGCATTGTTTCTTGGTGAAAACAGGTTTGTAGGGTTTCATGTCAATCTCATTGTCTTCATCAGAATATATACATGAAATATAACATTTCAATATGTCTTTTTCCTTTCTTATACTTTAAGTTATATTTCATGTATATATTGGTAGGATGTTTGAGAGTGGTTTCAAATCTCTGCGAGTTATAATGCAAATTCTAGGTTTTAGAAGATCTTTTAAATTTTCAGACTTAGTCAAATTTCAGTAATCAGTAGGCTCCTATTAGCATTCTCTCGCTCTCTCTATCTCACTCACTTTATCTGCCCCGAATTTTAGACCTATCTATCTCCCTATCAGTCTTCCTCTATCCCCTCTCTCTACCACTCTCTATCTCAGTCTCTCCTCTCTCCCCCAAGATCTAGACCTATCATTATATGTAATTTTGTAAACATTTATAAACTATGCTGCTATCATAAATTTAAAAGTTTGAAACTATGAGTATGAATGATGAAATTTCAAATATTGAGTGTTTGGAGATCATATGACATGTGTAATGTTTCAATTATGGCTCTTATGTTCTCTAAATGCATTAATTTCTTTATGTTTTTTTTGTTTGTAAAACTACGGTTTTTCTGTTTGCCGAGTCCTTGCTGAGTCCTTTCATGAGTCTTTCATGAGTCCGAGTCTGAGTCCGGCAAGTCCAAGTATTAAAACTTTGATTAGCAGATACGTATAATATATATGATATATCCTAAAATGCTTAGAATATTTGTTTTGAGTTCCACAACCTTTGAGTAATTACTCTGATTATTTATTCAAATTTATTTTCATCTTGTAAATTTTACATATTATTCTCAAACAGGAATCATGTGGTCTTCAGATGAGAAAATAATATCCTCGATCAAAAACATATTAGCTAACATATTTTGCAACAGTATGTGCCAATATACAAAACATAAAATTGAAAATTCCTAGTGATGTAAGACAAAGAATATCAGAGTTATGCTCTGTTCAAAATTGAAAATGTTAAATTGGAATTCATACCTATGAATTTGTCAATCATGAATGTAGATCTGTGCTGAACAGAAATCAATATGAGAACAAAAATGTCATATTCATGATTAATGACAGAAAAAATACTAGGAACAAATGGATGTCTACACAGCCAAAAAATGGCATAGGCTTAAATGTGGATGAAAAGATGTTTAAGTTAGTCTGGTAAAGTTAAGGGATTGAAATCGACATTTCAAATCTGGATTTCAAACAACTCCCATATTTGAGAATTCTTCTCTTTCGTCGGTAATTATCAGTAATTAGCAGTTTCACAATGATTTCAAGGGCTAATTATAAAATTTTCATAATGCAGTGGTTTTATTTTTGCAATCCAGCACAAGCAATCTTACAAGTTTAGTTTGATTATTGTTCTGATTCCTAGATTTGTATGCTCAGATGAACCTTTCTTTTTGCTGGAAATGAATATTCTTTAAATATCCTGTTGAATTTGCAGGTTGGTTTGATGCTAAGAGGCATGGGTTTTGACAATAATACATCAATCTACTTAGCATCTGGGAAAATATATAAGGCGGAAAAATACATGGTGCCACTTTTACAGATGTTTCCACTATTACAGACCAAAGAGACACTTGCTTCTGCAGAAGAACTTGCCCCCTTTAAGGTGGTGTACTTTGATTCTATTAGACGACACATACTAAATCAACAATGCAAACCCAACAATTTCTTTACATGACATAGAAGCATAAACTTACTGTCTTCTTGTCTTTTTTTAAAAGTTGTTTTCAATCCATTCAAGAAAATCTGAAATTGTTTTGTCTACATCTACAGAAATAACTAAATGATTGCTGGTGGCTACAGGATTATTCATCAAGGATGGCTGCATTAGACTACACTGTTTGCCTGCACAGCGAAGTATTTGTTACCACTCAAGGAGGCAACTTTCCTCATTTTCTGATGGGTCACAGGAGATATCTTTATAAAGGACACTCTAAGACAATCAAGCCAGATAAACGTAAATTGGCTATTCTGCTCGATAATCCAGATATCAGGTTAATCTTTACTGCTTCTCTCATTCTTAAATCAAAATACTCAATATATCCAGGTTTCTATTTTATGTCACATGTTCATTAAGTGTAAAATTTCCATGTTTGTACACAAACAATAGAAGATGATTGTTGGTGATAAATCTGAACTTATCTATGTCCCAAATCAAACACAAAGAACTATAATTCTTTTCCTTTGGTATGGGTATTGCTTCTTGTATATACATTAAGAGTTTAAAAACTGTAAAAATAGTAATACTCATAATTGCCAATAACCAAAATATTCAAACACCTTATAACTTGCAAAAAGAAAGTAGTCATAAATTCACAATATGATAGATAATTCAGTGATTTGTCAAATGTCAATACAAAATGAAAATTACAATCAATATTCAATAGTTTTGATATTGCTCTTCATCAAGAGCATCGAAGTCAGCATGTAATTTCATTTGAACTAGAGCTAGTTGCATTGCCACTCTCACTAGCGATGTCATATACAAAAGCTGCTCTATGTATAAAGCAAAGTTCCCAGACTCGGAGTCGGCTCTGACTCGACAAGGCTGACTCGGCTCGTGACTCGGCTCTGACTCGGCAACGACTCGACAAAATAAGAAAACACTTGAAATTTAGAGATTTTTAACGATTTAAAACTTGTTTCATACACCCATTATTGAATTAAGCTTAAAGACACTATAACATCATCAAATAGAAGCTAATTTGATCACATACATAAACATACATCCATCACATGCGTAGAAATGTAAATTGTAGCTGAAGGAATTAGAAAACATAGATATATAGAATTATAAATGTTGTCCAATGTATATAAAATCCATGACTTCAAATAAGTTACTGCCTGTCCCTTCTTGTTTGATAAGTTACTGCCTGTCCCTTCCTGTTCTAATGTCCCCTACTAGGTTAAGGCATGTTTTAGCCATGATTAATCTATTTCAATATACTTATAACTCAAACGAAATCAGTGTTCCATGGGGACGCGTCCCCCCCCCCCCCCTTTTTGGCCACGTCTCCCTGTAAGAAACGTCTCGGGGATGGGGGGATGGGGACACAATGGCCCCCGCGTTCCCCCCCACCTTTTTGGCCACGTCTCCCCATAAGAAACGTCTCGGGGACGGGGGGACGGGGACACGACGTCCCCTGCCGTCTTGCCACTGCCACCCAAGCTCCGCCGAGACGTCTGGGCGTCTCCCTGTCATTCAAGAGACGTGCAGACGTCTCTCAAGGGACAGGGAGACGCCCATACGTCTCCTGTCGCCCCCACGTATATGCTCCCCGTCCCCCATCGTCTTGCCACTGCCACCCAAGCTCCGCCGAGACGTCTCCGCGTCTCCCAGGGAGACGTGGAGACGTCTCCCAAGGAGACGTCTGGGCGTCTCCCTGTCATTCAAGAGACGTGCAGACGTCTCTCAAGGGACGGGGAGATGCCCATACGTCTCCTGTCGCCCCCACGTATATGCAATGTTTAAAATTAATTTTTTTTTAAAAAGTGACTTTTTAAAGTTTTTTGGGGGTTAAGGGGTAACTCTAGCTGGACGTGGGCCAATAGAAAAATAACACCCCAACTTGGGGGCACTGCCCCCAAACCCCCGTTGAAAAATATAGGGGGAAACTGCGCCGATAGAAGTAGGGAAAATCTAACCTCCGAGTCTGATTAGGCTCCATATAACAACACAACTTAGAAATCTTGGTAATTGGTATTTAGATTTAGTATTTCAAATTTCCTAGAGTCTCATTTGAAAATGTAATTCTTATACTGTAATACTGTCATACATCTTTTCAAAACTAGTTTTTCAAGAACTATATGTATATGTATAACCATATCAGCACCACCACCCCGCCGCTGTCCCCCCGTTGTCCCCAAACTTAGGCCCTTGGTCCCCCCGTCCCCAATGCCTGTGGAACACTGAACTAAATATATTAGGAGACAATTCCATCTTAACATGCATCAAATCAGTGATATTATGCAGCTCAATCAATTAACTATTAGTAAATAAATTGTTCATCTATCTTACATCCATAGTTCTTAATGCAAGTGTCAAACCAATTGTAATGTTCCTTATTAGGAACATCTCCTTTCCCAACTTAACAGAAAAAACATATTCTTCTTCCTGATTTTAACTTAAGAATTCTTTAGATTTATATTCTAATATTTATTTGTCTGATCAAAGCATTATTTCTCTCTCTCTCTCTCTCTATATATATAGTATTATAATAATTTATAATTATTATATCATTATTAATATTCGTAATATTATTAAATTCTGCATAGGAACATCAACGGCTTTCTATATTAATCATCCATACTAAGCACGTCCCTATGCATACCTCTAAGGACGAGGAGGACACTGCCTGTAACTTAATAACATTTCTGATCTGATATCATCCATTCGATGGTTGCAGATCCTATATATTCCTTCTCCCTACCTGTCTTAATCGTTCTACCTTCCCTTACTGAGCATCTAACTATCACTGGGCTTTTTCCTATCCTTGCTGGATGCCTAATAATATTAGTTATTAGTATAACTGTGACTATAAAGGCAGACAGATCCGTCATGCATCAGATCTGGTCTGCCATTATATGTAAAATGAAATATGACTCATACGTATTGCAGTCTATATTAATATTACTATTAGAATCTGCATACAGACATTATCAGGCTAGGCATACCTATTAAGCACATCCCCTAGGCATTACCCCCGAGAACAAATATGTATATTTCATACACTCCCTGACTCGCCGGCTGGGTCACAACCCTCGGACTTGGCGAGTCAGGGAGTGACTCGTTGACTTGGCGAGTCAGGCGAGTCACACCTCCTGACCCGTCCGAGCTTGGGTTAGGGTCATCGTGACCTGGCAAGGGTCACCCGGCCCGCTGACTCGTGTGACTCGCCGCGAGTCACGAAACTCTGGTATAGAGATGTCAGCAAGCTATGCAACTGTAATTTCTAAGTTGACACACTCAGAAGTTAGACCCCAATTCCTTGTCATCCCTTCATTATAATCAGGCCTCCCATGTGACAAGAGATGCAAGTTGGTTTGCAAAATGGCCAAACTCTTAGCTTTGTCTGCATCCAATTGGTTTCTTTAACTTAGTCGATAAAGGAGTATGTACTCAAATTCCATGCAGCTAAACTCACAACCTATTGAATTTGCATACAATATTTACAATTACAAGACATAAATCATAATATATTAGCAGCAAAAGAGAAATGAGAAAGTGAAAAGTAAAAAGATGCATACTTGAGAGAGAATTTTTAGTGCAAGAGTTTGCAAGTAAATAATTCCAAGAAGTACACTCAAGGAAAATCCAAGAAGAATTTTTGAAGACACAAGAAGAGCCTATATGCCCAAGGAAGTAATGACTCATTTGAAAGTGATGAAAGATTTTTGGAGAGTGAAAGAGAAGAAATTATTTTCATGGCCATGAAAATGAAAGAAGAAGCCCCAAGGAGCAAAGATAAAGAAAGTGAAAAGACTGAAAGTGAGGAAGATACTATGGCGGATCTTGTGATGTCACAACCTAAATGTTGTGGTGGTGCGGATTCTCTTTGGGCATGTACCCAGGGTTGGGACCCACCCATGATCGGGCAGCCACGTGTCCATGAGGGGGCCGACTTGCTGAGTGGGACGAAAACCCCACTCTTAATACTAGTGGGCACCATTCACCACTAGTTCGAGCTTTTGGCATAGTGGTTGCCTTTCTTGGTATTAGAGTCGAGGTCTCGAGGTCAAGCCCTACGGAGCGTGGTGGGCTGTGATGCACCAACCTAAATATTGCAGTGGAGCGGATTCTCGTTGGGCGTGTACCCAGGGTTGGGACCCACCCACAATCGAACAACCACATGTCCACGAGGGGCCCGACTTGCTGAGTTGGACGAAAACCCCACTCTTAATACTAGTGGGTGCCATTCACCACTAGTCTGGGCTTTTGGTGTAGTGGTTGCCTTGCTTGTGATGTCCCAACCTAAATGCTATGGTGGTGCGGATTCTCATTGTGTGTGTACCCAAGGTTGGGACCCACCCATGATCAGGTAGCCATGTGTCCACGAGGGGGCCGACTTGTTGAGTGGGACGAAACCCCACTCTTAATACCAAGTAAGGTAACCACTATGCGAAAAGCCTGGACTAGTGGTGAATGTCGCTCACTAGTATTAAGAGTGGGGTTTTTGTCCCACTCAGCAAGTTGGCCCCCTCGTGGACACATGGCTGCGCAATTGTGGGTGGGTCCCAACCTTGGGTACACGCCCAACGATTATTTGCACCACCACAACATTTAGGTTGGGACATCACAAATCTTGAGGAAGAGCTTACTGGCACCATCGACGAAATCAAAAGACTCAAGAAGAGGAACTCAAAGTTGAAAGATCAAATTCGAGAAGATGGTGAAAAATCCGAGAAGACAATTATGGAATTAAAGACTCAAGCTGAAGAAGCTAGACATGTTGAAGATGTTTTAAAAGAGCGACTAAGAGAAAAAATCTTGAAATGTGTGAAGCTTGAATTGGAAATTGTTTCCCTAAGGAAGGAGCTAGAAAAGGCTAAAGAACAGCTCAACAAAAACATAAAGTTTGATAAGAGTTCTGAAATGTTAGAAGATCTTATTAACTCACAAATATCTTATCAAAAATGGTCTTGGGTTTTGATGGTGAAAGCTCACAAAAGTTGGATTTAAGAATTATTTCACGACCCTTAAAAGTTCCAACAAAGAAGTAAGCAAGGAGGTGAACAAAGAAGAGAAGAAAACGAAAGAAAGCCAAAAGCAAGCTAACAAAGATGAAAGCATATAGGAAGATAAAGCCTCATAGTTTCAAAGAACCAACAAGGACAACCACAAATGGTCCTTCCCTAAAAGAAAGCCACGCACTTCCGGGTTCAACTATTCTTTTCATGGCTATTGTTTTTCATGTAATCAATATGTTTATAGAGCATTAGAGTATAGAGTGCATATAAGTAATGATTTTGGATTTTCAAAAAAGAACTTCAACTCATTTGCTCCTCTAATGGATTATAACCTCATACGCTATAAGCAAGGTTACCAGGAGACAAGGGTACTTGGAGACTCTGGAGACTGTTACCTGTACTGGTACGACTAATTTTCAAAAATAGGAGACACCGTTTTTTTTAATATAATTTTATTAATTTCCAAAAAAAATCATGACAGTGAACTTTGAAAACAAGAACAGTGGTAAAGTTTAACATTAACTTTAAAATTGAACAAAAACTGAAATTAAAATTGCTTATACTGCTCAGACCATACCCAATTTGAATTGTTTAGTGAAAATAAGGTAATATAGGTGTTGAGCACACTCAATATTGTCAGCTAAATAGTAAAGGCAATTTCTCTTTAGACTATTACAATGACAAGAAATCAATCTTCTCAAAAAGTCTACACTATCAGTAGATCCGATCACTATAACTTTGCATGGATTTTTGTCTTCATGCTAAATGGTTTCCTTATTAGTCATTTCCCTACAACTTTGCTTTGCTGCAAGCTTATCTTATTTATTTGCTTTACTTTTTTTGCCTTTTTACTTTTTTTGCCCCAAGTTTTCTAGCAGGAGATGTCAATTTTTGGTTGGGAGACGACAGGAGGCGGCAGCCAAAAGCACTCTATGCATCAAGAAGTTTCCGGAGACGTCTTTGTCTCCGAGACACGTCTCCAGGGGTAGGAGACGGGTCTCTTGGTAACTATGGCTATAAGTGTAACAATTTTGGGCACATAGCTAAGTTTTGTAGAAGTACTTTTATTGAGCCTTCAAGAAAAAATAAGAAAGAGGATGTTTGTGACCAGAAAAAAGATGAACCAAACAAAGTTTGGAAAAAGGAGCAAGAGACAAAGGAGGGATCTATGCTTGTACAGGTTGCTTTACATGCTCAAGGCGAGAGAAACCAATATTATTTTGATAGTGAATGCTCAACTCACATGATTGGTGACGAGAGAAAATTTCTCTCTTTGAAAAGAGTGAATGAAGGAATGATAAAATTTGGAGATAATGCTACTGCAAACATAAAAGGCAAAGGTACACTTAGTCTGGACAATGGAAGAACCAAAACAAAAGATGTCTTATATGTTGAAGGATTGAAGCATAATCTTCTAAGTGTGAGTCAAATGTGTGACCAAGGGCACACTTTTACATTTCATTCCGAAGGATGCAAAATTATGTTAGATGGAAAAGTATTAGCCAATGCTTATAGAACAGATGGAAATCTCTACATTCTTAATGAGGTTAAAAGTGAAAATGGCTGCATGGGGCAAGAAGATAAGAGTTGGTCATGGCATAAGAGGATGGGTTACTTGAACTTTGATAACATTGTGAAGATGAGCAAAAAGCAAGCTGTAAGGAACATGTCGGAAATGGAAAAATTGTCAAATACTATTTGCAAACAATGTCAATATGGCAAACAAACAAGGACAAGCTTCAAATCAAAGGAATACTATACATCAAATCCTATGGAACTTCTTCACACTGATTTGTGTGGGTCAATAAGGATTTAAAGCTTGCAAGGTGAGAACTATGTCATGTTGTTGATTGATGTTTATTCCAAGATGACATGGGTAGCGTTTCTTAAAGAAAAATCTGAAGAAATAGAGAAGTTTAAGGCATTCAAAGCCCTAGTGGATAATGAAACAGGGCTGAAGATCAAGTGCCTTAGATATGACAAAGGAGGAGAATTTACTTAAATGAATTTGAAGAATATCATGAAAGGCATGGGATAAGAAGACAATATTCAGCCACAAGAACTCCACAACAAAATGGAGTAGTTGAGAGAAAAAATAGAAGAATTCAAGGTATGGCAAGAGCTATGCTCAACAAATCAAAGATAGCTGATACTTTTTGGAAAGAAGCGGTTCATACAACTGTATACATTTCAAACCGAGCACATACTAAGGTAAATAACAACAAAATTCCTTATATGCTTTGGAAAGGAAGGCCTGCATTAGTAAAGCATTTTAAGGTTTTCGGAAGCGAATGCTATATAAGAAGGGATGAGGAAGATTTGGGAAAGTTTAACTCCAAAAGCGATGAAGGTATCTTCCTCGGATAGTCCACAAGCAGCAAAGCTTACGAGTGCTATAACAAGAGATTGCACAAAGTCTTTGAAAGTGCAAATGTGAGGGTTGACGAAGAAAGGCATCAAAAGGAGATAGTACAAGAATTTTATTATGATTAGGAAGAAAGCTGCAAAGAAGAGATAGAGGATGGAACTAAAATTGAAGAAGTGGAGAAAGAAAGTTCATCAAAGGCACCACCCAAGACACCATTTAAATTTGTCCAAAAGAACCATCTTGAAGATTTGATTATTGGAGACAAAGATACAAAAATTCAAACAAGAAAAAGACTTGCCAAAACAATGGAACATGCAAACTTGTGTTTACTTTCTAAAGTTGAACCAAAGAGCTTTTCAAAAACAAGTGAAGACAAGCACCGGATCAAGGCTATGGAGGACAAATTGGATCAAAAAGAGGAGAATGAAACTTGGGAGCTTGTCCCAAGACCTAAGGACAAGAATGTTATTGGAACCAAGTGGTTATTTCAAAACAAGCTGAATGAAGATGGGGAAGTCACAAGGAACAAAGCAAGGCTTGTGTGCACAAGTCGAATGAATAGATTTCGAACAAACATTTGCCCTTGTGCAAGATTAGAGGCTATCAGAATATTCTTAGCTCTTGCAAGTTTCAAGAATTCCAAATTTTACCAAATGGACATCAAATCAACTTTTCTAAATGGAAATCTCGAAGAGGAAGTGTATATTGAACAACTAAAGGTTTCATCTTCTCAAAGAATGAAGATTATGTATGTAGTCTGAAGAAGGCTCTTTGTGGACTAAAGCAAGTTTGAAGGGCTTGGTATTCAAGGTTAGACAAGTATCTTCAAGAGCAAGGCTTCAAAAGGGGAATAGTGGATAGCAACCTATTTATTAAGGACAAAGGAGATAAATTGATAATAGTTGTGGTATATGTCGATGACATCAGTTTTGGGGAAATAGTGACAAGATGTGCTAAGACTTTGCCTCCAACATGCAAAAGGAGTTTGAGATGTCTATGTTAGGTGAGCTATCTTTTTTTCTTGGTTTGCAAATTACCCAATCAGATAAAGGAATCTTTATATCACAAACCAAATATGTTAAGGAAGTGTTGAAGTTTAGAATGGAGGATTGTAATCTAGTAAGTACTCCTATGTTTACTGGGTGCAAACTGAGCAAAAAAGATGAATCCCCTGCAACAAATCAGACTATTTATCGATCCATGATTGGAAGTTTGTTGTACCTCACTGCTACGAGGCTTGACTTTATGCAAGCAGTTGGTTTGGTAGCATGGTTTTAGGTAGTTGTGAAGGAAAGCCATGTCAATGCAGTCAAAAGAATATTAAAATATTTGAAGGGAACTATGGAATTTGGATTGTGGTACTGTTGATGTGTATTTTGTACACGACCAAACATAGAATAAAATACCCAGAGGTATCTTATCCTCCCTTGAGTAAAGTCTTTGAATGCTGAAGATATCGCAAAAAGGATCAATCGAAAGGAGTTCAAGGTTCTGCTTTGTAGGGTCTCTACTCGCGGATAAGCTCTTTGTGGTATGATGTGATTTTGCTGGAATCACAAGGGGACTTACACTTGATGACCTGAATGTCTAATTTGCTGGAATCACAAGTCCTATTCACTAACTGGAAGACAAACAAATGGCAAAAGATGCAGGGTTCAGGAAGTCTACTCTACTATCTAGGATGCAAGAAGATGGATGAATGACTAGGTGGAGTCCTACTGGGCTGGGTCTTGCCATCAGGTTGAACAATTCAACACCAACTCAGTGCGATCTTCTAAGGGATGCTTCCAATACGTTCAAATCGTACACCATCTGACAATGATCACCATTCAAGATAATGCATGAACAATAGACGTGTAACGACTTAAGATTAAGCTCATTTTATGCCAGTTGACCACGCAGGGCCCACTTACCATCAGTAAGAGGCTAGTGGTATGGACTAGACAGATTCCACACAGGTGCATTCAACAATTTTCTTTACTCAATCTAATCATCTATTGTCAAAAATGAAGATTCAACAAGAGACCATGCATATTGCAAAGAAACAACTTATTCCACCATATCTTTAATGAAAAGAAGTCTTTACAATTAAGGCAACAATGTCTTGCCTTCTCTTCTTAATCTACTCTAATTGCTATTCTACTATTCTGGCCTCTATTACTAACTATTAACTATTAGCTATTATATGACTAACTATCCCCCTTTACAAATGAGGAGCCAGGGCTTATATAGTGCCCACGATACAATTCAATGGATTAGATCAATTTGAGATCAATGGCCGAGATTTTACAATGAAAACCCTAATTAGGGTTTGTTACAACAAACTTAATTCTGGCCAATGAAATAATTGCATTATTTGGACACATGTCTTCTCTGGAATATTCGACCAATGGAGAACTGGGGTAGGTACATCGAAGTTTGTGCCATCTCGGTGAGTCAGGTACATTGAATCTGGACACGCCGAGGTGGGCCAATCCGACTGGAGGAGTGATGATTGGGATGCCACCTTGTTCGACACTTGGTTGATGTTCAATTTGATGATATTTAGAAGCTAACTTTAATTAACTCTTCTGAACCTATTGGCTTCTTCAACGGACCCTTGCTTTAACCTCGTTTGTCTTTGATGTGCAGGATGGATGGTGTACCTTTCCTTCAAATGCTAGACTGGAAGAGGTCGTCCTTGATGATGCTGGGCTGGAGAAGGCCGTCCTTGATGATGCTGGACTGGAGAAGGTCGTCCTTGTTGATGCTAGATTGGAGAAGGTCGTCCTTGATGATCTAGTCCTGTGGAGGTCGTTATTTGATACCTACACAAAAGTTTAAAGTTAGGGTTTGAGTATAATATCTTAAGGTATAGGATTCAAGACCTTTCAAGGGAATAATTTAGATATTAATTTGAAAATGACATGAAAAATCCAAGAATTATGAATTTTCAAATTAATTATGAATGGAAATCAGATTTTACAAGACTTAGATTTTTAAAGATTGCTATGGAAATCAAAATAAACCTTGAATAAAAACTTCAAAAATCTGATTCTTCATACCTCCTCTTTGAATGCTTAACTATCAACCTTGGAAAATAAATAAAAGGAGATCAGAATTTGCTGGATAAGGACTGAATTTCTGGTCTTCCTTTGGATGAACTATGCTTCAATCAGCCTTCAAAAAACTTCGCCTTACACTAACCTCCAAACACTTAGCAAATTCTAGAAATTATCCTCCAACTTAGCAAGAAATTCGCCTCCAAATCAGGTAGAATTCGTTCCTCTAATCTGCTCTTCAAATTCGCATGAGAAGAATTGAATGAATGATTTACATTTGCTACAATACATCTCCCTTATATAGGGCACTCACCCTAATTCTCCATGAGGCCGACTTAGCAAATTAGCAATAAAATAAATCAAAATCCCTTTCAAAGGATGGCCGACTTGCTTAAAAAAAACAAAATAATAGGCTTGAGCGCTCACCTTAATTTTTAAAATTTTAAAATTAATTTCAAGGCTTGAAAGGTGAATTTTTTATTTATTTTAAGGCTTAAAAATTAATTAATTAAATTGCAAATGCCTTAATTCATGTGAACTTGATTTAGCTTCCCAAATGTCTTGAAATTGGCGAATTTAATGAAAATTATGGGCTAGCTTAGGAATGTCAAGGTTTGATCAAGGCTTAATAAAGCTTCTTTCCTCCTTAGGCATCAAAATATCCAAAGTGATGGTTTGAACCCCTTATCTCGACTTGCTCACTTCATAAATCAAAAATCTTCACAACCTAGATTTGCAAATTCCGATGTCCTTGTCTTCACAGTCTTGTAACTTGCCTTTGACTCAATCTAACAAGGTTGAATGATAGGCTTTTTGATGATTTCGCCCTGGACCCTTTGGAAGGGTCAGGAGCGATTTTTCTAATTAGGACTTGAGTACCTTGTTTTCTTGACTCCAAAATCTTCCGGAAGGCGAGCTCATGTTTGTTTTGACCTAATCAAAGTCTTGCATTTCAAATTTTAGCATTTCACATGAGTAAATTAGGTGAAAAATGTGAATTTCGCCCTAGACCCTTTGGAAGGGTCAGGAGCAATTTTTCTCTTTTTAGGTCAAAATTCACCTTAGTTTGATCATTGACCTCCTCCAAGACAATTTCCAGGACCTATTCATCTCACCTACTGAGTTGACTCATCAATATTTTGAAGGAAATACCACCCTTTTGGGAATTTCGCTCTGGACCCTTTGGAAGGGTCAGGAGCGAAATTCACCTCTCAGGCCAATTTTCTAGTCTCCTTCACTTCAATTCATCAAAACTTACTTAGTTTGAGTCCACTTCTCAACTTGCTATCATTGATTTGATCTTCACAAGGCGAAAAGGGTCACTTTTGTTCAACAACCTAGCCAGGGACAGGACCTATCCTGAATTTCGCTCTGGACCCTCTAGAAGGGTCAGGAGCGAAATTCACTCTTGAGCTCAAAATTCACACTTTTTAAAGGTCCAAATCTCTCCAAGGCATTCCAAATGGCTTTTTTCACTATAGTCTAGGCCTAGTTTTACTCAGATCTTTGGAGGAAAAGGTGACTTTGATGTTTTTCGCCCTGGACCCTTTGGAAGGGTCAGGAGCGAAATTCCTTGCTTAGGCTTACTCCTCCATCATTTTAACTTCAATCCACCTCACAAGGTTAGGAAATAGTCTTCTTCATTCACTCCATCCAAGTTTGATTTGTTCTTGCAAGGCAAAATAGGGGATTTTAGGATTTTCGCCCTGGACCCTTTGGAAGGGTCAGGAGCGAAAATCTTCCTCTGACCTAGAATCATCACTTTTGGAAGCCAACATCAACTCAAAGGTGGTCTCAAGGGCAATTTCTACCTTGGTCTAGTCTTGTCTTAGCACAAACTTAAAAGGAACACATTGGTTTTAGGATTTTCGCTCTGGACCCTTTGGAAGGGTCAGGAGCGAAAATCAGGTTTTAGGGCAATTTTCCAATCCTTTCATCCTCAAATCACCTCCAAGGCATAGAACATCTTGCCTCACTCCTTTCCAAGTCATGAAAATCAAAATCTTGTCTTAAATTGCAAGGAAAAAGGAGAATTTGGAAATTTCGCTCTGGACCCTTTGGAAGGGTCAAGAGCAAAATTTTCATTAGGCTTAAAAAATTTCCTTCTTAGCAACCAAAATCCACTCTAAGGCAAACCAAATGCCTTCTCACACCCTTGTCTAAGTTTAGTTTTGTCCAAAATTTGGAAGAAAAGATGACTTTGAGGATTTTTCGCTTTGGACCCTTTGGAAGGGTCAGGAGCGAAAATCTCTTCTAGGCTCAATTCCTTCATCTTTCATGATTTCTTGCAACTTCAAGTCACTCCAAGGGGCAATTCCTTCTTGATTTTACCTTATCCCACACTTAGCAAAACTTTGATAGCAAAAAGAAGTTTTGAGAAAATTCGCCCTGGACCCTTTGGAAGGGTCAAGAGCGAAATTCTCAATCTTGACCAAAAATCTTCATTTTTTCAACTTGAAACTTCTTTGCAAGGTAGGATTTCATGTTTCATTGTGCTAGGAATAAAGTTTCATGTCCAAGAAAGGCTAAAAATAGGTTTACAAAGAATTTCGCTCTGGACCCTTTGGAAGGGTCAGGAGCGAAATTTCCTTTCCTGGCCAGAATCCTTCATTTTCACAACTTCTAAACATGCCCAAGGATTTCAATATGTTCATTCTTCCTTTCATCATGTCTTGGACACCTCAATTTGACCAAACCAAGCAAAAAATGTCTCTTATAGAGATTTTCGCTCTGGACCCTTTGGAAGGGTTAAGAGCGAAATTCTCCATTTGGGCTAAATCCTTCATTTTTTAGTTCAAAACAACCTGAAGAGGCAAAAGCAAGTTATTCTTCTTCCATCCATGTCAAAAAACTTGAACTTCTTTAATGCAAAATAAGAGCTTTTGGGAATTTCGCTCTGAACCCTTTGGAAGGGTCAGGAGCAAAATTTCCCTTGCCCAAAATTCTTCATTTTCTCATGCTTTCAAATCTTCAAAGGTGACAATTATGTCTAGCCTTCCTTCCAAGATACCCTGCACATCAAAATTTAGCCAAAGTTAGGGAGAAATGAGCTTTAAGAAGATTTTCGCTCTAGACCCTTTGGAAGGGTCAAGAGCGAAAATCTCATTCCAGACCATATTGCTCACTTTTCAAGTTTCAAACCACCTCATAAGGCAAAGTTAGGTCATTTTCCAAGCTAGGAACAAGGTTGCAGGTCTATCCAAGGCAAGAAATAGGGTTTATGATCAATTTCGCTCTGGACCCTTTGGAAGGGTCAGGAGCGAAATTCGCTTTGGACCCTTTGGAAGGGTCAGGAGCGAAATTTGACATTTTGAACTCTCCGTCAAGATCATTTTATGGAATATAACATTTAAATATAAGTGAGTTATATTCCATATATACTTTCAGGATGTTTGAGAGTGGTTTCGGACCTCCAGGAGTTATATTGCAAAATCTAGTTTTTGGAGGATTCTTCAGTTTTCCAGACTTAGTCAAATTTCAAGATCAAGACATTCCAGACTTAGCCAAGTCAAATTTCAAGATCAAGACATTCCAGACTTAGCCAAATTGACCTAGCTTGGACCTTCAAGGATGATACCCACTCACAAAGCAAGACACAATTAGCAACAAGAGCAAAACCAGGCCCTAAGGAAGATTCTCAAAGAAATCCTAACCTGGAGCACCTGCTGACTCCTCTGGCTCAAGCAAAGCCTACCATCCTATTGATCCCCTGGCGACACTCAAAATGCAAAGGCTAACAGACAAACCCTAAACACCTAGAAAGCAAACCCCAGAAAGCAAAAACAGTAGGGGTCCCCATTTGCAATGGGGCGATGCGTGAATACGTCACAACAGGTAACCAAGAGCTGAAGATTTCACCCTTATAGCATATACGAATGCGGATTGCACAAGCAATGTTGATAATAGAAAAAGCACAAGTGGAGGAGCATTCTTTCTTGGTAACAATCTAGTATCATGGTTGAGTAAGAAACAAGCTTTAGTTTCTTTATCTACAATAGAGGCATTAAATATTGCAGCAGCAGTGTGTTGCGTACAGGTTTTATGGATGAAACAAACTTTGAAAGACATTAAAGTTGAGTATGAGTGTCCTATCTCCATATTTTGTGATTATACAAGTGCTATTAACATCTCAAAGAATCTAGTTATGCACACTAATACAAAGCATATTCCAATTAAGTATGATTTCTTGAGGGAGCAAATACTTGAGCAGCAAGAAAAGTTAGAATATGTTACTAGAAAGGAGCAGATTGCAGATATTTATACAAAGCCTCTTCCAAAAGAGATTTTTGAGTACCTAAACAAGAAATTGGGAGTGAAGTCACTCTCATCCATTCACTAGTCTTTCAAGAGAAGCATTGTCCAAGGGGAGCTATTCATTGCTTTATTCAATTAGCCCTGGATACCCTTTGCCATTGATGTCAAAGGGGGAGAAGTTGAGTAAGGGGGAGCATTACATTCCAGGGAAGCATTTCGGTCAGCCTGTTGCATTCAGTAGATCATTATAGGATTGCCATCAATGACAAAGGGGGAGTTTGTTGAATTAATTGTCATTGATGTCAAGGGCCTTTCAGTGGCAGGCATTTTGGAGTAGAGTTAGGAAATTTATTTGAGCAAATCCATTGAGTTTAATAAGCCTTAGAAGAGAAGAGATGCTATAAATAAATAAGAAGCAGCAAATAATTTATAGCCTCATAACAAATATTAAATGCTAGCCAACCTAGCCAAAGGGAAGTTCTTTTTAAATTAAATAAAAACATCTCATGTCTTGGGCAACCTCCCTTGGGCTAAGCACCCACCCTGGTGGAAGAAAAACAATGCACAATTGCTGGCCGACCTTGTCATGTTAAGCGCCCAATTTGGAGGAAGATTTAATATTAAAATAAAAATAGCTTCGTTATGCTTGGCCGACCTAGAAAAAGGGTTATGCTGGCCGACCTAGAAAAAGGGTTATGCCTGTTCATGTGCAGAGGCATTTAAGGTGTATAAATAAAGGTTGTTTTGGAGGTCATTTTTGCATTCATTCATTGAATATTATTCCTATTCTAAGAGCAGATTTGCACCAAAGAAGAGCAGATTTATGTGAGCAGAATTTATGAGATTAATCTGTCTCATGCTTGTGAAGCTTCTATGGTGAATTCATGCAAGATTCATAAGGGCATTTTGTGAAGATATATCAGATTTGTGAACATATTTTTGAAGACTATATTGCAGATCTGAGTGAGGGTTTGAGAGCAGAATTTCAAGGCAGATTTGTGTGAAGGGAGTGGGTGGATTTTTGATAAAGTCCTTGAAGGGATCTAGGGCAGATCTAACAACATTATAATCGCTTTGTTCTCAAAGGTTGATGCCTTTGCAAGTTTAGGAGGTTGAAGCCTCTTACTCAAAGAGATCGGAGTCTCTTGCTGAGTTGGTGCTCAGTGGAAGGGATTGGCATCTCTTGTGGGTTGGTGCCTACAAAGTTTATAGAAGTTTTCAATAAAAGAAATATTTTGCTGTGGTTTTCTCCCATAAGGGTTTCCACGTAAAATCATGTTTGCATCTTGTGTTCTAATTTGCTTGATCTAACTTGCGTGGATGTTTTGATTATTGCTTAAGATTGCTAAAGCTATAAATTGAAAAAGTTGTTCCTATACCGATTCGCCCCCCCTCTTAGTGTAAGTGTGTATGTGTTTCTTCACTTACGGAGAGTGATCTTAATCAGCAAACTTGCTTAGTGCGCCTTGAACCCAGACGAGTCTAGTCAGATCCTTGGTGAATCTTGTAACAATGGATCATACTCTAAAGGAAGGATCTCTAACTACTAGGTAAATAGGAACTTTTAAGAAAATATCTGATATTTATGAAATAAATGCAGGAAAAAAAATGAACAAGTAAATTAATTTTCCTTGTAATTTACACACAGCATTACATGAAAAAATTTACATAATTATGGAGTTTGAATTTTTTAAGCTACGTCTCTGTCTAGGAATGCCTATGCTAGAGGGAAGGATTGAGTGTTAAAATTGTCAACATGGAAAGAAAAATGGCTCATCTTAGAAAGAAGAATTCAATCAATTAAAGTATGTCTACAAGTAGTTTCAAAATAGAATTACAAGAAAGAATTTGCATAATTATGGAGTTTGAAAGTTCTAAGCCACCAGGTATGTCTTGGAATGCCTATTCTAAAGGGAAGGATGGGTGTTGGAAGGGACTGGTAGATTGAATTTAGACAAAACTGACAATGTGGAAAGAAAAGTGGTCTGTCTTACAAGAAGAATTAAATCAGTTAAAGCACATCTACATGCATATTCAATATACGTGAAGTTGGTATTTCAAAAACCAAGTAAAACAGTAAGAGCTGCTACAAGAGTACAAAATAATATTTTCTGGAATTAAATGAGTAGAAAAAGAAAATTCTCCTGATGGTCTCATAAAAATATGTCCACCACATAAAATGGGGATTTGACCTTGAGAGCCTTGAATTTCATGAATTCAGCTTTGGGAGCAAAGATAATATGAAGTATATAAAGAAAAGATCAGGTTAGAAGCAAGGTTGTTAGAAGGATGCATTTGAATAGATGAAGTTGAATGGCCATTTATATAAGAGCCTAATCCTTGTGGTTCTAGATGGAGTTTTTTGAGGTGCATCCCAATGTTTCTATAAGTTTTTTGGACAAGATGAAGCATTCACAGGGATGACGAAAAGTTTCCCAATATTCAAAGACAGTTACTATAAATATATATCTAGGTTGCCGTTTCGGGTTCGGGTTCGAAAAACCGGTACGCCGGTACGACAAAATTTTGAAAAGGGGTTTGGGTTCGTTAGTACAAAAACATTTGTTTCAACTTTCAACAATTTAAAGTTTGATCATCAAATGGATTCTCTAATTCGTCATCCTCATTCTCCTCCTCCTCATCATTGACATTGACATTAGATGAATCAATGCCAATGCCACTTACACTTGCACTTGCACTTTAAGTTTGCTCGCTATCTGAGTCATCAAATGCAACAAGCTGAGAAGTGAAATCATCCAAATCAGTATGTTTTGGCTCCATATCCCACATCTTCGTTTCCCCTTGCTTGTATTCATATTGCTTGTGTGAAATGAGCCAAGTTAATGTTTTAAAACTCACTTTTAGGGTCATATTTTTATTTTTAATGTGGTGGAATTAAAAAAAAATTAAATTTTGCAAAAAAAAAAAATCCATTTTTGGGCTGTCAGACCCCTGGGTTCGACCTGGGTCCTCTTGGGTTCGCCCTGGTTCGAACCAGGCCTGTGAATCACGAACCCTGTCCGAACCACAGGCGAACCAGACCTGAACCCCGAACTAGGACCGGACCGGACCGGTACCAGGGGTCTAGGGGGCCGAACCCGGTAACTCAAATATATATAATAATATTTGAAAATTAAATTACAGAATCTGAAAATTAAATTACAGAATCTGAAAATTAAAAAAAAAACTAAAAATGTAGAAGATTTTAAATTTTTATTTATGCCGAGGGGTGTGATCTGTTGGGGCAACTTAATGTTCACAATTGCATTTAAAATAAAAAGAAATTCATATAAACGAAAATAAGGGGCCCTGTATGCAGAGACAGTAGCAGGTATATCATTCCTTTGTTGGTCTTCAGATCCATCTGCCATCAGCTCATCACTGCTTCTGTTAAATGTTGCAAGCAAATCAGAAACATGTTTGACGTATATTCAACTATGGGATGATGGTTGAAGAAAAATGAATATAATTCAAATAGTTTTGCCAGATTCAGAGATCCAGAACTTTGTGTGAACATTGAACTTGGAGTATTGTTGAATCAATTAAATGATTAGCATGGGTTACTAGCAGCAGTATGGAAGGATGCTTGGCAATGAAGTAGCTTGAGCACAGTTGTACAAATCCTACTCATGGTCAGAGAAAAATGAATCTGGATTTAGAGATCTAGAATTCTGTGTGAACATTGAACTTGGACTATTGTTGAACCAATTAAATGATGAACATGGTGTTGTCTCAATTTTTGAACTTTCAAAAAATTGACAAACCCTACAAATTTTTATTCAAAATTCGTAGTTTTCTTCTCTAAGGCATGTTTTACGAGGTTTAAAACTCATATTTGTTAATGTCATATCATCAGTGGGTGTGTTTGTCATCGTTGTCCAAGTCTTGGTTGGTTTTTGCTTTCATTTTCCTAGCTTTTTGTGGAATTTTGGGTTTTGAGTTCCTCAATACTAGTAGAAATTTTTTGTAGTCACTACAAGTAGGAACTTTTTGCAGTCATTGCAAGCAGGAACTTTTGTTCAATTTGCAAGTAAATCAACTTTACTTGTAATCGGGGTTTTGAAACCCGATTACAAGTTAGTTTGTTTTTTTATAAAGTATATTTTACTTGCAATCGGGTTTTTTAGGACCTGATTACAAGTTCGCTTTATAAAAGAAAAGAGACACACTTGGTCACTTGCAATCGCGTTCTAGAAACCCGACTACAAGTACGTAGGGATTATCTTCTCTTGCAAGTTAAAATTACTTGCAATCGGGTCTCTAGAATTCGATTGCAAGTCCTTCATGTTTCACCTTTGCATTATACTTGCAATCGGGGTTTTAAGACCCAATTGCAAGCATGATCTCCCATTGGCTTCCTTCTTGCTATCATCTTCGCTTGCAATTTGGCCTTCAAAACCCGATTGCAAGCCAATATTGCATGAGTGTTTTGATGTGCTTCACTTGCAATCGGCTCTTGAAACCCCGATTGCAAGTTTATACCTTCCTTGCAATCTTGCTTCATCTTCACTTGCATTTGGGTCCCCAAGGCCTGGTTGCAAGTGTAAGCAACTTGCATTCTTCCAATTCCACATTCCAAGTTCGCTGCAATCCACTTGCACTTGCAAATTACCTTCCAAAACCCGATTGCAAGGAGTCTCAATGCATGTAAGGACAATAAGAAAAAGCCAGTGCTGTCATATGTTGATGGCAGTAATGATGTAAAATGAAAAGAGTACGTTATCATACGCACAGAGAGGATCAAACTATCATGAACTATGAAGCAGAGAACAGTGGCTAAGTCAAGTCCTATCTAAAATCAGGGATGACAGTTCTAGTCTCACCATTGGGAATATTTTCTTTTCTTTACTAAATGTGGAGGTCAATGCCATGATAAGAGAGAACTTGAAAAATGAAGGAGTAGTGCAGTAGAGGAATGCATTGTAGCAATGCTAGGTGGTAAAACGTTGTGTCTTTCACTATCATAGCAGCCAATAAAGAATGTTCATTATCTTCAAGTTCAGTGGTTGCTCTCCATAAGGTCACTGCCATTACCATTCATGGTCAAATGATGCAAGTTGATTTTCCTGGACAAATACCTTCACCGATCTCAAATACTTCAAGTTCTAACATCTTGTAGTAGCATGAAGACCTCTTAGATAGAGGATGATGTAAATAAAGTCGTGTCCGAGACACTTAGATTATGCATTTGTAATTTTCCTTTGAAAAATTACATGTAATGCCAAAAATTGTAATTGCAAGTAGTCACATTACTTGTATTCTTGTAACTTGTAATTACATATAAACAAATTACAAGTCGAAAGACAGTAGGACTGTAATTTGGAATAAGTTAAAGTTAGTTAGAATGCTCCCATGTTTTTCTCACAGCTCTCACCTATATATAGGAGTGCGGTCCTTGTAATTTTTATCTTTTTAGCAAGCAAGAAAACTCTGCAGAAATTTACAGTGATAAAGACACTGTGTTTTATACTTGTAAATTGGTTACTCAAGCAATATAAACTTAAAGAGGACATTTGAGTTTCAGACTTTGCGTTGAGGCTTTGTTCATATATCATTGTTTTCTTATGTCACAGTGATATATTTTTCTGCATACACTTGAGATTCTAGTGAGGTTGTTGGAAAGAGCTTTAATCTAATTTCTTGTAGACTTTGTGCTGCAAATATTGAGGATTAAATTAGCATAGTTAAGTGTTCATAATATAGAAAAGTTACAAGACTTTGTGCTTGTAATTGTTCCTATTCATAGTAGTTTGGAGTGCATCATATTGACAAACTTTGAGCTATTGTATGTTGTACCTTGTTATCATACTAATCATTGTGCAAGGTAGATAGGATAGTAGAAAAGTGAAGACTTTGAGCTTTGTTTCTACATTCCCGTCCTAGGGAATTTACGGGAGACTTTGCATTTTCATGGAAACTTCACTTCCTTTTATATAAGAATCTCTGTAAGTGTTGAAATTACTTAAGTTCTTGAATTTGTTACTTTAGTTGCAGTTTCTTTTCTTTAAAGAGAAAAGAATATCATCTTTTCTGAAAAAAGAGAAAAGGATGTTGTCCCACCCAAGTTAGATTAGTGTTTATAGGTTATAGTTAATTTGTAATAGTAGGAAAGGGGGAGCCTTCCCTTAGAATAAGGAGGGTTTTTAACTCACACGTTGTGGTTGAAACCATAATTTTGCACGCCTTCCCAGGTGTACCAAAATTTCAACCAACACATAGGTTACCACAGTTGCAGCAGTTTGAAAGGATTCCTAGCAAGGAAGTAGCCTGAGCACAGCCACATAAATCCTACCATTCTTGTCATCACATACATAGTTTATCACAACTATACTTGGTCAGCCCACCAAAATGCACGTATATGATCATCTACATGAAACTCATTAAATGGTAATAAGGTGTAGCCATTGTCTTTGTCTATCCACATTGCAGAATTGACTGCAGCCAAACAATATATTGATTTTGTGTCCCCATCAAGTGATTCTCCATGAAAGAATGCTGATCTAAATTTCATGCTATGGACAACTCATTGGATGAGGGGGGCAATTATCTCAGGGCTAATCACATGATTGAGGACAATTTTGTGCAGATTGTTGATAGATTCCAGAGTTACATCTTTCACAAAGCATTATTTAATTTGATTCGTAACTGCGTTAGGGTTTTATATGTGTAACAAGGACATATACAAACCATGTAATCCTACTTTGATGTGGTTATTTGCTTATACAACACCATATTTTATTTATTTATATATGTTTCAGTTTTTGTTCAAGGAACAAACCCAATGGGCTAAACTATAATATCCACTGCTAAAGCAATAACATGACTCATAATTATTTCATTTCCTTAATTTTCTGTCTGTTATAAATACCTCAAATTTGAAACATTTTAATTTCATCCTCGACAACATTCCCTTTCATTAAGTTCCATTTGTTTAATTCAGCTTAAATTCAACTCCACCATCAATCCTGTCCCTGTGTGCTCCATATGTCATATTATTGATGTCATTGCCATTGTTTTCTTTGAATAATCTGATTGAAGTTTTTTCCATGTTTGCCATGGTGGTGATTTTCATTTTTGTTTAGAGGTCAGAGTGTGCGTTTGTAATAAACTTTTTTGAGTTATGGGGTAGCTAATTTTTTAGAATGGTAGGGAAATTGAGCAGTCTAGTGACTACTGTTGCACAATATTCTTTCATGTTACATGTTTGCCGAGTCTTTGCAAAGGTTTAAGATCTTTTGGGAGGTCATTTGGAGGGGCAAGTCTTATATCCGCAACTTCTTTCAGTTTTCCCTAGGGTATCATATGTTCCTTAACATTGTCTTCTTTGGTTTGAATATTATTGTACCATTCAAGAACCTGCTTGCTTGACGTTTACTATGATTTTTGAAACTTAATCTTGTATTTCACAAAAGAAGTGGCCGATGCAAACTATGATTGGTGAGATACTTTGTTGTTTCCATTTAAATTCTGTGGGTTTTTTTCTCTTAAATCTCTTCAATGGGGAATGCAGAAATGAGAACTTTCTTATTGTTCCTTCAAATAGTTTTCTACGCTCCAATAGGGCTTTGACTATTTATCCATGTACTTTATAATTACTTCTGATTTGCATTTGTATGGCTTGTTTCTGTGTATTTCATAATTATTGTTTGAAGATAGGTTTTGCTTTATAATATTTGCATCATTTGCTCCATTTGGTCGTTGTTTGCTTGGTCTAGAGAGGCAGGGTTGGAGACAGCACTAATTTTTACTTGTTTTTATACAACTGACATGTTTTCTCCTCCTAGGAGATACATGCACTCACCAAAAAAATAAAAAAATACAAGAAATCTGTAGGTTTATGAGAAAGAATTCATGAAGGCTTAGACCCTAGAAATCATTCCTTTCATTGCTTGTACCTTTGGATACCTTTCTCGGTATAACTTAAACGTATGGGCAATAAATGACATAACATGTGTGTATTTATCTATGCATAAGATCATAGCACCAATCAATATTGATGTGTGAATCAACTTACAGGCACCTGACTATACATTTGAAGCAGACAAGCCCAGAAGCATTTGATGTATATGCACAATGACCTGTGGATCAGCCTTTAGTCCATTGAATTACCTATCTGTAGATAGTCAGGGCCCAGGAACGATGAGTTGGTTGGAGTCCTTAATTAGGGAGTATAATCCCAACAATTCGGGTAACGTAAGGATGGTGAGTAGTTGGTTGAACCCTTAATTATTGAGATACAATCCCTAACAGGATTGGCTATGAACATCAAGGAACATTCTTCCAAGGACAGGTTTGGTGATGATTGTTCACTATATCAAGCCTTAATGCTCGGTTTCTTATATTCATGCGTGACCCATTTGTAGTGATTTTGTAGGTTGATATTGTATGTACCACAAAGAAATACGACACTAGAAGCCCAAGAACAAAAAAATAACTAACCAGGGGATGAACCCAAAATGGGTAAGCCCCATGCATAACTAACACTATGTACTTCAAGTATTACAAATAACTAGGAGAGATAGCTACTTACTAAAAGAGGATATAACTGATGGAGATCAAAACTTAGAGGTGAAAAGTAGCCCTAATTCTACATGTGTAAAGAAGAAATGGACCTCTGTCCTCATCAACCACCATGGAAGTGCCAAAGCAAGATCCGATTATGCCCATAGGAGAGTGGTCTGGACTAAGTGGGGCTTGGCTGAGCAGAGCCTGGACACATGCAAAGAACATATCCTAGGGTATCTTAGCAATGCATGCTCCTTGGATCTCCTGGAATAACTAGTGCAGGACAATGTGATTCACCAATATATTACCATTTGAATTGGTAATTGAAACCTCCAAATGATGCTTAACAAGTCCAAACATTGGAATATATTGAAAGGAGATAATTAATGTGGCGGTCCAAATAATTTCCGTGCAAAGACAAGGAGATAATTAATGTCAGTCCAAAGAATTTCCGTGCAAAGACAAGAAGATAATTAGTGTGGTAGTCCAAAGTGCTTTCTGTGCAAAGACATGACATCTAAAGATGACTGCTCCCTAGAGGTAAATTTCTGAGCTTCATTGATTGAATTTGGGGTAGCTGAAAAAAGTAGTGAGCAGTTCTTGTGAATGTATAAGGGAGGACGAGAGACAAACTCTGATTTTTTTCATCTGTTGTAATTTGTAAATCCAAAGTCACAATATTATTTCTAATGGTTTGATAAAGATGAAATTGCATTTTTTGTTTTGTTTTTCTTTAGTTAATGTATAAGGTTATTAATCAGAGCATGGCTGTTTTCTTGCAGATGGGAGAATTTCAGACGACATTTGCAAGCCATGCGACGGCATAGTGATGTTAAAGGAGTTGAAATTCGGAAGGCTAATGCATCAATATATACCTTTCCTACACCAGATTGTATGTGCCGTGAGAAAACCTAGGTGATGAATGTGTCACACATGGTACATAATGGAGAATATTTCTTTAGGCACCTTTGTATCTTCCGTAATCTCACAGGTGCAGCCCAGAGGGATTCTTTGTTTTTACACAAATGCATTTGTTTGGATCTTCACATATTCTTTTATTGGATATATTGATTTGAAGAGGGGAAGTGGTCGTGGACCAAGGTTATATACATCAGCACTAGATTGTGGAGCACATTGGCTCTAATTTTGAATGTAGGTTTCGCAGTGATACATGATAGGATGATACTGCCAGAGAAGCGTCACATGTTATTACTTATCAAGATGAAGACAAAACTGGTGATATTTGTGCTTTCCGAGTCCTCCAGGGAAAGAGAGCCTCCATTTGGTGCTCGATTACACGATTGGCTTGTCCCCTTATTGTACATGCAGCAGAATGAGAGCGTGCAGTGCTTTGTCCTTGTAAAGGAAGCAAATTTTTCCAATAATGCCCATACATATGGGAGATTGTAATATTGTGCTCGGCAAATTTTGGTGACTGCTTGACTAAGATTCTTGTGCCAAGTAGTTTAAATGGCACTACTTTTCTGTATATTTATTTTCCATTTTTGGTTAGTCTGTTGGCCTCTTCATGAACATTTCATTTACTGTTTTTTAGGTTGCATCCCTACTGATGCGTAGTTTTGGAAAAGTTCAGAATATTGGCTTCTAAATGCATTCGAATCAACCTCATGTTCCCATGCGGCTGCTTAACTCTATTTTCTATTTTAAGCAGTAAGTGTTCCATGCAACTTTAAAATTGTGAAGAAAAGGATAATTTAGAATCTTTCCCTATTTTGGTGGAGCAGCTATTGTTTAGGAATTAAAAATAAGCCATGGAAGAAAAGCAGGGGCTGGAAACTAATCAACAAAAATGTCATGTGGCTCCACAATTTGCTCTCCCTCTTTTTTAAAGATTTTATTTCTATTTTTGTTTTCAATTTTCAAGTGCACAAACTAATATTAATACTATTAATACAAAGTTAAGATGTTTTGTTTAAAAATAAGCAGCAAAGATAAATATTCATGAGGCTAGCTGCTCCACAAATAATTCCTAAAAATATTGAGCAGCGGTTGCTAGTCAAAATAAGCTTAGCAGCCGCATGAGAACATGTCCTTATCCATAAAAAAACATTGTAAAATAGTATCGTTACTATGTCAATTGACACTTGTTGCGACTTGGACGCACTTCAAAAAATGAAACAAAAATGCCATCTTTGTCCTTTGTAATGAATTCTTCCTTGGGTTTATGAGTAAATTATCCTTTCCATTTTTTGGTTGCATTTTATTCTAGTGTAGATAGTTGCTAATTAAATTAAAAATTCGAAATTGAGATTATGTTTGTGTTCACACAAATGATCAAAGCAGGTCAATAACTCTAGAGCGCATTGCCAATAAGAAGAGGGAAAATAGGCAAAATTATAACAAAGAGAAGAATAATGCTATCAAATTTTGATTATTGAATATATGAATGAAGGAATTTTAATGACGTCCACGAGACCCAATGGTCTAAGGGCCCAAGATGAAGCAAGTTAACTTGTTTTCAAGTTCTTTTCCATGTTCGGTTTCTTGCTATGAATCTTGAGTAAGAAACTCGCCGTTTTGTGAATTTTCGTCTCTTCAAAAAGTTCATTCAAACTATCCACCTTTAATTCGTTATCAAATTGATTGCGGATATCGTCAAATACATTGCATACTCTTTGATGAAATGCCATTTTGTATCCATTGCCCTCTTATTGCAAAAGATGGATGTCGTTTCTTCCCAGTCTTCTTTAGAAACCTTCCATCTACCAGTTTTACATCTCAAATGATGAGATCCCGTCCTTAATTGTGCAATTATAATTTTGGCTTTTCTGTTGATCGCAGGTCTCAAACACTTTTTCATCGTGTTCCTAGGTGGGGTTAAATTCTTTAATATAGTATGTTTTTTTTGGCCTAGCTGTTTTGTTCACAAAGCATTTCTAAATTTTTCTAACATCTACTTTTTAATCTCTTCTTTAGTGCTAGGGCAGTCATGAAGATTTATGTTCCACTTGTTCAACCACTTGCTATTTTGATTTTTTTAGTTCCTTTTCTTATGAGTTAGTTGCTCCTCTTCCACAATCATTTTGGGCAAGCGGTGCCTATACATATTTTCGACCTTCTTTAGGTAACATAACAACCAAATGACCATTGAGGCCTCATTTGGAAAAATATCGGCTTCAGTTAAAAGATTATTATAAGGTATCGTCGATTTGACTTTAAGACTGTTGGTGATTAGGTGTTTTTGAATTCTTTCTATTTGTTGCCATTTGTGATTTGACATGCTATTCCCCCATACTTCACATTCGTAAAGAATAGCTAGCACCATTAACAAACCGAAAAGGGTTTTCTTAGTCTTCCAATCCCACAACTCTACTTTTCGACATCTGTTTTGAAAAAGGTATAAAGCTCTCCATCTCCCTTGTATCCTCTTTGATCTACATGTCTCCCAACTAAGTCTATTGTGAAAATCAATTCCTAGATACTTGTATTCCACCACTATCTCCAAGGGTCTACCCTCGAAGATAAAATTGACTTGCTGCTTCTTCCTTTTCAAAGAGAAGATCAAGACTTTGGTCTTGCTAGTATTCACTTGCATCCCAACCTCCTGACAAAAGAGCTTGAGAGCTTTCAAATGCTCTCTCAAATCTTGTGTAGATTTAGCAATAAGAATAAGATTATTTGTGTATAAAAGCAACTTCACCACGTATTCGCCAATTGGATACCTTCTTCATTAGTAATGTTTAACTGTTCTTCAAGTTTATCAATATAAACCGAACAAAGTGGGAGATAGAGGACACCTCTGTTTGACCTTGATGTCACTAATGAAGCACTCCAGTGGGTAGGGACAATTATAATTTTATGATTTTATTGAATGTCAAGGGTAACTGACAATAATAGTGAGTTCATTATCAACTAGAGAAGGATCACCATGATGCTTATTAGGTTTTTAATCAGTTGCGAAACATGCAAAGGGTATTGGTTTTTGGTACACCTAGGATTTGAATTTGAAAACATTTTATTCTAGAGTGTAAAGCTAGGTCAATTGTGTGGCTACTTGAGTTCCAATTTTTTCGAGATCTTTTAAAGAGAAAAGAAAGTACAAAAAACAAAAGAGAAAGTAAATTGTAAAATATCAGCAATATAAAAATCAGCTTTTTTTTTGGGAATATTAAAGATCTTCTATTTTATTCTTGTACAATAATTACCCTAAAGATCTTCCAGAGTTTTTTGACATGCTAAATTCCTCCCATTAAAATGAACATGAAGACCAATCGCAAGCATCTATTAACCTTGAAAGAGATACCACCAAATTGTATATCACTATGGACTCCTTATACTAACATTGACTTTATGCTTGTTGTAAGCTCGTTCCCCAAGTAAAACAAGAGATGCAATGCATCAAGTTCCTGCCAATATGGTGGGAGGGGGAGAGAGAAAGATAGAAGTAGATATGAATGATAAAGTGAAAGAGGAAGAGGGAGATAAATAAATGGAGATGGAGAGATAGATAGAGGATACAAAGGGAGTGAGTGAGGGAGATATGGAGAGAGATAGAAACAGGGAGAAAAATAGGTAAATGAGAGATAGAAGATGGGGGAGAGGGAGACAAAGACAGAGATAAACAAATAGAGAGAAGTAGAGATAAAAATACAGATGGAGAGAGAAAGAAATATGGGATATATAAAAAGGGATAGGTTGGGAGGGAGAGATGGGGAGAGAGGGGGGGTGGGAGATAGCTCAATATAGAGAGAGGGAGAGGGAGATGGAGGGTTATATATAGAGAGAGATATGGAGGGATAGAAAAAGAGATAGAGATAGAGACAAATAGACAAATAAAGCTAGAGAGATAAGGATAGAAAGAGAGAGAGAGAGAGAGAGAGAGAGAGAGAGAGAGAGAGAGAGAGAGAGAGAGAGAGAGAGAGAGAGAGAGATGGAGTGAATAAAAGAGAGGTAGAGATAATGAAATACAAATAGAGAACGGGGGTAAGGAGATAAAGGTAGAGGGGGCAAGAGAGATAAATGAGGTGATAGAGAGAATATAAAGAGATAGAAAAGGGGGAAATGGAGATAGAGTCAAAGGGGGACAAGAGTGAGAGAGATAGGTGATAGAAACAAGTAATAAAGAAAAGTATAGAAAGATGGAGAAAGATAGAGGGGGAAATATGGAGAGAGATGCATAGAGATAGAGATAGGGAGGGACAAATATATATATATATATATATATATATATATATATATATATATATATATATATATATATATATATATATATATATATATATATATATAGAGAGAGAGAGAGAGAGAGAGAGAGAGAGAGAGAGAGAGAGAGATTATTTATGGATTTATGTAAACCACTTTGGTTGTTGTAAATGCATGCATTTATGTATTTCTTCAGGTCTCTAAAATGAAATAGAAATTCAAAAAACTTCCCATCCTTGTATTGATTGATATATCATTGCACAAGTTATAAGACATATTGTTTGGTGGCTTTTCCTAACTTAGACTAAAATATAAGTTTATATTTAGTTATGAAAAATATTCTATACAATTGTATTGGTGAGATTTAGATATTTCTATGTTAATTATTATTTAATTTATTTTATTGGAATTTTCTAGTGTAGTCACATCAGTTATATTTTATCAATAAAAAAAAAAAATGAAACATGTTCATCAAAGCATCTATTATTGATAGTCTTAGGTACCATCATAATTGTTTTTTGATGTAATTTATGTAAATGGGTATTTTTTTGTCTATTTTTGTAGTGCAAATATAAATATTTAGCTTTATAAATTATGCATAAAAAAGAGAGAGAGAGAAAAGCTCGATGTCCAACTTGACAAATACCTTGGTTACATAAAGTAAACTAACAAAATCATGTTCATTGTGACATAAGCCTACCAAATTTGTTGTCATCCTTTAATAGAGTTTCTATGTTAGCTTATATAAACATCTTATACACATTTATTTTAAAAAAGCTAGAGTTATCAATATAGAATTTTTTTATTAACTTCAAAATTATTTAAGAAATGTGTGATTTTATTAAGTAAAATAAAATAATTCTTAAGTAAATTATTAAATCATAAAATATTTTTTAGCTGGAAAAAATAAAATCTTTTCACGAAATAAAATATTTTAAGCTAAATAAATAAATTAATATTTGCAATGTTATGATGCACTATACATTACCACATGTATTCATGGTAACATATCATCATTATGTGTAAGCAAATAAATTGTATAGGCAATGACATTTTATGTGGTTTATAATTTGTCTGTCATTATTTTTTATTTAACATATTAACGTCACTATAATAAGTTAATATTTTTATTTATTAAATTAATTTTTTAAATCACATTTGTTCATCAGCAAACTACACATTGGACAACTCCTCTCTGCATGACAAGGACAAACCTTTAACCTTGGAGGATAAACTGTTGTCCCTCAACACGTAATGCAGTGCATCTGCTGCAATAACAAAAAGAGTAGGGGCTAAGGGGCATCCCTACCGGATAGATCAGGAGAGTCCAAACTTTTCAGGTTTGAGACCGTTAACTTCCACACAAGCATTAACATCAGTCAATAAAGTTCTAACCATCTTGCAAAATCCTTCAAGGAATCCCAACCCTTCCAACATCATTATTATTGATCTTTCAGAAGACAATTTTGCAGCTCTAATGGAAAAACTAGACTTAATCTATGGAGCCTCAGGGAGCAAGATAACTTTGGCCAAGTCAATCATGCTTGGTTGGGACCCCCACCCTCTCACTGGTTTGGCAAATATTCTATTTTATGGGGGGGTCCAGATCACCAAGTCAAATATCTAGGGATAACTTTCTCTGTTAACCCCAACCTCAAAGAAATGTGGCTTTGGATTAAAGAGAAAATTGATTGCAAACTTAGAAAATGGAATAAGCACTTTCTCTCTCTGGTAGGGAGGGTACAAGTCTGCCAGAAAATTCTATCTTCATATAATATTTATTTGCCTCTACATGGTTATTTAATAACTACTAGTGGAGCCATATTCAGAAACGAATCAGACAATTTCTTTGGTCAAACGGTAGAGGCAAGAGAAAGGCTCATGTTGTTAGATGGGAATGGTGCACAATGAGTAAGTCTAAAGGAGGGTTAGGTCTGAAAGATCTTCGACTCCAAGGCATGGCACTGACTTCAAAATGGATCTTTAAAGCCTTAGAGGGTAAGGAGCCATGGAAAGTGTTGGTCAGGTATAATATCACTCATTCTGTCCCAAAGCAAGGCAAAGCATGGAAACTGTTGCCTTTGGATGATTTGGTTGCAGGGCATTTTGTTGTGAAGCCTACAGGTTCGGTGGTTTTCAAGGCCATGTGGAGATCTTGGGAAGGGGTTAGACATTTTATTGTAAACAATGGTATTAATGATAAGGACAATTTGATATGTGGAGTGTGGTCGGTTTGGTGGATCCTATACCATAAGGGTAAGCCTATAGCTCTCACAAGGTTGCTCGACCAAAAACTAAGCTGCTAAAGGTATCAGATATTTCATAGACATCCTAAGGGATGGTCATCTCATTTCTTGGCTTGAACTTTGTAACAATGTTGACATCCCTCAATCTCAATGGAGAACTTATACATTGCTGAGAGAAGCAAGCTCTTTACTTTCACTCCCTAGAGGTTGTGACAATAGCAAGGACAAGTGTACTCAATTTGAATGGCCCAACGACACTCTTCTTCCCAAGGTGAAAGTCAAAGCTATTTTATACTCAACTTGTTAACAGGGATGATATCTTGATCCATCTTAATAAGTGCTGGAATGTTAATTTTGGGGGTTCTATGTGGAACAGACTTCTTGGCCACCTCTGGGCCAAACCAGTAGAGCCTACACACAAATGTTTTTCTTGGTGCCTTTTTCTTTACAGGCTACCTATTTAATTTATTTTTCAGATGGCGACCCTTCTCTTTGTACTTGTTCTAGAGCTCTTGGAATAGTGAAGTATATCTTCTTTGATTGTTTGTTTGTTAAAGAAGTGTGGAAGATGTTTGGCATATTTGTTAATACAAATATCATTAATTGGGAATGTGTGGTGGGGTATGTGTCAGGGCTATAAAAAAGTGCTAATGTCTTTTGGTCTGTGTTCTCATCTATTATATTGTGGTCAATTTGGAAAGCTAGAAACAACGTGTTTCTTAATGACATCGAAAGATTGCTTACGGAGTCTCTTCGGAGACTCATATTTTACAATGTCTCTTGTTAGGTTCCAATGGTTATGAAGATTTCAAGGAAGAAATTTGAGCACCTGGTTGGGGATGGACGGGTTAGAATGTATTCACGAGAGATCTGTCACGATTATACCTAGAAGAGATCCATAGAAGAGAGAAATGTGTTTGAGATCGAACTTTCTAACTTCATGACAGAGCTTGATGAGAAGAGGAAGACCCCAGTTGTTGTTGTATCCCCAGGTGCAATAGTGGATATTCCAGAGGCCATCCCTCTCCGGGATTTCCCAAGAAAGATACAGATTTGGATGGAAGGACAACATGGATGGATTGCATAGATTGATGATGAAGAATGCAACACTCTTCTTGAGTAATCCCAACAGTAGATGTTATCAACACTTCTTTTGAATACTCTTTTTTGTAATCTAATCCAGTTCATGGCAGTCATATGATTTGAGACACTGTTTAGAACTTTAATTTATATGCTCTGTAACGAGTGATATAACGTGCATAGACACCCACTCATTTTGTAATCCTTGGTTATCTTTAATATATAAAAAAATCACATTTGTTACTTCATTTTTTCTTTTATTATTTTGAAAGTTTGAACCACTTCGTATTTCTTTTTTTAAAAGGAGCATGACTCATATTTTATTTTAAATTGTTTGAACCCTCAACTTGAGGCTAGATCATAAGATGTATAAAATTTCACAATAAAAATTTACACAACATTTTATTTAAACACTCTCTAAACTTCTTCTAATAAATTATTAAAAAAATTATTTAATATAAATGATATATTTTTTGTTAATTAACTATATTTTATATTAATTATGACTCCAAAATTATTAATGTAAATAATCTCAAATAACCTTCTCATTATTAATCATTATGCCGAAGGTGTTTCTTTATTAGAGATACATGACCTGTCAGACGATATCCACCACTATCTTTGCATCGCTACTATGGTAAGACAATTTAATGGATCGCGTCCATTCATTTTTTTTTTCGTGTTTTTGACCGCTTTTCCGTGTGTTTCCCACTGCTTTTTCCTGCAATATGAGAGGTCTGTTGTTTAAGACCAGCAGGGTTTAGACTAATGTCGGTAGTCATAATAGCTCAAATAACTTTAAAAATAATCCACCCAGGTGCTCAACAACATGAAAATTTTCTAATTTGATTTAAAATTAATTAATCATCGAAATATGACATTCACGACTTTCATTGCATATTTAATTGGTTTTCATTTTCATTTTCATTTTCATTTGATTTCTGTTTTATATAATTGAATTAAGTTATATTTATTTTCAAAAGAATATTATTATTATATTATATTATTGTAGATAGGAAATGTGGAAATCATCAAAGCAACATAAACATTAGCCTAGCTCAATCACGAAAACTAAATTGCAATGACAAATCCTAATTACATTCAATAGAGATGCATAAAAAACAAGACATTCAATTCAAATGCAAACCATCGCACATGTGAATATCTCCTCCAGAAATCTCCATTGTCCTTCTTTCTCCTTCAAATTGCTTTTGTTTTGTGGATCTCACCTTCAAGTGCATAAGCATAATGTGAAAGCAAGATTGTCAAGACAAGATGACAGCGTAAGGATACTAGAAGCGTGATTGATTCGACCAGGGGCTTTGATTGAAGAAATTCATCCAATTTATAGACAAATTGGAGAAAAGATCAGATTAGCATGAAAGTGATTTGAATGGAAATTCAAATCAAGAATAGCAAAATTATGACAAGTGTATGACAAATTGCTATGCAAGGATTTATGACAATTTATGACAAATTGCTATGCAAGAATTTATGACAAGATTTTGAAATAGAAATAGACATTAGAAGCAATTAGAAAATTAGGTTAGAAATGATGACTTGGAATTTAGGAAATTGATGAAAATTAGGTAAATTAATTAATAATTTCTCATTCATTAATTAATTTACAAAAATAGGAGGAATTAATTAGCCAATTAAATAAACATTTAATTGTGACAAGAAGACTTAGGATAAATAAATAAATCATTTATCCTAAAGAGAAAATGGAGAGAAAATGACAAACAAGGTTAAATGAATAAATCATGAAACCCTAGAAGATAAATTAGAAATGCAAGGACGACAATTAGGTCTTGATGTAAGATTGATTTGATGTCGATTCGATCATGATTTTGAATTGATAAATGATTCATACTGATAAGTGATTTGATTGATAAATGCGCCAATTAACGAGGAACAATGACTAATTGATCCAAATTGACATGATTGAGAAGGATGACAATTGATGACAAATTGATCGCAAGATGACAAGATTGAAAATAACAACGATCAATGACAAATCGATCGCAAGTCGACAAGATTGAAAATGACAACGATCAATAACAAATCGATCGCAAAACGACAAGATTGAAAATAACAACGATCAATAACAAATCGATCGCAAAACGACAAGATTGAAAATAACAATGATCAATAACAAATCGATCGCAAAACGACAACGATCGATGATAAATCGATCGCAAGACGACAAGATTGAAAATGACAACGATCGATGACAAATCGATCGCAAAATGACAAGATTGATAAGAGGACAACGATCGATGACAAATCGATCGCAAAATGACAAGATTGATAAGAGGACAAAACCCTAATTAGGATTGACGATGTCCAAAATGATAACAAATGAGCACGCACATTGATGCGATAGGATAAGATTGACCAAAATCATGACTGAAGATTGTTGTCGACAAGACCAAATTCGAGAGCGAGATAAATGAAGAATGTAGAAGAAGGACTCGATGCTCGCAAATGATAAAAACCAAGTGCGTGACATAGAAGAAATGTTAATGCGACGCAAAAACCCTAAAATAAGGCAATGCGCAAATGTTAAAGTATGATTCCGCAAGCATTGACCAGTTTTAGATGTCTACAATTATTATATTATATTAATATTAAAAATTATTGTATTTAAATATAATATAAATTATTGTATTTAAATATAATATAATATATATTTCATATAATATATATTTCATATAATATAATACAATATATAATTAATTTATTTTATATAGTAAAATCAAATTATATATTATTATTATACTTATTACTATATGAAATATTACATATATGAATTACATTATTAGATATTATATTTTAAAATAAAAATTATTAAATACAAATATAAAATTATTATAATCAAATTGAATTAATATATAAATATAATAAATTTATAATATTATGTACATTTGTATAGTTATTTATATATAATTAATATTATAATTATATTTATTGTTCTTTTTTTATTGGTGTATTTATATTTATTGTTGGTATTGACAAAATGTAATGGTTGATTTGCGGTGTTGTGGTTCTTGTCCTCTTGGAGTGTTATTGTTGAGTTCTCATTTGATGTCTCTGATTTACGACCTCACTTTCATAGCTCTTGGTCAAAAGCATTTACCCTAAAAAAAATGGTTTTATTTATTGTTCTCTATTATATAATATATATTCATTATGATATTATTTGAAAACTATTTATTTCATAATTATTTAAAGAACATAAGAGAATAATTATTATATTTCTAAATATCAGAATTAGAATTAATGGTGTAATCTTACTATGCCTCCACCTCTACCCCTCTTTCATTTAATTTAATCTAATATATATTAAATTATAATATAATATGAAAACTACTACTTTTATAATTATTTTTAAAATATAAAAACTAATGGTGTGATCTTTCCATCTCTATGCTCGCTCTCCCTCTACATCTTTATCTTTCTATCATATATGTCTTTTCTCTACCTCTATCTCTATCTCCCTCTCTCTCTATTACTTATCCCTAAAAGCACAAAACTGTGTCACATTTCAGGCCAACTTATCTTGACACAAGTGAATTTAGGTAATTCTAACTAAAAATTAATCTTACTCAAACATATGGTCTATATAGATTCATTATAGCTAATTTATATATGAGACACAACTTTTCCGATTGAAAATATCTACTAAATATATATTTTATACCACTTTGGGTCTAACTACCAAAAAAGAAAACTAAAAAAAAACTCGATGTTTCAACACAGGGGCTTCACTTAGCGAACCTAGTTTATGGCATGTGCATTCATGGCATACTAAAGAATCCCCTTATTTTCAAAAAAATATTGCCCTAAACTCCTTTTGTGTCACCCCCTCCCAATACACAACCTGAATTAAAACCCCCCTATTTTCAAGAGATAGGCAATATATTGTTAAATATTTTTGAGATATTAAACCCCCCAACATGAATGCACGTTGTAGCATCATAAAATTGTGACCTTGCAATTTTCGATCGCATTTGGGTTTTTGCATTGGCAGATGAATCCCTCGGCCTAATTGGAGGCCCAAGACATGCTCAAAGCACCTTAAACTTGCACCCCACACTGCTTTTTGACACTACCTATCCTGAATTAGTATAGGACAGGGGCACAACACCCCTGTTCCTGCCCTATTTTGGGCCTCCCTTGATCAAATCCTGCATTGGGCTTCTCAATTGAGAGCGGGAAATATTTTTCCTATGTCGGCCTAAGACGGAAAATAAATTAAAAACCCCTAATTGGAAAGTATAGGAGGATCATCTCCCCTCCTATTCACATAAGTCCAATAAGCGAAAATTAAGTTCATGAGCAAAGTGACAATAAGCAACAACAAGTTGATCATAAAGCGCATTCAAGCATTGAGCATTCCAAGTCTCCTTTCAAGGCTAGGTGTTAAATTCAAGTCAATGATTCAACCATTGAAGAGGAGATCTCTACCAACATTCAAGACATTCTATTCTACATATCCTTTCAATCAATTCTATCAACATTTCAATTGCAACCTCTCTTGAGGTGAATTTTATTTCAAATATTTCCTTTCATTTACTTGCAAGTATTTTCAATCACTTGGTTAATTCCAAAAGGGTGTTTGACCTAAAGGCAAACCCCCAATCCCAACAACATTTCCTCTCTTTTCTATGTGTAGGTTGCAGGTGCGTACCTATAATTGCAGGTTTAGGCTTCATTTTCAGAGATGGAAAAACCCTTTTCGACACGCAGATTGTTTGGAGGACCAAGTACACTTTCAACCTGGTCCCGACAACGTTTTCTCAAATTTGCAAGGGAGCTCCGTCTTGACATCTTACTGCTAATTCCAGGTGCACAACTTCATCCCACATCTCTATCTCAAGATATGATCGTTTCTTTGTCATGTTTGCACTTAGTCTCAATTCGTTTAACTCAACTTGTCTATTTTAAAAGAGGGTTACTTTACTTTCCAAATCCATTGCCAATTCCTTACAATTCATTTAGCATTCAATCTCTTTCCATTGGGATTGGATCTAGTGAATTCAACCCCCTCTTTTAAATGTAATGCGCATGAGAAGTTGAAGGGAATCCTTTGTGAAACTTCCATTCCTCTTTTGAGGGGAGTAAAGCTTTCCACTTGATCTCCCTTCATCACTTTTCACCACATTACATTTTGGTAAACCCGACGTCTTACATCCTTGACATTGAAAATTATTGCATATTTTTCATTTACAAGTTTAATTTTCTTGCAAAACTTAGTGGTTAATTCATTGAAAACCCTAGTTGTTAAAATTGAAATTGAACTTGTGTTTTGCAAAAAATGTTATCTATTGTTTTGGATCTGAAAATTACATTGCTTATCAAATTCAATTCTTTCATTGTCTTGTTCAATTTACAAAATTAAGTGGTTAATTTTTAAAACCCTAATTTTCAAAAATCAACTTGCACTTGTGCAAAAATTGGATTTACATTCAAGACTATTTCCAAATTTGTCTTCTTGCCTAAAATTCAAATTTTCAATTCCCTCATTTTTCCAAAATTCAGTGGTTAGGCCCTAAAGGCCTAATTTTCAAATTTACTTGGATTTTGTGCAAATTTCAATCAATTTCAATCAATTTTAGTTTTCTAAATATTATTCATGGTGACCCTATCCATTAGGTTTGACCTTTTTTAAATTTGCTATTCAATTTCTTATCTTTTTCAAAACCCTAATAGGGTCCTATTTTGACATTCAAACCTCAATTTTGCCTATCTAAAGTTCGTAAAATCAACCAATTTTTGGAGGTTAGCTCTCAAATCATCGTAGCTTTCATCCCTGAAAATTTCCAAAAAAGTTGGGCAGACTAGGTACACTTTCATCCTGGTTCGTGGCTTTTTTCCTGAAATTTTGAGAGATTGTTATGACTATATTTAATTGCTTAAATCCAAAAAATTGGCTGATTTTGTTGAATTTTGATCCCTCTAAAATAAAAAATATTTCCCAATTTCAACATTACAACTTTCAAGGAAACATTTAAAATTAAGTGGTTAATTATAATCTATACTGATTTTAAAATCTTAATTTTGTCAATTTTAATTAAGTGGTATCCCATTGGCCCTAATTTTAAATTTCAATCTCTTTTTATCATAAATTTTCTTGAAAAGTGTGTCATTTCTTCTTTCCACAAAGTTCAAATTGTCTAATCATCATTTTCTTGAATATTGCATTATTTAATGTTGCAAACTTTGTTCCCAAAATTCAAAATTCAAATTCAGAATCAAATTTTCCCTCTAGTGCATGAGTTTTTATAAACATTACTCCTACCTATACTATCCCCATTAGACGAAGCATCAGAATAAAGGCTTCCCAAGGTTTAATTCCCAAAGAGATGGAGCCTAATTTGGGTGACTACTTCAATGAGGATATGGCTAATTCTTCCCATCCTAATAACATCCTTATCTACCCAATTGATGATTCCAATGACGAAGAAGAAGTTTTGACTAGAGTTTCCATAGATCAACTTTTAAAATTGGATAATCAATTCGACAACTTCCAACAATGGATGTCCCAAGAATATCCCAATAGTGAATCTCTTCCATTAATTGAAGGTCTAAAATGCATGATTCAAAGTGATAAGAATGGAATTGATATATTGCGTGGTATTTCTCACATTGTTGATTCTAATGTTATGCCTATGAAGAGTTGTGCTAAGAACTTAGGTTATTCACAACCTTCTACACAAATCAATCATTCTATTCCTTTGACCACTTCAATGACTAGTATTCCTACTTTCACTTCAAACATCATGGCTACATCAACTCAAAATGTCATACCTACAACCATTAGTCATGGGGGAAATCCCTCTTCCTCAATCAATCCTCCATCTTTATCTATGCCTTCAATGAGTATTCCTATTGTCTCTCAATCAATCAATGTGACACAAGAGGGCAATTCATCCAATCATTCTATTCCTCCTTTCGGTATACCATTTCCTACTCAATCATCACCCATGCCTAATTACCATAGTGTTCCACCACCTTATTCTCAATCAATGCCTTCTTTCAATAACATCACACCACCTTATCAATCAAACACGTCTAACATAAATTCCTCAACCGAAGCAACCATTAATAACCTTGCTCAAACTGTGTCATCATTGCAACAACAAATCGCTTCTATGAGTCAGTCCAAGTTTAGTGTACCCACATTTGATGTTGCGAGCTCGCTTTTTCTTGATACTGTTAGAGTTGTCCCTCCTAAACATGTTGAAGTCCTTCAATTGGAACTCTATAATGGAAAAGGTGATCCTTTAACACATGTCAAAACATTCCAAACTTTGTGTATTGACTTTGATTATGATCAAAGTTTGCTTGCCAAATTGTTTACTAGAACACTAAGAGATAAGGCTTTAAAATGGTATTGCTCTTTGCCTTCCTATTCCATTACTTATTTTCAACAATTAGCAAATGATTTTATTCAACAATTTCAAAACAACATAGGTCCTAAAATCACTTCGACTGATTTAATGCATTGTAAACAAGGTGTTAAAGAAAAATTGACTGATTTCATTGGTAGATAAAAGCATGTATTCTCAAATTTCTTTTCAAGTTCCTGATAATGATATTCAAAAAAATTTCATTTGTAATTTACAAAAAGACATTACGGAAAAACTTCTCCTTTCTGAGTTTACTTCCTTTCCGTAGTTGTGCGCAACACTTCACAATTATCAACTAATTGTGAGTCAACTAGAGCAATCTACTCCTATCACTTCGATTGATAAGGGTGAGAGTGCTCAACAACCATTTGTGAAGTTTAAACCAAACAAAGGTTTCATCAAATTCAATGACACCATCAACAACAACAATGTGAATGCTACAACAGGTGTGAACTATAAGGGAAACAAATCAATGGGTCCTCCTAATCAAATCTTAAGATTTTCATTGATCCTTTACCCTCTCATACCTCTAACATAATTGAGACTGAACATACCTCTTTCTCTCCGTCTGATTTCACTACCATGACTCCAAATTTGGTGAATATGGTAGAGAAACAAGAAACACCTAAGGATCCATGAATCACATTTGACCCTAGTGAGACCATTAGAGCACTCGATGGCCCTTAATACATAGTTGCAAAGATCCAAGACAAACCTTGTCGTGGTGTGCTTATTGATCCCTCTTGCATGGTTAATGTCATCACTGAAGAATATCTTTATAATTTACATTTGCATCAACCAATCTATGGTGATACTAATGTGGTTATTAAATTATTTGAGGGATTGTCTTGTCCTACTATTGGTTCTATCACACTCCCTATTGAGGTTCACACTAAATCTATAAATGTCAATTTTGTTATCATTCCTTCATTTGAACAATTTCATGTGAAGTTAGACTGCCCTTTGTAGAAATTCTATTGCAGTCACTGATTATTAATCTCCTATCTCATAAAAATTATTTAACTGCTGAAAATAAATTTACAGCTGAATATCAAAAAATAACACAACTACAACTTCACTAAAAATATGGAAAGAAATAAGCAACACAAGGACACAATATTTTTGGACAATCGTCCCTGGAAAAACCCCTAAGGGAAAACCAGTTCTACAGATGGAAAATATATTAATCTTCAGCAATATAAGAATTACAAAAGAATTCCTTGCCTCTTACTGACAGAACTCCGACAAATTCCTAATATCTCCTGCTGATATCCTCCACTGCTATATCAACGCTATCAATGCGCCTCTTGCTAACACTGCAAGACTATTTTCTATCACTGCAAGTTCTTCTCAAGACTTCTTATTTTCCAAATGACCCATGACCCCTTTTTATACTACTTTGTTGGAAAACCAATGGCCGAGATTAATTCAAACCAACGGCTGAGATTAAGACAACTCAATAACCAATAACTAATTTTGGCTATGAAGTGTCACCTAAAAAGAGCCACTATTAAATAACAATTGTTTTTATCCTAACAATACTTGTTTGACAAAAACAACCATTTTCTAATTCTAGGTCAAGACGAATAGCTGTCCAAAACTACCCATAACTAATGCTGTTATTTCTGGGTAAGGACGAACAACTGTCCAAGCTACCCATAATTAACACTCCCTCTTAGCAAGGAAGTTGTTCTGCACGACACCCATCTTATCTCTGAAGAAGATGAATTTTGCCTTCCCCAATGCCTTTGTCAGAATGTCTACTACCTGCTCCTCTGTAGGTATGTACTATAGCTGAACAATCCCCCTCTGTACACAATCCCTGATGAAGTGATACCTGATGTCTATATGTTTCGATCTATCATGAAACACTGGATTCTCAGTCAACTTGATGCAACTCTGATTGTCGCAGTGTATCACCGTAGTCTCAACCTTCTGACCAAACAAGGCTATTAGCAATTTTCGAAGCCATATAGCTTCACACGTCACCATGCTGGCTGCTATGTATTCTGCTTCTGATGAACTCAAGGCCATAGATTTTTGCTTCCTGCTGAACCAAGAAACAACTCCTGATCCCAAGCTGAAACAACATCCTGAAGTACTCCTTTTGTCCGTTGTACTGCCTGCCCAATCTGCATCAATATAGCCTATCAACTTGATACCTTCACCTCGAACATATCTGATCCCGTACTCAACTATACCATGAAGATAACGCAACACATGCTTAGCCGCCGTCCAATGCACTCTCTTTGGCTCTACCATGAACTGACTAAGAGAGTTTAGTGCAAAGGCTATATCTGGCCTGGTGTTGACCAAATACATGAGTGAACCAATCAGCTGCCTGTATAGGGTGGGATCAACATCCTTTTCCTTGGATGCATCTACCTTCCTCTAATTAGTGATCATGGGTGTAGACATGGCTTTGCAATCTTCCATCTCGAATCTCTTCAATATTTCAATGCAATATTTCCCTTGACCAAGGAAAATCTCTCCATCAGTCTGCCACACCTCCATGCCTAGAAAGTAGTGCATAAGTCCCAAATGCTTCATCTCAAACTCTTCTGCAAGGTCCCTCTTGCAATCCTCTATGAGCCTTAGCGCACTAGTAAGAAACAAGTCATCCACATATAGAACAAGAATGAGAACCTCACCCCCAACCACCAAGTAGTAGAGGTTCGCATCAGCCTCACTCTTCACAAAGCCCATTTCCTGCAAGTATGTATCAATGCGCTCATACCACGCTCTGGGAGCCTGCTTGAGTCCGTATAAGGCTTTCTTTAATCTGCACACGTGGGTCTCTTTGATGTGTGCTACAAAGCCTTCTGGTTGTTCTATGTATACCTCCTCCTTCAATTCTCCATTAAGGAATGCTGTCTTGACATCCATTTGATGGATCTGCCATCCCATCTGTGTTGCAAATGAGATTACAGCTCGTATAGAAGTATACCTGACCACAGGAGCAAATGTCTCCTCATAGTCTATTCCCTCCTTCTGAGAGAACTCCTTGGCCACAAACCTCACCTTATATTTCTCGATGCTACCATTTGCACCATGCTTTATCTTGAAGATCCAACGCGATCCAACTACTGCTCTATCGGGTGGTCTAGGCACTACCTCCCATACATCATTCTGCATTATTGAGTTATATTCCTCAACCATAGCATCTCGCCATACCTGATGCTTTGCAGCTTCCTGATAGCTGGAAGGTTCACTATCTACCAACTGGCTGACTAATGCCACATAGTCATTGAACTTGGCTGGTTGTCTCCTCTGTCTTGTACTCTTCCTAGGAGCTCCCACAGACTCCTGAGTATCCCTTTGTATGTCTTGAACCTCACGGTTCCTACTGCCAACTGTAGAGGATGAAATATCAACCTCTATATCATCTAGATGCATATCCTGCTGCACCAATTGCTCCATACTATGTGAATCTTCACTACCTGAGTCTATGCTTGTACTAGTAACTGTACTTGAGCTTTGCTATCCTTGACTTGGACTTGGAGCTTTCGTTGGCTGCTCACTCCGATCATCTGTTGGCAAATCTCTAGACCTTCTAAATGCCTTGTCCTCCATGAACTTGACATCACGTCTGACAATAATTCTTCTGGTCCCTGGAATGAACATCCTATATGCCTTTGAAGTTTCACTATACCCAACAAAGTAACCCTTCTCTACAGTCTGATCTAACTTGGTACGCGTGTCTCCAGGAATAAGGCAATATGCCAAACTCCCAAATATCCTGAAGTGACCAACATCTGGCTTCTTCCCCATGAAAGCCTCCTCTGGTGTCATTTTCCCTAGTACCTTGTGTGGAACCCTATTCTGAATGTAGACTGTTGTACTACATGCTTCTGTCCATAAGTAGTGGGCCATGTCTTGGTCATGTAACATAGCCCTTGCTGCCTCCAAAATAGAACGGTTCTTCCTCTCAGCAACTCCATTCTGCTGTGGATTGTAAGGAACAATCCACTCTCTCTTGATTCCTTCTCTGGTACAGAAATCCTGGAAGTCATTTCCTTTGTACTTGCCTCCATTGTCTCACTGAAGAACCTTTATCTTCCTTCTTGTTGAGTTCTCCACAAGAGCCTTGAACTCTTGGAAGCGACTGAAAATCTCATCCTTGGTCTTCAAGAAGTATATCCAGGTCTTCCTGGAGAAATCATCAATAAAGGTAACATAATACTCATATCCTCTGAGAGACTTTGTCAACATTGGTCCACATACATCTAAATGTACTAGATCAAGAACACCCATAGATCTGGTGTCACTCCTTGGAAAAGATGCTTTCGCAAACTTTCCCAACACACATCCCTTACATACATCATCATGCTCCGTGCTCACCTCTGGAACACCTGTCACCGTCTCACGAAGCAATCTAAGTGCTCCATGATGAATATGGCCCATCCTCCTATGCCATAGCTCTCCAAGATCTCTAGGGTTACTGCTGCTCATGAGTGCCTTAGGAGTATCAAACTGCAACCTATAAAGGCGACTACTCCTAACTCCAATAGATACGGGTGATTTCCAATCTTTATGCTTAATCAAAACATGCATCCCTCTAAAGAGAACATTATACCCTTTATCCTGAAGGACAGATACAGAAACCAAATTCATACCTAAGCCTGACATATGTAACACATCATGAAGAGGAATTACCTTTCCATTCTCCCTCTGAAGCTGAACAGTCCCTTTCCCAATTGAGTTGAGCTTGGACAAGTTCCCCATAGAGATCTAGATTCTGGTGATCTCCTCCTTGTAGCTGGAGAAGTACTCTCAAACTCCTATCATATGAAATGATGCCCCACTGTCTATATACCAGACACTCTGTGAGGTTGAGCTAATCATACAAGCTATGAGTGCAAACTCATCCTCCAATCTACTAGAGAGCTCCTCTGCACTTGTTGAAGCTGCCACTTGGTTCTTGCCCTTCTTATCTTTCTTCCTTTGTGGACAATCGCTGACATAGTGGCCAAACTCGTGACAACCAAAGCAATTGACCTTAGATAGGTCCTTCTTCTTCTTTTCAATTTGTGAATTTGCTCCTTTGCTAGATCCCTTCTTTGTTTTCATCTTTCCCGCTAGGGCAACATTTTCTTGTTCTACCTCACTTTTCTGACTCTTGTTGTTGGCTCCATTGACAAGACTTAGTCTAAGCTCCTCTTGAGTGAAATCACTCCATAGTCGATCCCAGCTAGGTAAGGTGTCTCATCCATTAATAACTTGAACACAGACATCCCATTGCTTAGTAAACCCATTTAGGGCTATTCTTACTAGCTCGTCTTCATTTGGCTTATCTCCAACAGTTGCTAACTCGTCCTTGACAAGTCTAAGCCTGGTGAGGTAACTTGTAACATCTTCTTCCTTGTTCATCCGGGTATTCCTCAATTTTTCTCTAAGAATCAGCTTCTGGTTAGTGGTAGCATTCTGGTACAGATTCAGAATGGCATCCCACATCTTCTTCGCTATATCTAACTCTGTGATATGTGGAACAAAATGGTCCTTGACACCATCAAGGATTATCCTCCTCGCCTTGGCATCATCCTTCTTGTATGCTGCAAGTTGTACTGGATCTGTAGGTACAGCTACAGTACTGGTAACATATTCCTTGATACCATTCTCTTCCAGCAATAAAGAAATTCTAGCTTTCCAGACACCAAAATTTGAGGCACCATCCAATCTGTCCTGATCTCTCAAACCTGCTGAGGCCATCTCAAAGAAATAAAGGAAAATAATAACTCGAAAGAGGTCAAACTCAAATTTCTTTCATTTGCTTAGGGTAAACCTTTTCTACCCTCAACAAAGCTTTGATACCATGTAGAAATTCTATTGCAGTCACTGATTATTAATCTCCTATCTCATAAAAATTATTTAACTGCTGAAAATAAATTTACAGTTGAATATTGAAAAATAACACAACTGCAACTTCACTAAAAATACAGAAAGAAATAAGCAACACAAGGACACAATATTTTTGGACAATCGTCCCTGGAAAAACCCCTAAGGGAAAACCAGTTCTATAGATGGAAAATATATTAATCTTCAGCAATATAAGAATTATAAAAGAATTCCTTGCCTCTTACTGGCAGAACTCCAACAAACTCCTAATATCTCCTGCTGATATCCTCCACTGCTATATCAACGCTATCACTGTGCCTCTTGCTAACACTACAAGACTATTTGCTATCACTGCAAGTTCTTCTCAAGACTTCTTATTTTCCAAATGACCCATGACCCCTTTTTATACTACTCTGTTGGAAAACCAACGACCGAGATTAATTCAAACCAACGGTTGAGATTAAGACAACTCAATAACCAATAACTAATTTTGGCTATGAAGTGTCACCTAAAAAGAGCCACTATTAAATAACAATTGTTTTTATCCTAACAATACTTGTTTGACAAAAACAACCATTTTCTAATTCTAGGTCAGGATGAACAGCTGTCCAAAACTACCCATAACTAATGCTGTTATTTCTGGGTAAGGATGAACACTACCCATAATTAACACCCTTTGCTATCTTCCATGAATTCTATTGCTTCTCTGATACATAAGTGTTTGAAATTTCCCCACAATGGAAACATCATAACTATTAACCATAGCTTATTTCGACCAACCGAAAGAAGCGCAGGTGTTCCTATTGATTAATTTTGGCCTCAACAATTTCAATCTCTTCCACCAAGAAGCGATGCTCTCTTTCAATCTTATGAAAAGTGGAAGAAATATATGATCTTATCCTTAAGCCAACCTAGAACTCCAATACTTGATATTCCCATCATTCTCGAAGATGAAGTTCTTCCCCTAGTGGATAGAACTAATCTTCCTCCTAAGGAAGATTCCCAACCTATTCCTATGGATGAGACTATGCCTTTTCCTAAGAAGAACAATAATATTCCTCCTAAGGTTAGACCTATACCTCCTCCTCATGATGGACTTGGTCTCCTTCATACACCAAACATTACTCCTTTATATGGTGCAATTCTACCTCCTTTCTCTTATAGAGAGAAGAGGCCTGCCTCTCCTCTTTCAACCTAAAAGACCTCAACCTAAACCTCCAACTACCAAAGATGAGAATATTCCTCTTTCAACAAATATTCCTCCTTCTTCTCAGCCTTCTGCTAAGACTCGATGAAATCGTTGTGCGAGAGAATGTCGATGAAAACGTTGTGCTAGAGCTCGTGAAGTTGTTTCTCAAACTATTCAATCTCCCGAAACACCAACAGTTGACATGATTCCATTTTCTCCTAAGCGAGATGTTGAACCTAAATCTCCAAATCATAAGTTGCAAAAAACATGTGATGGTTTTACTTCTATTCATGTTAGGGCTCCTCTTTCTATAAATCTTGATGAAGTGGATGAAAATGTTATCAATGATGGCAATACAACTCATGATGCTTCTGATAGTGAATATGAATATGTTGATGTTGACAAACATTTATCTGCAGAATTTTCAAAAGCCTTGATCCTTGCTCCTTGAATCAAACAAAGTGACTTAGCACATGGGCATAGTCCTTGTTTGGATCTTGTGATAGCTCCATCTGCCATGCTCAATGTCGCTCCCTTGGCATGTTTCCCGCCTTCCCAAAATAGTGATCAACAAGATCGGGAGGTGGATATCATGCCAGACTAGCTACATTAGCACCGTAGATCCTCTACCTCTCTCTCTCTCTCTCTCTCTCTCTCTCTCTCTCTTTTCTTTCTCTTTTGTGACTATTATTCTATGTGTATCCTTGTTCTTCTATTTGTTGTCCCTAGTGATGTCTACTTGAGGATGATGCAAAGTATTGAGATATATTTTGGTCTCTGTCATGTTGAATCAAAAGACACATGTGTTCCCTTTCTTCCAATGTGGTTTCCTTTCTTTGGAGAATGAGGACTATTCTATGCATATATATACATTATATACATGAGTTATCATACAACATACTGAACCTGAGGAAAGTGAAGGCACCTCGTGCTTTGTGTTCATTATCCTTGGGTTTATTCCTCAATTAGGGGTTGTCCTTGCGATAACATGCTCCCAATCTTTCTCTCTCTTCGGTGTATCCTACCTTAAAGCAATCACTCCTGATAAGGCGTGTGTAATTGCTTTAACATGGGGGGCATACACTCCGCTCATATTTTCCTTCTGGATACTTTGAGTTACTTAGTGGAATTGACTTTGCTTTGTAATTTTTGGTATCCTTGCTTTTCATGAATCATAGTGAGGGGAACCTTGCTACTTGCAGTCATGGTTCTCTCCCTCTTGATCTTCCCTTTTACTTTGTCAATCGAATTTGTAAGGTCCTTAGTCCACTGGGGTCTTGGTGTACCTTGCCTCCTTGATGTAGTGAAAGTCTTTCAATCTTGTTTCCTTGTACTTTACCGATAGTATTGGCGTACATTTATACTCCCGCTAAAGTGGGGGCTAACTGTAGTGTCATAAAATTGTGATCTTGCAAATTTTGACCATATTTGGGTCTTTGCATTGGCGGATGAATCCCTAAGCCTGATTGGAGACCCGAGACATGATTAAAGCAGTTGAAACTTGCACCCTGCACTACTTTCTGTCACTGCCTGTCCTGAATTAGGGCAAGACAAGGGCGTGGCGCCCCTCCCCCTCCTAGGACTGGGATGTGGAACCCCTATCCCTGTCCTATTTTGGGCCTCCCTTGATCAAATATTGCATTGGGATTGTCAATTGAGAGTAGGAAAATGTTAATGTGAGGATCTGGTTGTTACTGAGGGGGGGGGGGGTGAATCAGTAATAACAATAAACTGCAATGTTTCACCAATCTGAAAACACTTCACCAAAAATAGTTCATAACCAATATCGGTAGCTGATCAAACAGTCTCCATAAAAGATTTACCAAAACATTACTGGTAGCAACTTAAGTGTTCATCATCAAGCAAATATAGTAAAGACATCAAATGAACAACTTAACAATCCATCCACAACATGAACACAAGAATTTTTCACGTGGAAACCCAAATGGGAAAAACCACGGTGGGAATTGGTACCCACAAAATATTTGCACTATTTTGGAATGCGCCATGTTAAAGGCCTAGCCTAGTTAGGATATTTACAATAATGCTCGGTTAAGAGCAAACCCTGTTAGGAGTCACCCGGTGAAGGGATTTTAACCTTAGCCTTATTAGGAGGTCTACCCTGTTAGGAGTAACCTTGCTACAGGATTTAAACCCAACTTAATGAGCCACCGGGTGAAGGGATTTACAAGATCAGGCCTGTTAGGACCTACCCAGTTAAGGGATTTTAATACTGGTGCAACTGTTAGGAAACAACAGATAAATGATCTGATCAATGGACTCTCTTCTTGCTAGTACAGATCCATTTAAGCTCCAATCTGCTTCACACATGTAGACATCTCAATCTAGTTTGACACACTCTTCTTCTCTGATCACCGACACAATAAACCTTCTAAAACTTGACCTAAATAGACTTAACAAATAGGTCGGTTATAAAACCCTAACTCGTCAACAAGATATAATGAATCTACATCATAGATCATATCTGATCATTACAAATCAATACAATTCATCATACATATCATTACAAATCAACATAATTCATTATACAGATCATTACAACAAATTTCAAGACAATTACAGCCATTGAATGATCATAACTCATCACTGCACATCGATCCGATAAGCTATCCAACCCTTATCACATTCTGCTAAGCACTTCACTGCTTCCCAATAAATTTGCTCCTTGCATGCGCTTAAATGCAATCTTATCATCACACATTGTTTCTGACACGTCACCACTAACTTATGAACATGATAAGATTCACCGCCAAACCATAAAACATCATCGGTCAAATATCTTTATACCAGTTCTCAAACCCTTCACTGAATAAACAACAATCAATTATAAACATGACTTCCGGTTCTCCAAACATGATGTGGTTCCATTCATAGACTCCTTACAATGTCATAAGCACTCATTCCAAACTACAACACCTAACTCAACAAAGACCACAACCACAACCATCTCCTTCACTATTCCTGCTTACCGGTTCACAGTCACTTGGCAATTTTTGCTTTCCAACTCAATCCATTTCAATCTATTACCGGTTAGACTTAACTGATAGACTTAGATAGCTTAGATGTCATACCAAACATAAACAAACATGGTTTCCATTAATGACAACACAAATAACTTATCATCAATCATCATATCATAATTAAATCATCACCAACAATCCATCAATATATCATCACCAATAGTCCTATACCGGTACACCATTATCTCCATCAGTTATGCCAATATGCCAACATTATCCCCCTTTGGCATTCATGGAAACACTAAGAATATAATATCAAAACAATCAACTGATGGCAACACTAAAAGAATACATCTTCAAAATAATCAAGTGATGACAAATACCAAGAACTCATGTACCAATATGTGCTTCACTTTGACCTTCTCTTTGTCATTGTTCTTCTCCCCATGACTGTTACATTTATTCTCCCCATTTGAAAACAATGCCAAAGGTGCAAAGGCATATTTTGTCTTCATCTCTTCTACTCCCCTTGAGGAGTAGCCCACTTCTCATCAATCCATAGTGAAATATATTCAATGAATCCACTGGATTGATGCATCACTAGCATCCTAGTTGATCTTGTGTACGGGTATAACCCCTAACTTACCTCTGAGATATTCAAAGGTAGCCTTAGGTAATGGCTTAGTGAATATATTTTCCAACTTCTCCTTACTTGACACATTCTCCAATCTCACTTTCTTTTCTTGAACTCTTTCTCTCAGAAAGTGATACTTCAATTCAATATGTTTAGTCCTACAATGCAGTACCGAGTTCTTTGAAATGTTTATAGCACTAGTGTTATCACAATGTATGATCACCGATTTTGTCACATCCTGCTTGAATCCTTATAAGACATGTCTCATCTATAGAGCTTGTGCACAATTCATTGATGCAACCACATATTCTGCTTCTGTTGTGGACTGAGAAATACAAGTCTGTTTCTTACTGGTCCAAGATACCAGTCTTCCACCTAGAAAGAATGAACCACTAGTTGTGCTCTTCTGGTCATCCACATTTCCTACCCAATCAACATCAGTGAATACCTACAAAGAAAAATTACCTCTGTATGGATACCATAATCCATAATCAACTGTCCCTCTAAGATATCGAAATATTCTCTTCACCGTTGTCATATGTGTCTCCTTAGGGCTCTTTTGAAATATTTCTACTAAACCAATTGCATGGGCAATATCTGGTCTACTATGAACAAAATAATGCAATTTCCCAATCATGGATCTGTATTCTTTCTCATCCACTGAGGGGGAATCATCTTCTTTTCACAATCTACAAGTTGTAACCATAGGTGTTCCAACCAGTTTACCGTCTTCCATTCCAAAGGTATTTAATACTTCCTTCACATACTTAGATTGACAGATAAAAATACCACCTTTCATCTATTGTACCTGCAAACCAATGAAAAATTTAATCTCACCTATCAAAGACATCTCAAACTCTTCCTTCATCTCCTCTGCAAAAGTCATACTCATATCATCATTTCCTCCAAATATGATATCATCAACAAATACTTCTGCAATCAACATCTTGTCTCGTTTAGTCTTCAAATAGATATTGTTGTCCTCACCGGTTCTCTGAAATCCTATCTTTGTTAGATGTGCATGAAGTCTCACAAACCACACCCTTGGTGATTTCTTTAATCCATTTAAACCTTTATGCAGTTTGCATACCATATCCTTATCTTCAGTTAATGCAAACCCGCCCGGTTGTTCAATATACACCTCTTCTTCAAGAATACCATTCAGAAATGTTGACTTTACGTCCATTTGGTAAACTTTTAAACCTTTAAATTTTGCAAATGCAAGTATCATTCTAACTCCTTCAATCCTAGCAACCGATGCAAAGGTCTCTCCATAATCTTTACCTTCTTCTTGTGCAAACCCTTTGCAAAGTAGTCTTGCATTGTTTCTAACAACTTCACCATCTTCATTCAACTTGTTTCTAAATACCCACTTTGTACCAATCACATTTTTATCATCAGGTCTAGGAACAAGTGACCAAGTGTTGTTTTTTTCAATCTGATCAATCTCTTCATTCATTGCCTTAATCCAATCATCATCCTCAAGAGATTCTCTCACTGTCTTTAGTTCAACTGTAGAAATCAGACATGCACTTTCTCTGATTTTTCTTCTAGTCTGCACTCGAGCATTCTTGTCACCTATTATCTAGTCTTCAGAATGATTTAACCTTACATACCTAGGAATAACCTATTCCGGTGCAATAACCTCTTCTTGTTCTTCATCTTCTTCATCTTCTACTAGTTGAGCATCTTCATATGCACTGTTCTGCTCAACATTTTTCTGCACTTTCGGTTCAATAATCGCAAGTTTTTGTTCATCATCTGCTGGATCAAATTTGCTAGTATCATTTGGTTTATTAGAGAACTCGCCAACTTTTATATTGATTCTTTCAACAATCTTCTTTGTCCTTTTATTAAAACGCTTGAAATATTTTCTCTTAGTAGAGTAGCCAAGGAATGTTCCTTCTTCACTTTTAGGATCAAATTTACTAGTTTAATCATCCCTTTTTATAAAACATTTGTTTCCAAATACTTTGAAGTAACTAACACTAGGAGTTATACCATACCATAACTCATAGGGTGTCTTGTCATTACCTTTCTTCACTAGTAGCCAGTTCAATGTGTATATTGCAATGTTGATCGTTTCTCTCCAAAACATCTTAGTACATCTCCAAGTATCAACAATATTTCATAAACTCATCTGATGTAAACTCTCCACCTCGGTCAGATCTTAGGCACTTAATATTCTTTCCGGTTTCCTTTTCTACTAAGGCCTTGAATGCCTTGAACTTGTTGAAATCTTCTGACTTTTCCTTCAGAAAAGTAACCCACATCATTCTAGAAAAATCATCAGTAAATATCATGAAATACTTGTCACCATAAAAACTTCTAGTCCTCATAGGACCACATAAGTCAGTGTGCACCAAATCTAGAATATGCTCAGAAGAAAAGAATTTTATCTTAAAAGAAGATGTAGTCGTCTTACCCAACTAGCATTCTTTACACATCATATTGTCTGGTTTTACAAGTTGTGGCATACCTCTAACTATATTTGACTTTCTGACCTTAACCACATTATCAAAGTTCACATGACAAAACCTTCTATGCCATAACCAACTATCTTCAACCTTAGCAACCAAACAACTTTTAACATTAGTATTCAGATGGAATAAGTTACCTTTAGTATGTTTACTAGTAGTAATAAGTTCTCCTCTGCATCCTAAGATCATGCACACTCCATTCTTAAACTCAAGATGATAACCTTTGTCATTCAACTGACCAACACTCAACAAGTTATGTTTCAAACCTTCAACCCAATATACATCATCAACATTACTTTTACCATTCAAAGAGATAGAACCTTTACCTTTTACCATACAAGGTGAATTCTTCCCAAATATTACTACACCACCATCAAATTCTTTAAGAAAAATAAACTTGCTCTTATCACCAGTCATGTGGTGTGAGCAACCACTGTCAATAATCCATTCATCACTGTTGTTAATGCAATATACTAAAGCATTCTTATCAGACAGATCTTCCTTAACAACAACAAAAACAATCTCCTCATTGTCTTCATCCTCAGATTCCTCATCAGTAGCACCTTCATCCACTGCAACATAACATTGTTTCTTTCCTTTTCCCTTATCTTTTCTTAACTTTTCCTTTTGATCAATATTAGGATAGTTTGCAGCTATATGTCCTATCTTGTTGCAAGAGAAACACTTAAGAGGAAGCTTGCCTTTGTACTTACCAGTGCCTCTAGGAAGACTTTTTGCTAATAGAGCTTCAAACTCCATTAGATCATCTTCTTCATCCACATCAGCTTTACTACCGCCATGATGACTTGACCTGCATTCCTTACTATGACAAACATCTTTCCCTTTTCTCACGGGTACACTAGATACAAATGTTTTGAAAGCAAATTTTGTCTTAGGTACACTGTTATCAAAACTATTCAACTCAAAAGCAATGAGCTTACCAATTAAAGAATCAACAACAACCTTATCATTACTAACTGACCTCAACTCTTGAATAGAAGACACTCTAATGGCATAGGTAGGCAATATGGTTCTAAGCACTTTACTAACCACAATGTCTTCTTCTATAGTACCACTAGCACTTTTGATTCCACCGAAAACTTCTTTTATCCTCGATCCATACTGAGTAATATTTTCTCCTTCCATCATTCTCATATCATCAAACTTTCCTCTAAGGATCTCTTCTTTAGCCTTTTGAACATGCTTATCACCACCATAGATTAATTCTAACTTCTCCCAAACTTCAAAAGAAGTTTCTAAACCATGGACATCAATATATTCAGTATCAGAAAGTGTACTTACAATGGCTTCCAATGCTTGAATTCTTTCCTGTTGCTCCTTATGTTGATCTGCAGTCAGAGGACCGGTAGGAGGTACATACTTAGTAATAACATGTTGCCAGAACTAAACACCCATACCTTTGATATAAATATTCAATCACTCCATATTCTGTAGTTATCCTTAGTGAATTTGGGACCCTCCTTCTTCATCATCTTCAAATCTTTTCCTCAAGCAGTTAAGCTTCTGCACCAAGAGGACTTGATGCTCTGATACCAATTGTTAATGTGAGGATCTGATTGTTACTAAGAGGGTGGGGGGGGGGGGGGGGGTAAACCAGTAATAAAAATAAACTGCAATCTTTCACCAATCTGAAAACAATTCATTTCCAGTACCGATAGTTGATCAAACAATCTCCAAAATAGATTTACCAAAACATTACTGGTAGCAACTTAAGTGTTCATCATTAATAAAATATAGTCAAGACATCAAATGAACAACTTAACAATCCATCCACGATATGAACACAAGGATTTTTCACGTGGAAACCCGAATGGGAAAAACCACGGTGGGAATCAGTACCCACAAAAAAATTGCACTCTTTCGAAATGCGCCTTGTTAAAGGCCTAGCTCAATTAGGAGCTTTACAATAATGCCCGGTTAAGAGCAAACCCTATTAGGAGTCACCTGGTGAAGGGATTTTAACCTCAACCTTGTTAGGAGCTCTACCTTGTTAGGAGTAACCTTACTAAAGGATTTAAGCCCAAATTAATGAGCCACCCAGTGAAGAGATTTCAATATTGCTGCAACTGTTAGGAAACAACAGATAAATGATTTGATCAATGTACTCTTTGCTTGCTAGTACAGATCCATTTAATCTCCAATTTGCTTCACACATGTAGACATCTCAATCTGGTTCGGCACACTCTTCTTCTCTGATCATCGACATAATAAACCTTCTAAAACTTGACCTAAATAGACTTAACAATTAGGTTAGTTACAAAACCCTAACTCATCAACAAGATATAATGAATCTACATCATAGATAATATCTGATCATTACAATTCATTACAATTCATCATACAGATCATTACAACAAATTCAAGACAATTATAGTCGTTGAATGATCATAACTCATCACCGCACATTGATCTGATAAGTTGTCAAACCCTTATCACATTCTACTAAGCACTTCGTTGCTCCCCAAGAAATTCGCTCCTTGTACATGCTTAAATGCAATCTTATCATCACACACGGTTTCTGACACATCACCACTAACTTATGAGCACAATTTAAGATTCACCACCAAACATAAAACATCATCGGTCAAAGATCTTGATACCGGTTCTCAAACCCTTCACTGAATAAACAATAGTCAATTACAGACATGACTTCTGATTCTCCAAACATGATGTGGTTCTAGTCATAGACTCCTTACAATTTCATAAGCACTCATTCCAAACTGCAACACCTAACTCAACAAAGATCACAACCACAACCATCTCCTTCACTGTTCCTGCTTATTGGTTCACTGTCACTTGGTAGTTTTGCTTTCCAGCTCAATCTATTTCAATCTATTACCGGTTAGAATTTACTGATAGACTTAGATAACCTAGATGACATACCAAACATAAACAAACATGGTTGCCATCAATGACAACACAAATAACTGATCATCAAGCATCATATCACAATTATATCATCACCAACATTCCATCAATATATCATCACCAACAGTCCTATATCGATACACCATTATCTCCATCAGTTATGCCAATCTGTCAACAGAAAAAGTTTTCCTATGTCGTCCTAAGACGGAAAATCGGTTAAAAACCCCTAGTTGGCAAGTATATAAGGAGCATCTCCCCTCCTATTTGCATAAGTCCAATAATCAAAAATTAAGTTCACGAGCAAAGTGACAATGAGAGACAACAATTTGATCATAAAGAACATTCAAGTATTCAAGCATCCATTCAAGCATTGAGCATTCCAAGTCTACTTTCAAGGCTAGGTGTTGCATTCAAGTCAAAGATTCAACCATTGAAGAGCAGATCTCTACCAACATTCAAGACATTCTATTCTGCAGATCCTTTCAATCAATTCTATCCATTTCAATTTCATCCTCTCTTGAGGTGAATTTTACTTCAAATATTTTCTTTCATTTACTTGCAAATATTTTCAATCATTTGGTTAATTCCAAAACGGGGTTTGACTTGAAGAGTAACCCCCAATCCCAACAACATTTCATCTCTTTTCTGTGTGTAGGTTGCAGGTGCGCAGTTGTAATTGCATGCTTAGAATTCATTCTTAGAGACGGAAAAACCCTTTTTGGTACACAGATTTTTCGGAGGACCAAGTACACTTTCAACCCGATCTCAACAACTTTTGCTCAAATTTGCAAGGGAGCCCTATCTCGACATCCTATTGCTAATTCCTGGTGCACAGCTTCATCCCGCATCTCTATCTCAATATATAATCATTTCTTTGTTATCTTTGCACTTAGTCTCAATTCTTTTAACTCAACTTGTCTATTTTAAAAGAGGGTTACTTTACTTTCCAAATCCATTGCCAATTCCTTACAATTCATTTAGCATTCAATCTCTTTCCATTGGGATTGGATCTAGTGAATTCAACCCCCTCTTTTAGATGTAATGCACATGAGAAGTTGAAGGGAATCCTTTGTGAAAGTTTCATTCCTCTTTTGAGGGGATTAAAGCTTTCCACTTGATCTCCCTTCATTACTTTTCACCACATTACACACGTGATATAATATTGCCTAGCCAATGAAGCCCATGTGTGTTTCAACAACTCCTCTTATAAATAATTTTTTTTTTGAAATGTAAAAAATCCCTTTTATTGATCTATAAGTGAATTTTCCAAAATATATATCATTTAATATTTTAATTAGTTTTTACATTTTATATTTTATTTTTATTGAAAGTAGGTCATCAACACTAAAATATAAGGTTGATTATCTTGTCAAGGAAAGATACTAAAATTTATTTAAAATTTTTGAAAAAAATATGATGCAGTAGAGAAAAGAATCTATGTCAAGATGATATAATTCTTTTTTAATTTTCATAAATAATTAAGAAAAAAGGTGGCGGCAATTGGAAAGAGTTATATTTCAGCACACACAACTTTTCAAATTTATTGAAAAATATATATTTATAAAAAAAAGAGTAAAAAATATATCAATGCACTAAAGTTTCAAGTTATCAATATATACAAAAAAATTCAAGAAAAAAAAGGTAAAATTTACTGAATAAAGTGTGGTGGCTTGTGTAAGTTCAATTTCAACATTTTATCAGCAACTAAATTATAGTGTTTACTTTATAAAAAAATACATTAAAATATTTTTTTAAATTTTTGTTAAAATTACAAACATAAAATAGACAAAAGAATATAAATTTTATTAGTTTACATCATTTCAAAATTCAAAACATATATTTCACTTTGTATTGATTTAATTTAAAAAGTTGAATCAACATTGACCATTTTCTTTATAAAATTGTGACACAGCTTTGTACTTTTACCCTCCCATTTCTCCCTACCACTCCCTCTTTCTATATCTTTGTACTTATTTCTCTTCTCTCTATTTCTCTTCCCCCCTCTCTATCTCTCTTTTTCCATATCTCTCTCACACATATACACACTCCCCATTTCTTCCTCCCTATCTTTTTATTTTTATCTCTCTATCTTTCCCCCTCCTTATCTCTCACCCTCTCTCTATTTCTTTTATGTCACCTTCGTCCTCTCTCACTCTTTCCCCCTCTATCTCTATCTCCCTATATCTCTCCCCATCTCATATGTCTACTTATCTCTCTTATTATCTCTATCACTCATGCTCTATATCTATATTTCTCTGTTTTTCTCTCTTTCTATCTTTTTCTGTCCATATCTCTCTACCTCTATCTCCCTATCTCTTTCTAAATCTCTCCATATCCATCTCTCTCAATATCTCCCTCCATCCCTCATAATCTATATCTCTATCTCTATCTCTATTTCTCTCTTCATCTCCATCCCATTGCCCTCTCTATCTCTTTCTATCCATACTATTTTCCACCTCCATCTCTCTATCTATTTTCCTATCCCTTTATATTGTCTACATGACTTTGTACCAGATATCTCCCTTTCCCTCTTCATATAAATATATATAAAGACAGAGAGAGAGAGAGAGAGAGAGAGAGAGAGAGAGAGAGAGAGAGAGAGAGAGAGAGATATCTCCCTCTCCCTCCATTCTCATCTCACCTCTACCTATCTATCTCGCTCTCCCCCCTCTATTTGTCTTTCTCTCTTTCTCTCTTTCTCTCCCTCCCTCTTGGTATCTCCCCTCCTCTATATCTTTTAGCTTATTTCCCTCCTTCATTACCTCCCTATCCCCTTTCTATCTTTACCACTGTCTCCCTTTCTCTTCACGTATATCTCTATCTCTTTCTATCTCTTCCTATATAACTCTATATATCTCTTTATCCCCCCTTCCTATATCTATCTCTACTTCTCTTTGTTTGTCTAAATTTTTATTTTTATATCTTTCTATCTGTCTCTCTCTCCCCTTTATATATATCTTCCTATCACTCCCTCTTACCATGTATCTATTTATCTCTCCCTCTCCTCCTCTCTATATATCTCCTTATATCTCTATCTATCTATCTATCTATCTATCTATCTTACCATCTATGTCTCTCTCCCTCTCCCTCTCCCTCTCCCTCTCCCTCTCTCTCTATATCTCTCTACCTCTTTCTCTCTATCTCTCCCTCTCTATCTCCATATTTCTCTCTATCTTTTTCTCTCCCTCTACTTGTCTTTATCCCTCTATCTATTTGTCTCCTTCTTCCTCTCTCACTCTAAATTCATCTCAACCTCTATCTTCCTCTCCCCCCATTTATATATAGACATATCTATCACTCTTTGTCTCCATGTCCTCTTCCTAGACCTCTATATCTCTATCTCTTTGCCTTTTTATCTCTACCTCTCCATATTTCTTCTTCCATCTCTCCCTCTATCACTATCTCATTATTATCTCTCCATATCTCTCTACTAATTAACCTCATGTATAACACAAATGCATGCAAAAAATAGGCCATAATTTTTCATAGTTGACCTTTCACACCTCTTCGGAGTATCCATTGCACACCAAGGTGCAATAAATAGTTAATATTTAGTTGGGGATAATAGATTAGTTTATTGAATTTTATGGAGAAAAGAGTAGTACTAATGTTTTGTTTAAGGAGATCATAAATACTTCATCAGACATAGAAAGAATATGCGGACGAATGGTTACCTATACATATTGTTGGGGTGAGTGAGCATTTAGGAGTTGGGCCCATTTGTAAATAATAAATAATGTGTTAATAAAAAACAAGTGTCACTTGTTTGATATAATAATAACATATTGTACTTTTCTAAAATTTGATGTATTTTTTTTAAGAAAATTATTTTTTTTACTTACAATAACTATTAGGAAAGAAAGAAAAATGGTAAGAATAAATTATTTAAAATTAAAATTAAAATTATACTATAAATTTCTTGTCCAAATATTTTAATTATTTGTATTGATTGGCTAAAGTAATTAAACAATTAGAATGCACAAATGCAATAGTATCCTGCCTTTGGTGGGAACTAATTATATTACTTGTGTAGGATCTTTAATTTGTGTTGGAGGAGCATGCTAAATCAAGATGGAGACTTAGCATCAAAATCTTGTTTTGGGATTGCCAAAATATTTTGGTGCATGTAATGTGTGTTAGGCCTACTGGCATATCCATTATCAATGTGCTTTTTAAAAAAAGTGATTGGATCTGCAATCCAATTATACAGATATAATAAAAAAATAAGTTATTAAATAAGAGTTCAAGCAAAGAGAAAGTGACAGATCTAAATTATTTTAGAATGTAAGAGACAATGCTATAAATATACACGCATATTATTATTATTTTGTTTGTTGTAAATTTTTTATACATTTTAAAAGATGTTAAATATTCTAATAGATGTTAAATGATTGGTCTCAAGCTATAACTAAATAACTATTGTTAAACAATTTTGTTTCATCTACAATCATTTTTTTTGGTAGATTAATAGCTACATTTGGGGCAACACCCATAGTAATAAAAACCAGGTTAAAGCCCGACCTGAACCAAGTGGGGCTACAGTCAAGGAGTCCCCTCCCCAAAAAACCCATTAACAAGTTTAATCAACGATGCACTTTGGCATCACCTTTGGAATGAGAATAAAGATGCATAATGAAAGAGCCTTCATTCATTTTCCTCATCTCTCTTCCTTGTAACCACCTTCCATTCATATTCTTGTGATTCAACACTTTAGAAATCCTCAGTACTTCCATCAACCTTTTGGGAGTCCTCAAAACTTCCTCGTGCTGAAAAACCATTTTCTGACTCCAAACAATTGGTAGAGTCCAACCTATCATTTGAAATTGTCACAGTGCTACATGCAGTACAACCCATGTCCGCTTTCTCAATCAGCACCTCCTCCTTTGGAGTTGGTTGGGTTGTATCATTATTGTCTTCCTTCTTCTTTCATGCCTCTAGGATGCATTCATCCTTCTCCACCAAGTAGTGAGTGGGAGATACATCTTTCCACCAAGTTGCCATTTTGTCTTATTTGCGCTTGGCATAATGTGTTGCATTATGACCTATTTGGTAGCACCTATGGCATCTAAAAGGAAGACCTTCATAGTCCAGAGGTTGCATGCACCTCTAGAAAAACTTTATAAATATCCATTTCCACCAAAAAGTGAGCATAGGTAGTATGAAGAAAGTCTAAAGAGTTGTCATCCGCAACCAAAAAATGACCCAATAGGTTACCTATAGCCTTAAAGCAAGATTCAAACCAATATTGCATAGGGAGATTTGGAAGTCTTACCCAGATTGGGACCTTATCAAAGGATTCAGTGGTAAGAGTGAAGGCTAGGTACCAAGGTTTAAGCATTAACAGGTGTTTGTCCTCCCAACTCCATTGATACTCGCAAAGAATCTCATTCATGTCATACATATTATCAAACACAAATACAAAAAACCCTCGAGCACCTATGAAAATTTGAATATCCCCTTTCAGAATGGAACCGTAAATCTCTGAGATCCACTTATTCAACTCACTTAGAGTTGACCAAAACCCTTTGAACCTCCCAATTAAACCTACTTCTACAAAATGTTGCTCATTTTCTGCCTCTTCATCTAAAATAGTTGTTACTGATTGAGCGCCATAATTTCCATCGCAACTATGCCGCCCATCCTCCCCTTCCTTTCCTTTTAGTTTCTTAGCCCATGTGGAACCTTCGCTTTCCCCATTGCCTGGAGAGAAGTTTTTGTTTTGCAATTAACCCCAATGATCTCCCTCAAACCCTTGCTCTTGCCTTGTTGGCATTTTCGACAGCCCTTTCCGCTCATATGACCTCTGCTCAGGATTGACTCCTTCTGAACCTCTCTTTGCAATGGCAAACAAAAAATGCCTTGTCTGCCAAATTTCCTTATTCTCTATCCCTCGCGCCTTTGGAGTTTAGGGACAAGAAATGCCTTTATGGCAAGATCTTGTCCATATCCCAAGGGTACCTCCCAATTTCCATCTTCCTCTTAAGCTCCCACATGTTGACACTTGGCAACATCTCATTCCTTGAGAGGATCCTTTCATCCTCCACCCTTGATCCTCATCTCTTAATCTCCATCATCCATTCCATTCTCCCCTCATCCATACCGCCAATACTTAGCCATTTTTTTAATCTCATGCATACAAATCCTAAGAGCACTATTATGTTGTCAAAATTTTGAGTGAGTACACATATAAATAAATCATATTGGGAAAATCTAGATGCAAAGGAGATCATCATCCTCGATTTTCAATGAATTTCGTTATGATTTGATATGTTTTAAGCCTAATTTGAGTATTGTTTTGTTGTCTTTCTAATCATTTTTATTGCAATTTCGGTCCTTTTAGGAATCACATTTTATTGAACACATTCTGGAACACTCGATAATGTTGAACAAATCGAAATATTGAGGGGGGGGGGTGGTGAATCAGTATTCCACTTCAAATTCTAAAATTGAAATAATTAATATGTTGAACTTAATCTTAATCTTAATTATCCTTGAAAACATAGAAATGAATTGCATAACATAGCCACAAAAGAGACACTAGAGATTTTTATACGTGGAAAACCCAATAAGGGAAAAACCACAGAGAGGGTTAACTCTCAAGATAATATAACTAGTTATATGAGATTACAAAACAGGCTCACTGTCGGAGGCCTCACTTCTCAGAGGGCTTATTGCTCAGATACAATCGGCTTACTGCCAAAAGGAGTGAACAAAGAAATTTGCATCTACATATGCATGAAGACAGTTCCAGTTGAAGCTCTGACAACATACTAACTTCACAACAGATCCAATTAAGAACCTATGCAAATCACTTCACCAACTTACTGCAATACATTGACTATCTGCAACAGATCTAATTAAGAACCTCTACAAATCACTTCACCAACTTACTGCAATACATTCACTGTCTGTAGCAGATCTGATTAAGAACCTCTGCAAATCACTTCACCAACTTACTTCACCAATCTGCTTATATCGAACCAACACTTTACCTCTATCACATACCACTTCTACTCTTCTCTCATGCTCATTATGCTTTCATACTTCCACACACATACACACTCTCTCTCTCATCTTTGTCATTCTACATTCTTCAACAACCAAAAGAGATCATATATTTATATGTGTGTCTATGTGTGTCAATTTGAAATATACATCAAGTCAGCCTCTGAGATATTTAACAAAAGAACATTTTAATGACACACTACAATCACTAGAGCATAATACCAACATAGATCTTTAAAGGTCGGCTAGAGTAGAAAATAACTCATTCACTAAGCACCAAGACAACACACTACCATAATGCTACAATTACTGGAGCAAAAATTGGAACAACCAAAACATAGTTAAGACCAAAAATTTTGGAGTGCACTCATCACGATCCAAGTCAACATCACATGATTCAAGACATGAAAACTAAACCACCAAATGAATGATACCAAAAACTAGAGCACAAGAATTTTCTCACCACAACATATCCAAACATACAATTTGAAACATGACATCCAGAGAATAGCTTCTGATGCACATGAATAAATGTCACAACCAACACCAAAACCTTTCACATCCATATACTCATGATTATGGAGAAACAGTCATCTCAAACACTACGACAACAACATTAGCAAGGATTTGTAATCTGAAACATGCATACATATCTTCCATTGTGCTATAACTAAACATATACAACATCTTATTTATCAATCCACATATACAACATCTCATATTAATCAGAAAAATCTCACATACCAATCCAGACCAATCAATATCACTAGATTTAACATCAATGACAACATTGATAAGTAATTCCAACAATCTCTCAACAATATCCCCTTTTGTTATTTATGGCAAAACTCATATATCCAAACTTTCCATAACTCCCCCTTAGATAATGCTTCCAAGATTCCCAAAATTCAAAATTGAACAACACAACATTTCTCCGATACACAATACTTTATTTTCTCCCCCTTTGACATGAAGGACAAAGGGTAATAGTCAAATGAGTTATCAAAGCAAAATCTACATGACAAAAGAAATAATGCTTCACTTGCTCTTCTAAAAGATCCTCTTACACTTCTTCTTCAATTATGGATAAGAAGATTTCCAAGAATTCATTGTCAAATGGATACTTAAGCTCAAGCTATCATTTTGCACAATTATATCAACTATATGTGATAATAAATCGAGAACAAAGATGTTCCACACACACTTCTCAACTTCAAGGAGAATACCGAAAATATGCTCTAACCGAGGTTCAACAATCTCTTTTACTTTCAAGAATATATCTATCGCATCATCTTTCTATTTTAGATAAAAAGTAAGATCTGATTGCAAGGAGTTTATCTTCATTCTCTATGCACCATCAATATCATTAAAAATATCAAATTCCTAACCCAAAGAGCACAACTCAAATTCAATAGAGTCAATTTTTACTTTGAAATGCACCACAATAGCATGCAACTGGAAACAATATCTATAAAATTTTCTTACTTTTGCCATAAAACTCTCATAGTCTTTATATCTTTAGGTAATCTGTTATAAGCATATGTACATTTCTTTTCCATGTCATCTTGACTATCTTCTTCACCAATCGATGCTTTAACAGACTGCTTCATTCGATCTCTACGCACTTCGCACATGACATCTGGCAAGATGTCTACAATACTATCCAGATAAATACAGTTTCAGACCAAATAATCAACTAGAATTTCCTCAATTTGATCCTGATCATAGGAGGGACGCTCAAGCCACAATTCACTGACTTGTTTCAGACCAACTTCTTCCTTTAGCAAATTTAGAATATTGTCAACACTGCACACATCATCTTCCTCATCTTTTATTCCTCTGACAACATCCTTATCCTTACTCACACTAGATGATTTTGGATCATCCAAAGAAATAACCTCATGCATAACTTTTCTTTTTGTTTTCTTCATCGATCCCAAAGGAGACGTCACACTTTTTCTTTTTGAACTCTTACAACTGAAGGCACTTGCTTCAGGATTACTAACAAAATAGGGAACTGGACCGAAAAATAACTTCTTCTTCCTAAACTCTAAGAAATGTTCTCTGCATGCCAGATCTTTATTTTCCAAACAATCTAAATCTCTGAAAATGTGTTTCCCAATAGCAATATTCGATTTCCATGTAATATTTTCTTTAAGAGGTAAGGACTTTGTGAAATAAAGCATCAATCAAACAATCAAGGAGCCAAATCATTTGATGCACAAGGTATACAACAATAGCCAAAGTAGAACCTTCTCTATTTCTGAAATAGATCTTATAAGAAACTACATAAGCAACATACCTCACTGCAGGGTCATAAATAGTATCAATTATGAGTGCTTGTTGATCACCTGAGACGTCGGTTAGGGTTTCAAGCTCTTTATTTATTTTTTATTTCTTTACCGGAAGGGGTCCATTGTCACATAAACCAATCACAACAAAAACAAATTCTTTCAAAATCGGATATGGCTTGTCCAAAATCATATGATCATTCTCAATACAATTCAAGAGATATGTTATCATGTCCTCATCTTCAAACAAAGGAAACTCATTCCAGAGATCTAAACCCTTATGCCCTAAATCTGTAATTTCCTACATACTTTCATTGAATAGAGAATTTCCTAATTTTCTCATGATTGTATTCATCCAAACACACATTCTCAATTACCCAAATAGTCACTATCTTAGAATCCATTGGAAGAGATACGAAAAATACCTTATGTATGAACCAAATTCAGAACCTCCTCTTTGTTATTACACTGCTCTTTTATTCCTTCAATGCTAGATGCTAAAATGATTGAATATTTATCTCAGTCAAAACCCCTAGTGTTTCACCCCAAAAAATGTCTTATCAAAATGACGTCAGCCAAAACTTTACTCTTCTTCATGCATAATCTATCATCAACACCAAAATCAATATCAGCTTGTTCTGTCACAAGCATTCCCTTCTCACCGGGGGGACAAATAGATTTTTCATTGAATCTCCCCATAAGTACTAACTACTAGATCAGTTTCCAGAGGAAGTAGCACCTATGCCTGACATAGGTGTAGATGGCTCAGTAGATTCCTTCTTTTTCCATGCCATGACATTCCTTTTAGGTTTACTTTTGGGAGCCTTCTCATTCCTACAATTGTTAGCAAAATGTCCATATGTGTTGCAACTATAACACTTTACCTTCTTTTGTCCTGAATTCACTGAATTTCCTCTGAATCCACATTGATTAGCTTTATGACCAAATTTATGACATGTGTGACAATGAGCTTGAAAAAATACATTTACTTGAGATCCATTCATTTCATTCACAATCAATCCATAGATTATGTTATTAATTTGACTTCTGCAGTTGTTAGCCTTATGTCCAGAATTTTCACATCTAAAGCATTGAATATTTTGATTCACATTTCTTCTGCAATTTACAGCTTTATATCCAAAACAATTGCACTTAAAATAATAACCATTAAATGATGGGTACCTTTGAGCATTAGATTGCCGAACCAGAGAAGTGTATGAAGCAGACCCAAGAGTCTGGACTTTGTTTGCACCTTCAGTCTTCTTTTTAGTCTCCATCTTTTCTTTTCCTTTACCTTATTTTTAACAATCACCAGTGAATCCTAATCCTTCCTTGTCCTTGTGATCTTTCTACATTGATAATAATTGATCCAACAACTTACTACTTTCACTAACTTTAGCTTCTAATTTCAGCTTCAATAATTCTTGTTCTAACTCCTAATTTTCTTTAGACTTCAGATTAACTACATTCTTCCTTCTTTCTTCCACATTCTTGCTTTCTTCTCTACAATTTTAGATTCATAATAGCCTCATTTTCTTGCTAACTTCTTTATGCCTTGCTTTGAACTTCTAGATTTGATCTTTCAGTTTCTGCACACATTCATTCTCTACCTTCACATTCTCTTTCAATTCCTCATTCTTAGATTCCACAATTTCAATATCTTCAAGGGTTGTCTTCAATTCTTCATCCAATTGATATTATTCATCCATTTCCATATGAGCCATTTGTTCAAAATTAAGATCTCCCTCAAGCGGTTAAGATATCAACAAGGGACCAGGCTCTGATACCAATTGTTGAACATACCAGAATACTGAGAAGGGCGGGGTGAATCAGTATTCCGGTTCCAATTCTAAAACTGAAATAATTAATATGTTGAACTTAAGTTAATCTTAATTATCCTTGAAAATATATAAATGAATTTCATAACATAGCCACAAAAGAGGCACCAAAGATTTTTATATGTGGATAACCCAATAAGGGAAAAACCATGCAGAGGGTTAACTCTCAGGATAATATAACTAGTTACATGAGATTATAAAACAGGCTCACTACCAAAGGACTCACTGCTTGGAGGGCCTATTGCTTAGATACAATCAGCTTACTATCGAAAAAGCTTACTGCCAAAAGGTGTGAACTAAGAAAGTTGCATCTACACATGCATGAAGACAGTTCTAGTTGAAGCTCTGACAACACACTAACTGCTTACAACAGATTTGGTTAAGAACCTTTGCAAATCACTTCACCAACTTATTGGAATATACTGACTATCTACAATAGATCCGGTTAAGAACCTCTACAAATCACTTCACCAACTTCCTGCAATACATTGACTGTTTGCAGCAGATCCGGTTAAGAACCTCTGCAAATCACTTCACCAACTTACTTCACCAATCCGCTTATACCGAACCAACACTTTACCAATGTCGCATACCACTTCTACTCTTTGCTCATGCTCATTCTGCTTTCATACTTCCACAAACATACACTCTCTCTCATCTTTGTCATTCTACATTCTTTAACAATCAAAAGAGATCATATATATATAAAGAGAGAGAGAGAGAGAGAGAGATCATATGTGTGTGTGTGTGTCAATTTAAAATATACATCAAGTCGGTCTCTGAGATATTTAACAAAAGAACATTTTAATGACACACTACAATCACGAGAGTAGAATACCAACATAGATCTTTAAAGGTTGGCTAGATCCGAAAAGAACTCATCATGAAGCACCAAGATGACATGTTACCATAATGCCACAATTATCGAAGCACAAATTGGAACAACTGAAACATAGCTAAGACCAAAAATTCTGGAGCACACTAATAATGATCCAAGTCAGCATCACATGATTCAAGACGTGAAAAATAAACCACCAAATGAATGATACCAAAAACTAGAGCACAAGAATCTGTTCACCACAACATATCTGAAACATGACATCCAGAGAATAGCTTCCAAAGCACATGAATAAATATCACAACCAACATCAAAACCTTTCACATCCATATACTCATGTCCTCATGATTCTAGAGAAATAATCATCTCAAACACTATGACAACAACATCAATAAGGATTTGTAATTTGAAACATACATACCTATCTTCCACTGTGCTATAACTCAACATATACAACATCTTATATATCAATTTGCATATACTTTGTCTCATATTAATCAACAACATCTCACATACCTATCCGAATGACCATATTTGACATCAATGACAACATAGATAAGTAATTCCAACAATCTCTCAACAGATAGGACCCATGTCACAAGTCAAATCTCATGAAATTGATTGTTTTCAATGTTTTTCATTTCCAAGTTGTAGTTTGGAGGATTCACTCATGCAGAGGTGGATTTGATGTGTGTAGAGGAAAACTTGATAGTAAGTATAGACTGATATACAAACATAATCTTCACAACAAGTATAGAAATTAGCAAATAGTATAGAGGTACACCTGTGTCTGGAATCTAAAGTTGATTTCACTAGACAAGGTCACTCAGAATGCCTTTGTCTTCCAACTATTGAACACCAACCTACATTTGACTTCCTAAGACCCGAAACTGAGATCTTGTCAAATTTGGACTTGTTTCTTGATGACACTATTGCCCAGGGTGCCCATGTCTGAATAAGGGTACTTTACACACCCTTGTCAAGGGTGTCCATGTTTAAACTTGATGTGGTGCCTTGTCTTTGTTTCATGAATGCCTCCTGATCTTTTTGTCTCATCCAGAAACCTACAATTGCACACAAAAGGAGAAAAATGGTGTTTGGATTGTTTATAGGGGTTTGCCTAGGTCAACCCCTGGGTTTGAAATTAACCCTTGAATTGAATTGAAATTAAATTGGAAATGCTCGACTTGAAATTATTGACTAAGTTGATTATACCTTCAATTAATGAAGTAATGTCCTTAGGTTAACTCTTCCATGTGTTGATGCAATAACATGATAAATCACATAAAATCCATCATGAAATCATAATTGAAACATAAATGAAGATGCCTTGGTATAGCTTGCTATTCCTTGAATCATATATTTTCTTGAAGTGTTGCTCTTGGAATGAAACTCGTAGATGCAAGAAAATGATAATGTTAGATGATGAAATCAATTGAGAGAGATGCCTTATATAAGGAATTCGTAATAAAATCACATTTAGGTTGTAGTTAGAATTATTATTTTTTTGCATGGAGCTAGATTTTAATAGAGTAGGACCATCATATTATCCTCCCAAAATTTGGGCCAAAAAGCTTTAGAAAAAGTGGTGTGGGATGACCCTGTCTTGATACTTTAGTCCTGAATGTTTAGGGATGTGAGCTAATAGGAATCTAATGCTGAAAATGGATTTGTGGGAAAACATATAATTGTTAGTTGAGGGTAACGTGTCTTGAGATTTGACATGGGACAATATTTATAATAAACCAGGATAATAAAAGATAAAGGGGACACATAGAAATAAGGGTCAAAATAATAGTGTGATAATGTATTTGTTGGCAATTGACACCCATCTGGTAAGGTGAATTACATTTAGGGTTGTCATTGATGGCAACTCATCTTTAGGTGTTGGTATTTCTCATTCGGATCCATTGTCTTATCATTTTGCATAGATTGGGCCAATCGGTATACGCACACTTTTGTTTATTCTTGTTAACCGGTTAGTCTTGGTACCGATAACATATATTTGGGACCCGGTTAAGTATAAACCCGGTTAATGCATTTTGGGACCCTGATAATGTATTTGAAGGAATTTAAGGTAGCATGTGGGCCAACATCAGATATGATCATCAAGATAATGCATATCATACTTTGTGATCCGGAAGCTGATAAGTTTATTTTATTTCTTGAGGCCGACATGTTGAACAAATTACAAGGGTATTTAAAGGAGATCATCTTAGCGATGGATTTCATATGTGGGTGGTTATGTGATTTGTGATGCGAATTAGTTAAAGATTGATAGTATGCGAATTGGTGTGCGATTGATTGCATTTGTGCGCATTTACACGTGTGCAATCCTAACTAGTAGCATAATAGAGTATCAATAAACTGGTTCAGATGACATTGAATGAGCTTAAACCAGAACTTATCCAACATGGTCAGATGCATCCTATAAGTTCACTTCTATATGAAATCATTATTTAATGTTGTATAAGTCAGTGAGACTTTGGTTTGAGCAGTGAGCTCTAGGAAGTGAGCCTAATTGCATGTGCAATCCCCTCTATGTAATATTTGTATACCTTGATCAAGTATATAGATATTATGGGTATCAAACCCACCATGGTTTTTCCCTTTATAGGATTTTCCACGTATAAATATTGGTGTTATGGTATTGTTTATTTATGTGTTGATTTGTTTATGCACTTTAATTTTATATTCTATTAACCGGTTGATCAACAATAAGTTCATAAATTCATTCACTAGTAGAACATTGATTCACCCCCACCCCCCCCCCCCCCCCCTCTTAGTTTTCTTGGATTCCAACAATTAGAATCAGAGCCTAGTTCCTCGGAAGAAGTTTAACAACTTAAGGAAGATCTAAAACTTGGAATCAATGGAAATCGATTTGCAACAACAACTTCAACTTGCTCTTGAGGATCTTGATAATGAGCAAGTGGAAAACAAATTGAAGAATGAACTGAGGCAAGCCAGAGAACACAACATTTCGTTACAAGGAAAGCTATTTGTTGTTCAAGCCAAGAGGAAGGAACTATGTGATCAACTGCAAAATCAGAGTAATGATGAGGAAGATGCCTTTAAAGATCAATGTCAAAAACTCACTCAGGAGAATACTACCTTGAAGAATAAAATGCAAGCCCTAACTATGAGAATGTGAAAGGACATTGAAGACATGAAGAAGAATGAAGAAAACCTAGCTCAAGCTTTGAAGGACAGATCAAATGAATGCAACGGATTGATACACGAGAATGACATGTTGAAACTTGAGTTGATTCGGTCCTGGAACAATGAACAAGAACTTGAGAGACAAATCATAATCATGAGAGATGATTTAGCCACTGCAAATGAGTACAAAGAAAAGTTCAAAGCCATCTCTGCAAGACTTGATGAATTTCTGAAGAGCTAGAGAGATGCGAATGACAAGAGAGCTCTTGGATATGAAGTAGGAGAAAGATCCAATTTTGCACAACAAGATCAATCATTCGGCCAGAAGCAGAATCATGCAAACAAACGGAACCAGAAATCACCGGTAAGACAGCCTAATGCTCACAAATTCAATGCTACATGCTTTGTTTGCAATAAATATTGTCATATAGCAAGTCAGGCAAAAATGGGAATAATTAGAAAAATGCATCATTCACCGATCTTGGAAATGTCAGATGTCATGCATGTAGTAGATTTGGACATATGGCTAACCAATAAATCAAAAGGAAATCAAGGAAATCAAGGGTACAACAAAGCAATTCATAAGAACAATGTTGTCTGTTATGCATGCAACAAGATTGGACATATTTCTAAGTATTGCAGAAGTAATAATCCATCGTTAGCTGATGGAAATGCAGATGATAAGGGAAAGGCAGAGGTTGAAGATATCAGAAAACATCATGAGAGAAGATGGGTTAGAAAGTCAGATACTCCACCGATAGATCAACCGGTAGAGCCATCAGGTCCTGCACCGAAAGAAGGAACTTCATCTAGTAACTAAGGCACTTTGCCTTAGGGGTAGGAAAATCATTGAAGATCATGCAAACACCCCAAATTAGGTCTGTAGTTAGGGAATTTTGATTGCAGATGGATACTCAGACAATTTCAAGTGTTTACCGGAACCTATATGTAGATTATGTGATTCAGTCAGATTCTTTGATAGCATTTATGACAGTGAAAATTATGGTTAATGGCAATAAAAGGGAAAAAGGTAAGTCATTTCTTCACACAACGATCAAGCAATCTAAAGAGTGATTTCTAAGGCATTCAAGAGTCCAAAGGAAATTTGTGCGAGCATCTACATTCGTAAACCATTTCATCATGCAACAAGATCTTAAGGTATTTACCATTTATAGAAACCTTAGATATTTATTATGGCATCGTCATCGAATGTTGATACTCCTTTGGTAGTGGAAATTAAGGACCACCCTCATCCAGAATTTAAGAAGCATCCTTTTAAATCTCTTTTGGATGAACCGTCAAGAGCATTTTCGAGTGTTTTCCATGGTGTTCTTCATACTGAAGACATTAGGGCATACATTCATTGCGATATTGAAGAAATCGGGAGTTATGAAATGTCGTGTGTGTTCACTAAGCACCTGATCACCGACAATCAACTGAAACCAGGATATGCACATCTACAGAAGAAGGGTTATACCCAGTTTATGGATTTTCCCTTTCAATGAAGATGAATGGGTCAGATATATTCTCAGCCGCATTCATGGTGAATTCCTATGGTTGGACCGACAGTATAAATTTACTGAAGAAGTCATCAAGAATATCACATGCCTTCATAAGGTCAGAGGTTTGTCAGGGCATAGGTCAAAAATTTCTAACACAGATCTCTGCAAACTCACTGGTGCCACCTTCGATGGTAGATCAATACGAGTTGATGATATTATAGATATTGACGTAAAATTTGCATCAATGGTGATTGGTTATAAAGTTTATCAGTCTAACCGGTTGAAATTTTTCTTTGGAACCAACATCCTCATTGCACATCAGATGGTGAAGGAAGACGCACATTATGACCTGTGCACTGTGATGCTGAAGGAGTTAATGACCAATCTCCAAAAAATAAAGAAAGATAAGAAGAATACATTCTGGTGTGGTTCTTTCATCATATGCTTGACATTTTATTTTTTCTGAATATGATACCGGGATATGGGAAGATTCAATGGGCTTTTGATAGACTAGTAGCTACTCAAATAGCTCAACTATTAGATCAACAAGGTGACAAACAACAAAAGGCTAATCTATGGGCATTTTTCAAAACTTTCCAAGAAGAAATGAAAAATAGAGTTAGAATTACAAAGGAAATTATAGAAAAATATAAAGATACTATTTATTTTATGGTTAATAAAGATGAATGTATGATGGAGGCAGTCCAACCTAGACTAGTTTGGATCATGTCGATGGGATATGAAGTGGATGAGGCCACACTGGATGCTTATGCATGACATTTATTGAAAGCTCTAGTTGATGAGAAAGAAGAAAAAATTGGCACAGCTCAGAGGAACAAGTTTCACCCACCATAAGAAAGAAGATGACAAGGGTTACAACTGAGACATTAATCAGTGAGGGTCATGACATTGCTAAAATTGAACAAAAAGTTAAATCCTCGAAGCTCGGAGAAAGGAAGAGATGAAGCAGAAGAGGAAGGAGGAGAGTGAAGCGAAGAATGCATCTCAGGCCACTCCTAATGTGGTCCCGATTACAACAGAGTTATCAAAACAATCAGAAGCACCATCTGGTGAGCTTGCTAGCCTCAAGACAAAGGAATCAGTGAAGAGGAAACAAAAACTAGCTTGTAAATACATGACTATATCTTTTAATGAGACTGAATCTGATGAAGAGATCAAACAAGCTCCAAAGAAGAAAGGTGTTTTTACAAGGGTTGTGAGAGAAAAGAAGGAAGAACAGAAGAAACAACCTAAGATGGAGCCTCCCTGGAAGACTCCCAAAATCACAATTTTACATAAGCAGAAGCCTAAGGCAAATGAGAAAAATGTAAATACAGATCCACCGGTTAGCACTCCACCGGTTACTACACAACCGACTAATAAGTCCAATTTTGGTATCGAGGATATTTAGAATCATCTGGAATCCCATGTACAGGATGTAGACACAGAGGTTGAGAAGGACAAAGGTACAGAGGATAAGGTCTCAGATGGTGCACCAATAGTGAGTGAGGTACCAAGTGGCAAAGCCACTAGTGCATAGGAGATACAATCTACAGAGGATAAGTCACTGGCTAACAGAGGCAAACAGACAGTGACAAACTTCCCTTCCAATTCGGCAATTGACACATCATCCTTAGCCAAAGGGAAAATGCCACAATTTTCTATCAGTTTTGACAAGCCTTATCATATGATGTCACCGAAAGAGAAAAATTTGGCCACTGCAACACTCCAGGCATAGGCAACACAGGAATTGGCTCAGGAAGAGTCTAAAGACAAAGAATTGATACAAAACACTTTTGAAGTTTTGAACCAGCTTGTACCGGAATTCCAAGCTAAGGAGAGCGCAAGCTCATCCGATAAATTGCAAGAGTTGATTGAATACATTCCTAAGCAATATGATTCTTTGGTTAAGATTTCTATAACTAAGGCTAAAGACAAATTTGTTGAGGCCCAGAAGTAGACATTTTTGGTGATGATTGCATCAAAGAAGGAAAAACTTAAAACTTTCTTACAATCTATTGATGATGCATTAGCAGGAGGAAAGGTTTACAAGACTTGTCTAGATTATTTTAAGCTTACAACTTCCATAGACAAGCAAATTTTGGATTGTAAATATCACTTGCTCCAGATTTCAAACTCTTATAATCTGACAGCAAATTTGACAAGTTCCTTAGAAGGTCCAGTTTTGGTGGCTATGGATTAGATTTTGAGGTTAGAAAAGGAAAGGGATAGCACAACAAGGAAAGCAACAGAGCTCCAGAACTTCATAGGTGCTCGGCTTGATAACCTGTTAAGCCACAAAACAGAATGTATATCTAATATACAGCACGAGGATCCCACTGAATCCCAGGCAATTGAGTATTATGCCAGTCTCTTGAATGGATTCACCTTCATTATTGATTCTCTCAAGCAGGGCTAGGACACATATTTTTCATTTTTGAAGACTTTGTATGTTGACATTTTGAAACATGTATAGAACCGGTATGTATATATTTGTACAACATTTTTGGTGCACACCCGCTTTGTCATTGATGCCAAAGGGGGAGGAGTAAAGTGAAAAATGGATGCATATCATAGGGGGAGTACACTAGATGTATATAACTGCATGGATGTATAGGTAAGGGGGAGCAAATTCAGAGATCATATCATTTTTCATATGAGTGTTGTCGTCAATGCCAAAGGGAGAGATTATTGGCAATTGACACTGATCCGGTAAGGTGAATTACATTTAGGGTTGTCATTGATGGAAACTCATCTTCAGGTTTTGGTATTTCTTGTCTGGATTCATTGTCTTATCATTTTGCACAGATTGGGCCAACCGGTATACATACACTTTGCTTTATTCTTGTTAACCAGTTAGTCTTGGTACCGGTAACGTATATTTGGGACCCAGTTAAGTATAGAACCCGATTAAGGTATTTTGGGACCCCAATAATATCTTTGAAGGAATTTAAGGTAGTGTGTGGCCCACCATTAGATATGATCATTGGGATAATGCATATCATACTTTGTGATCCAAAAGTCGATAAGTTTATTTTATATCTTGAGGCCGACATGTTGAACAAGTTACAAGGATATTTAAGGGAGATCATCTTAGAGATAGATTTCATATGTGGGTGGTTATGCGATTTGTGATGTGAATCAGTTAGAGATTGATAGTATGCAAATTAGTGTGTGAGTGATTTCATTTGTGCACAGTTACACATGTGCAATCCTAACTGGTAGCATAATAGAGCAAAACAGAGTATCGGTAAACTAGTTCACAGGAGGTTGACAGAGCTTAAACCGGAACTTATCCAGCATGGTTAGATGCATCCTATAAGCTCACTTCTATATGAAATCATTATGTAATGTTGTGTAAGTCAGTGAAACTTCTGTTTGAGCAGTGAGCTCTAGGAGGTGAGCCTGATTGCATGTGCAATCTCCTCTATGTAATATTTGTATACCTTGATCAAGTATATAGATATTGTGGGTATCAGCCCCACCATGGTTTTTCCCTTTATAGGGTTTTCCACGTATAAATATTGGTTTTATGGTATTGTTGATTTGTTTATGTACTTTAATTTTATATTCTATTAATCGGTTGTTTAGAAATTCATTCATCGGTAGAACACTGATTCAACCCCCCCCACCCCACCCCCCCCCTCTCATTGTTCTTGGATTCCAATAGTATTAAAGTGGGATAAGACTCATAATATTAAACTACACATTAATTTAAAACAATAAAATGTCCCATAATATATAGAAGAATGAGAAATACTAAAATGAGTGCCAACACAGTGTGATATTGGACACCCTGGCAATTAAAGGTGTACAATTTACAATGCTATATTTAGCCTCCACTTTATCGAAGTATGATCTTATGGTCATGCTCGTGGTAAAGTATAAATGAAGAGATAGAGAATCTGAGAGCAAGGCAAACTAGGGATAGGAGTATACTAAATTTGAGGGGTGATTAAGCCCCCAAGCATAGGATTCTATCAATCCATGAAAGTAACCTTCAAGTATACACAAAGTAAACAATGTTAGTACTAAAACCAAAGGTCCAAGTCAACTAGTTGATGAGACCCCCAAAATCAAAATGTCTCAACCACTAATATCATTATTGACATCCTATTGCAAGAGCACGAGTGGACTTATAGAAACAATAAGGAGGTACAACAATTTAAAGGAGAAGAGACCATGATCCAACACTAGCAAGGTGTGCTATGCTATGGTTTTATGGGAGAGAGGTAAATGAACATAGATTCCATAGGCTAGCAAGCTATATTATGATAGATGATTCATGGAAGCATGGATTCTCATGGGACAACAAGTTGTGTTATGTTGTGTGATCCATGTGAAGAGGGAGAGTCGAAATAATCTAGCAAGCTATGTTATGTTGGTCCCACTCATCCTAAGAAACATGAGAAAGTAAAAGTTGAAAGGTAGTAAGTTGTGTTGTGCTAGTCAACCCACCCTAAAAAATTAAAAAGGAACAATTGAAAGGTCTAGCAAGTTGTGTTATTGTAGTTAACTCATCCTAAAATATGGTGCAAAGAGAGTTGAAAAGTCTATAAATCCCGAATAAGAAGAGTGTTATGCTGGTCAAATCAATCCTGTTATATAATATTGATAGTTTCAAGAATGAAGCATGAGGATACAACAATCCCATGTATAATAGTTGATAAAGATAACTTAAAATGCAACTATGAGGCAACATATATGCTCCCCTTAAGATGCCAAAATAGCCCCATGTTGATATTTTAAGGTTTGAAAGAACAAGGAACAAGGATGCACACCTTTAACACCAAGGATATATCTTGTAATCAACAATGTATGTGCAATCCAAGCTAAAGAGGGCATAGTTCCTTAGAGGCAAATAAGAGATAGTTGTAAAAGAGATATTTTCTTGCAACAAGTGCAAAGGGATCATTTTGCGAGATGCATGATTGAAAAGGAAGAAGATATCTTTGCATGATGATATCTACCCTCCTAGAGTAGATCTTTAATCAAAGATAACATCTTCAAGTGGGAAGGAGACCAAGAATGGAGACCTTTCCTATTGCTAGGAAAAGTGGATTCTTAGTGAAGAGCTGCATACTTTCTAAGGGGAGATCATTCATAAAATACATATCATTTCAAGCAAGGAATAGGTACTAACCAAGGGACATATATGCACTCACATGAAGGATAATTCTATTCTAGAAAGGACATCATGTTATGAAAGATGCAACTCAACGAGGAATGATTGAAAGAATATTCTTTCCCTACAAGCATGGTCATATGAATAAATATACCATTATGTTGCTCACTGTGTATGATTTCACCTGAAATTGTATCACAATGAATGGCAATGAGCCCCCAATAGGTAAGTTAGCAATGTCACATACTGAGGAGCAACATAATAGGAACTTAAATGTTATGAAGGAGGAATAAGATAAGAGTCCAACTCATTGTCATCTAGTATTTGAATGAAACTAGTTGCAATAAGATGTTGAATTTGATTCTCTTAATCATGATAGTCATTGGTGGAATGGCCATGGATTTGATAATACTTGCAAAAAGAATCATTATGTTGATTTTTATTAAAATTATTTCTTTTACTTTTCGAAGGGAGTGTTGGTGTAAATTATGTCTCATAATGACACTTTACTTAAGTTGACTTAGGATAATGCATTCATTGTAGTTTGCATATGAGACACTTAGGGAAGTGTGCATCTACGGAAGATGGTTGTAGGAGAAATTCCACCTTTTGTGGTGATATCTTGTTGTCACATTCCACCTTCGGCGGGTGATCCACCTTTAGTGGAATATTCTATTATTTCTCCTACCTATCCCTACCTACCCTTGTATCTCATTGGGCCACATGTCATGATTGTGTGCTCTCATTTCCATATGGCCTTGCCTTTATAAGCAGGTTCATATTCATAGTATATTTTATCCAGATGATCCATTTTTGCATCTTGATGAGAATACAATTTGTTCTTATCAATATTTTTCTCTCTTATGTTGTGATATCAATTGGTCTCTAGATCTTGGTGCTCCATTAGGTAGTCATTTTGGAGAGATCTTGGTGCCTTTAAGATTCATATCTGAGGAGCATCATCAATTGGGAGCGTCCTACATCAAATCTGACATCACCATTGAGTTCAAGAGGTCATTTTCATAAATTTTGATTATAAATTTGTCTATATTGGGCAAAAGTCATCTTCGGGGAATCTGGAAAACTTTTCCACCTCCTAGGTAGTATGGTACAAATTTAAATTTTTTTTTTTTTTTCTATGAAAGATTTTTTCAAAGTTCATATTATTCTATCATAGTTTTTACTTTTGGTTGGAATTTTTTTTATATTTAAATATATATATATATATATATATATATTACGGGGGGTTCATGGTTTTTTCCCCCACCATCGTACCCTGCATCAGTTGTCTAGGGTACCTACCGTCATTGCCAGAATATGCGTCTACTTTGCCATACATCAAACTTGCTTGCCCATACATTTCGGTTGCCTCACCACTCCCCACCGCCTCTAGCTCCCAATGACCTCGTGTTCCAACCATTGCTCTGGTCGGGTCCCTATTGCTGCAGCCTCGCCGACCTCCACTAGCTTCCTTGGTAGTGCCTCCAGCTCCACTATCCCAGCCACCTCTACATCTAGTAGGTTTATCTTTGCCACCACTAGCCCCTATCGACCCCCTCCACCTCCACCTGTGCTTTTCCAGACTTCACTACCCCCGGGCATCTAGCAACAGGCCACATGGCCTTTTTGATTTGCACGATGTGTCACGTGGCACTCTTGCATAATCCACACTAGCTTGGATGCCATGAGAGTGACAACAATTTCCATGTGCCACATTGTTATTTGTCCACGTGTGTGCCCAGTTAGTGCCTACAGGATACCACACAGCGCAAACTCATTTGCCATGCAGACATCCATACCGAACCATTCATTGTACGAATTTTCCATGTCATCATGCCACATAGACTCCACGTTAGCTCTACAGTCCGCCACATCAAATTTGTACAAGTCCATGTAGGCATTTGTATTATGCCACATCACTCTGTTCATACAACATGTGTTAGCCCAATTAAGTGCTGACATCATCATTCCATATTGTTGATGTCATCACCCGTACAACCGTGCAAGGGGTATTTTGGGCATGACAATCATATGACCGTCAAATTTAGCATAGTGTTTTTCTTATGTTAGCACTACATTAGCACCTTTTTGAAAAAAATTGACCCCTCACCATTAAGCTTTTTGATTTTGTAGTCCAACTTTGAAAGTTCATAACTTGGTCATTTGAGGCCTTTTTTAGTGCAAGTTTTTTTTATTTGGTCTAATTTTGTGTGCTCTCCATAGCTGTGTGATTAGTTTCTAATTTTGGTGGACAAATATTTTCATAATTTTCAATTTTTCACAACTGTATCTGTCCAATCCTCTATTCTGCAACTTCTCGAGCTCCGTTCAGGCTCATACGACCTCCTTTTCAAGTACCATTTTTTTTGAAAGTGGATTTTTTTTCTTCTATTTTCACGTGGTGCTATTAATTTTTCATTATTTTGAGTAGAAATTATACTGTTAGAATTTGATCTTTTTTGGCCTATTTGGTAATTGTAATTTGTTTGGATCTCGGCTTAGATCTTGTGCATTATTGGTTTGAGTCTTGTATAGCCTATTTGAGATAGTTATAATCTTGAAATCAGAAGTCCACTTTTCCCTTATTTGCAAGTGGCTCATTGTACACACACTAAGTATAAAGTGCCAAATCATCCTTTTTTTTGGGGGGGGGAGGGTGGGGGGGGGTCTTTGATTGAGTGAATTTGGGGTGGCATCTTATGTGATTATGCCTCCCTCTATCTTGTGCTCTTTCATTTTGTTTACATGGGTTCTCCTAAATTTCCACTTCTAACTCCACATAATTATGCATCATGGAAAATTGAAGCATGGAGCAAGTTAATGGAAAAATAATTTATTCATTACACAAATGGAACAATGACAACACCAGCAAACCCTAAAGTTGATTCTAATGCTCAATTGGAATGACTCACTAAAAAATTTATGGATCTTGGAACTTTGAGAAAGTATGTATTAGATGACCTCATTTTTCACATTGAAAAATCTACTATAGTTAAAGAGGCTTGGGATATATATGCCAAATTATATGGTCAAGTTGATAAGATTAGGGGATACAATCTTGACAACGAACTCACAATGTTGCATCCCAAGGATTTTGATATGATCCAATATTATGTCATGAAAGCGATTGAGCTAAGAGAAAACCTTAAGGATTGTGGCATTGACAAGTGTAATACCCTAAAAATGGTCATCTAAAACATAGACCCCCTAATCTTGATTTTGTCACCAAGGTCCTAACCAAAGGCAATTAAAAATTAATCTTGAGCACACAATTAATTTCTTAAATCATCAATGTCACATGGCAAATTAATCACTCTGAATTAATTAAATAAATATTTAATTAATTGATCATTTCAAGTAAATCATTTTTAAACAATTATCCTATTTATTTTATTAAATATCCTAGTATATTTAATTAAATAAATCAATTTGCCATTAAATCATAAAAAAAGGAATTAATTGGGAAAAAATAATTAAAAATTGAGAAAAAGAAATCAAATGGGGATAATCTTGAAAATCAAATAAAATCTCAAAGAAAGCAATTAAAACAATTAAATCTCAAAATTGAATGAAATAGAGAATAAATCTGTTTTTTCTGATTTTATCTTAATTTTAGTTTGATTTCCCTTAAAACTGAGAAAAGTAGCCAATCACATCAATTCACTTGGATTGTGCTTCTTCTTGGAAAATCTTGACCACTCATCATCATTTGATCTCAGCCGTTGGTTTCTTTCTGAATTTTCTATAAATTTAGGCTCTCATCTCCTAATCAAGGATCCTGGAGACTGTATTGTTATCATGTTGTTTTTTCTCTAGGTTCACTAAGGTTTCGTATTGAGAATATTTGCATATTTGTTAAATCATTTAGCTTGTCGAGCTATAGGCCTCAATCATGCTTGCATGACTTCAAAGGGTAATTTCGAATGACATTCCTGACTAAGAACTTTAAGATAGAGACTACTTGATTCACCTCTGAAAGGGGGATAATTTTTGTGCAAGAGAGATAGTAACTCTCCCAAGAAACTTGTCATATCGTTCCCCCATTAGCATTTGGAGTCAGCTAATACGACGTTGAGAATCCATTGCATGAGACTTAGTGGTTGTATTCTGATTAGCTATTAGGTGTGTACCTAAGTCAGCAAGCAAAGATTTTCTTCTCTAAGCCAACTTCCGTAGGGTTAGCATGTTGTGATTGAAATCATTATACATCTTGCATGTTTACTATGTTTTCATCCCTGAAACTAAAACTAAAATAATGAAACTAGAGAAAAGAAATCAAAAACATCAAAAACTCAGTGATCAAAACTTTGTCTGTGTCCAAAACTGGTCTTTGTCAGTCATCAAAAACTCAGTCCTTATCAAAAACTGGTCTTTTTCAGTCGTCAGAACTCTATCTGTGTCAGAATCTCATCTCTGTCCAGTCCTCTATCGTACGATTTTGCTGAATTGTCATCTGGCTACATACCTATTGTCATACAAGTCTTCATTGGTCCTGTCAGTTTGTCATCTGGCCTTGTCAGAATTGTCGTGCGAGTATACAAAATTGTCATTCTACTATTAAAAAATTATCGTGTTACCCTTATCATAATGTCGTATGAATAATCATCATACTCATCAGATTGTCTTCTGGAGGTTGTTAAACTGTCGTGCGAGTTTAGGCAGCAACACGTACGAGAAACTATCTCTATCGTCTAAGAACTGTTAAATTATCGTCTGGGTCTGAAAACTCTGTCATACGAATTCCTGATTTTGTCAATCCAAAAACTTGTCTATCTGCACACTTTTCCAAAATAGTTATACTTTCCTAATCGGTCTACAGTGAGCGTAAATCTGGTCATCATAATTATGAGTATAAAACAATCTTGATAGTGTGCCCCTGCCGTTGTGCTGCACGATTTTGTCGATCATCTTTCAGCTAGTTCAATTAACTACTTATCAAACTTAAGTTACTTAGATCACATATTATACAGGATAGATCGTTCTTGAAACCAGATTGAGTCTTAGTCACTTCTTTCAAATCAAACTAAGTTACTTAGATCACGTTTTATACATGATAGATCATTCCTGAAACCAGACTGAGTCTTAGTCACTTTTCTCAATCACTACGTTAAACGAGCAACTAGTTCTAATTTAATCTTGACTTCTGCATCACATCTAGCTCTCGGTCCCGTCGGTTGTAAATGCCTATTCAAACCAGAAGCTCTTCTAAAAATTCTGACAAGAGTAAGAAGCCCATGGTTACCTTGGCCCAACAAACTCAAGATCTCAAGAGAGAAATATATGGCATTCAAGCTCAACGAAAAGATTCAATGACCCTTCTTGAGATTAAAAAAATCATGATATGAAGAACACTAGACTTCAAGAAATGCTAAAACAATTACATAAGATGGAACAACAAGTAATTGAAAATCAAAAGCCAAATCTCATACAAGATCACAAGACATCTTCACCAAGACAAAAAGACATATATCCCCTAGATAGATAGTTTAGACCTTTGGGGCAATCTATTGAGTCAGCTTCGGAAGAGCTGCTTAAGCACAATCTTATCATATTGCCTAAAAGACCACATGGGGATGTGAAATTTTGAGTAATTATTGTTCATATCATAAACATAACAAACATAAGACTTCAATGTGTATGGAATTGAAACATAAAATTCAAGACCTCCTTGATGATGGTGTTATTGAAATTGAAGATCATAAAAATTCACCTAAGGAGAAACCAGATGTCATTACCAAGCATGATCAAAATTATGAACCTATGTATAGCAATGGCCTACAAGTAGCCTCCATCTCTTCCATGATGCCTCCATCTCCTAAGGTTTCTCAACAACAATCCATATCATATCCCTCAAATAATGAAGCTAATGATGAAACTTTTCATGTTGACCCTCAAGGGCTATCTCAAGGGCCATCCCATCCAATGGTTGAAAATGATCTTACCTCCCTAGAATCCCATGATGATCCCATTATACCTTTCCATTTATTCCAAGATGATCCCCTTCCATCTCAAGAGAAAATCATTCTTCCTAAGCAAGATCATGATGCCTCTTCCACCTTTTCAAATGATCCTATTCAAAATGAAGAGTCAAACACCCTTCCTACTCTATCCAATGGTCCTCTTACACGTCAAGATCAAAGTATACCTTCATCTCCTTGTCATAATCCTCCACGTTCACCTCAAGGATCCATCATGCCTACAAAGCCCTCTCATGATCCTACAAGTCAAAATATTTATAAACGCAAAGGGGTAAACCTTCACAAGAAAGAACCCCTCCATGTTAAAGAAACTATTAAGAGTCATGGTATCAGTGACATTCCTCAAAATTTTGGTACCCTATTAAACCAAAATCCAAATACATGCCTTCCCCTTCATATCTTCCATCCATTTTAGGACCTTATATTCCTCCATCCCTTGTGCAAGATCAACAAAGATGTACATCTCCATGTACCTTCCATCCATCTAAAAGGACACAAAGGACCATTGAGAAAAAGAAAGCAAAATCAAAAGTGATATGGGTTCCTAAGGCATTTGTAGAAGCAATGCGTTCCAAGAAACTGCAAAAGCATGAAAAATAAAAAACCATGTGGATCCCTAAGCATCTCCTTGAAGCACAAAGTCTAAAGAAAAATCCAAATCAACAACCAAGATTGTTGCTCCTCCATCCAATCCTTCCAAATCTATTTCTCCATCACCACCTTCATCCATTTTGGATCCTTTGGTCCCAAAATCCCTGGTTGTTCCTCCATCCAAATCTCAAAATCCGAGATCCACTTTTCCTCCATCAATCCACCATCCCTCAAGATGTGTGCCAATGGTGATCCTGCAAACGTTTCAATTCGCTCATGCACCAAAATTTAAATATCTGATCCATTATCCAACACCTCTTTTTCATCCTTCCATACCCCTTATCCAATCCTTTTCATAAGACTTTACCCTAGTTTCATCACCAAATCCAAAAACTAAGGAAATCAACATTGGAGATGCTGGACATGTACACTTAGTTGAGTCCTTCTTAGAAAGACATCTTTATGCTAGAACATTGAACTACCTACACAAAACTCCCTGACCCTATGAACAACATACACCTTACATGATATTATATCTAAGGGTTGGGTTAGTTCAGGTTTTCTTTTTGCATTGCATATCATTTTATTCAAATCACTGCATCGCATATAATTTATTTTTTAAATACATCGCATTCACAAAATTTGTGCATTAGCATTGTGTGGTAGAAAAAGTGACACTAAGCAAACATGCCCTAATCTCACCTTCAATCACACATTTGTGGAATACGAAAGAGCCTAGAGGTATCACACAATTGGCTACTTCTTTCTGTGGAAGAGAGAGCCACGGGATACCTATTAGGATTTCTATTCCTTTGTTGTAATTGAAAGATAAAATAATGCAAGTTCAATCCCTAACCCCAAAGTGCAAGTATGAACTAATAACAAGATTGCAGAATTGAACTTAAATAATGGAAAGCTGTAAACACAAGGACAAGACAAGAATGCAAATGTGTACCCGAAGTTAAAATCTGACTGAAAATGTTCGGGACGGGGGCGCGGGCGCCACTATCCTGATTCTGCCCCTGAAACTGCTCCGAAAACTGCTGTTTTGCAACCTGAAAAAGCTGTCAAAATGTTGAAACTTGCTGTCTGTCAAGAGGACCAGGGGGCCCAGCGCCCCTGTCCCAAGGACCAGGGCGCCCCACGCCCCTGTCCTGGTCTTTTGCTCTAAGATTTGGTGGGAAGGTCGGTCTCAGTCTGCTTCTTCCGGATCTGCAACTTGCGGCGTCGTCCGAATTCCGAAACCTACACTTATATCTGAAAAGGTGTTTGGGCAGCTATATAGGGTTTTGTCTTAGTCAAACCCCCACTTCGGTGATTTCCACCTCCACGAATAGCCAAGTTGTATTGTAAAATGTATTGTGTGTGCAGACCTAGTGTGTGTGCAAGGTCCTAAAATGCAAGAAAGCAAACTAGAGCAACCTAGAAAGTAAACCCTAATTGCTTGTAAATGATAATGTAAATGCTCTAAATCAAGATGCAAAGTGATCTAAAGCATGAATAAAGGATATATTGAAGCTTATGCAAAGACATGAAAACAACATGAAATCATACCCAACCCTCAAGGGAGGAGTACAAGCCAATCTTCAGTCGGTAATTTCCTATTGTTCTTCAATGTCTTCCAAGCCCTAAGTGGATGAATGAATTTGATAAGTGCTTGATAGAGGAATGTTGAATATTGTTGAAGTCTTCAAAGATCTGCTCTTTCGCTGCATATGAGGTTCCTCAAAACAAAATTCGGATCCTTTCAAATGAAGAAAGAGAGCTCTTATATATGAAACCCTAGGTCTTAATTTCAACTTTTGGCCGACCTAGAGATTGAATCTCCCGCCAATTTCTTGGGGTTAAGCTTTATTTTATGATTGGATCGCGCTCCTAAAATTTCGGGAAAAATGTCCGGGACCATGTTGCACTCCGGGCGCCATGGTCCCGACAACTTTTCGCCAAATTTTCAGGGCCATCGGATATGATGATTTTAGAGAGAATCCCGAAGTTACAGGTGATTTTGAGATGTTTTGACCCCCGAAATCAAGCCCCCAAGTTCAAAATAGGACCTAATTAGGGTTTAAATGATGTATAGGAGGAATAAAATGAAAAGGGCACACTTTAATGAAAGGGCCCAACTTTATGATGTGGGAGATGATGAAATAAAACCTTAGACCTAATTAATTTGATTAATTAAGTGCTAAAGGGGAAATGCAATGCAAAATGCAAAATGTGCCAAGGCGGGTGTTAAACTAGGTGTGAAATTGTACCACCCTAGCAAGTGCGTACAATTTACGACGCTACATTTAGCCCCCACTTTAGCGGTCATATGAACACTATGTGCATATGCAAGCTAAAGTATAGAAAAGTAAACATTATTTGAAAAAGGATATATCCATAAGTTGTCGGACGAAGCCCCCAGCGGCATCTGCAGTACACAGTTAGGAACCGCACCCTACAAAACACACATGCTAGATCACAAAATCACCTAATGCTTACTAAGGAAGGTGATGAAAATTCGAGGGTAGCTATATGCCCCCCCCTATTTCGGCTTGCTAATTTTAGTGAGTTGAAACAGGGTATCATGTTTACCACTTCAAATTGTTAAAGAAAATTGATGACAAATGCTCACAAGAAGATTTGATATGAGATCAAAAACTAATGGAGAATCATTTGGTAAGAAAGAGGACTAAATCTCAATTCCAACACAACAAAGAGTGTGAGGATTTGAGAGTTCTCTAACACAAGATGAAGGATGTAAATGGAAACAAAATGCAAAGAGAAGAAAAGAAAGGAAAAAAGCAGCATGAACACACACATTGGTGATCTATGATAGTGAGAGAGAAAACATGGACTTCTCGCCCCTAGATCTTGTCTAGGTGATCCATGTGAAAAAGGACATAGAAAACTAGCCCCTAGAGTCTGTCTAGGTGATCCATGTAAGGGAGGAGAGTGAGAAAGTCTAGCCTTATGCCGCTAGTTCCACTCAACCTCGTGCATGTGTGTGTAAGGGAGGTTAGAAGCACCTCATAGGAGTCTATGCCCGAGTATGCTACAACCTGTATATGTATAGTACAAAAGCGTGACATCTCGCTCTAAGAGTCTGTGCTCTGGTTCCGAGAATAATCACCTTGCATAAAAGAAAAATGGGGACATCTCGCTCTAAGAGTCTATGCTCTGGTTCCAAGAATGACCCATTGCTCAAAAAGTGTAAGTTTTATGTCATAAGAAAAGTAGAACACGGATACCTACCTTCATCACACAAGAAGATACCCCAAAAATGCAACAATGTCATAGATCCAAGCAAGAGAGTTCTGCACTCCTTAAGCAAGGATAAGATAGTTGAAAAGGGATATCTTGTAGTATGTGTAAAGGAGATCCTTAGAGGAGAAGAGATATTTGTACAAAAGACACCTATCCCTGAGAGAAATTGTCTTAGACAAATATAACATCTTCTAGCATAAGACAAACAAGAGAATAAGAATGCAATACTTCCTTCTTTTGCGAGGTGAAAGTGATTCTTAATGAAGGATGACACTCTTTTTAACCCAATCGGGAGAGTGAATTCATTATGGATGTATTTTACCAAGTGCAAAAGAGGTTGTAGTCAAGGACTTACACCTCTTGTAAGAGAGAACCCTTGAACAAACAACAACAAATGCGTACAAGGCATAACATCAAGTAATAAAGTCCACACCATCCACAAAATAGGAAAAAGTGGATCCTTAGATAAAAATAAGGAAAGATCATTGCCTCCCAAGGATAAGGACAATGAGAAGGACTTACACAATCTTCTAGAGAGAGATTTGGACATAAGCAAAAGAAGAGATGTATGAAATCACTCTTGTCCCCATAGGATCAAGAAAATTAGGCTATTATGTTGCTTCAAAAAATATGATTGCACTTGAAATTGTACCATCATGAATGACAATGAGCCCCCAGTAAATGAGCTACCAATGTCACATAATGATGAGCAACATAATAGCCATTAATGTTATTTAAAGACATGATAGACTAAATGAGGTATTTGAATATGACATGCTAAATGCTCAACTATAAGTGAGATCAAAAACATGTATAAAATGAAAAAAATTGAAGAAGAAAAGTCACAAGAAATCTTAGAAGAGGGATGAGTGTAATCTATTAGAGCCTTATCCCTAGAGGAAAGGATTTTATGATGAATAGGAGATAAAGATTCATAAGTGGGTTTAGAAATCTGAGGGGAGTCATAAAGAGATTTGTTCATCGCCAAGATTTCCTTATGAGGGGAATGAGAGTTGATAGAAGTAGAAGATGATTTAGTTGAAGTGAGATCATCATCACTACTAAATATAGCATTCACATTAAGAGATGGTCTTTTAGATGCTTTGGTACGTTTGCAGGGATTATAGCCGAGTCCAAAGGCATAATTGTGAAAATTAGTCTCTAGAGGAACTTTTATCCCTTGTTCATGAGCGCCACAACCATTTCCGTGATACCCATGCTTAGCAAAAATGCGAAAACCACGACCATAACGATCAGCCATTTCAGGAAGAGAAGGTGGTTTTTCATAAGACAAAGAATCAAACTCTTCAGAATTAGAAGTGTGAGGAGAAGAAGTTTGAGAAGCGGCCACAAAATTATTACTCATAGGTTCAGGTAAGACTGATTGATCTCTAGTTTCTTCCTTCTTTTTAACTTTAAGCTCTCTAGGAGGAACCCTATACTCACCTACGAAGGTGGGAGTGAAATCAAGAGATCCCCAATCGTCTTCAGTGAGAACCTTCTCAGGATCAAAAGCCTCTTCATGTGTAGATTCAAGTTGAGAAGAATCTTCTTGATTATCAGAGGGTGATGATCCATCCATAGGTATCTTGTTTAAAGAGTCATCATTAGAAGAGGAAGATTTAGAAGAACTCCCTTTGGAAGTAGATGTTTGCAAACAAGCTTGAGAATTAGTATCACCTATCAAGGTATATGTCTTATTGTTATAAATGAATTTAACTTGTCTATGCAATGTAGAGGGGACAGCTTGCATACTGTGAATCCAAGGCCTCCCTAATAACAAGTTGTATGTTAGATTTCCTGACATAACATGGATAGGAGTAAGCAAAGTAACCGGTCCCACTATGACGGGTAAGGTGATAATACATAATGAAGACTTAGCCACATTATCAAAGCCTTGAATGGGACGAGAGTCAGGCTCAATAAGGGATGTATCCACATTCATCTTATGCAATAGATTAATGCTACACACATTAAGGCCAGAGCCATTATCTACCAGTGTTCGTCTTATAGCAGTGTCATTTATGATAACCACAATCATCAAGGGATCATATTGATGTTGAATTTCACTAGTAGGCAACTCATCTTGAGTAAACACAATTTGAGCTTTAGGATTCATCATAGAGTTAACCAAAGACACTATATTACTAGATGTATTAGGTGGAGGAACATTCAAATCTTTCAAGGCATCTTGTAACATTCCATGATGAGCGGAAGAAGTTTGGATCAAATCCCAAAGGGATATCTTAGCAGGGGTAGCTTTAAGTTGTTCTATGAGATCATATTCCTTACCAAGAACTTGTGAAATCCGTGGAGCTTGCGGAAGAATAGGTTGGGAAGGAGGAAGTGAAGTTGGGATAACTGGAGGAGGATTAGGTTGCCTATTGTTTCTAGTATTATAAGTATGGGCAACCGCATGATAACTCTCTCTAGTCATTTGCTTAGCATACTCATAAGGGCTCTTAGTAGAATAACCTCCTTGCACAGTAATAATAGGTTTCTTAGGAGTGCAAAAAGAATCATTAGCATAACCGCCTTGAACCACTAAGATAGGCTTATTTAAAGGTTGAGAATTTTGAGAAGGACAAGCACCTTGGACAGTGAAGAGAGGTTTGTTAGGTGTTTCATTCACATGTACCAAATTGATTGAGGATGGTTTAGAGGAATGAACAAAAGTGTTGGAAGAATTATTGATAGTCTTCTCTTGCACTAAAATCTTATCATGGATTAAATCAATTTTAGGAGAGAGACAAGGGGTAGGCATTGATGTTCTAGTAGGAAAAGTAATACTAGGAAAGGTCATATCATCCTTTATCAAAGGATCTACATGGGGAATAAACTCTCTAGGAGAAGGATCAACATTACTCTCTAAAGTCTCACTTTTGAGAGGGAGATCTTTGAAAGAGATGTTAACCATCTTGCTTTGAACTAGGGTTTCCTTATGAGTAGAATCAAGTTGAGGAGAAGGAGATGCTTTATTTTTAGAGGGAGAATAATTGAGATTCAAGGAAGGTGAGAAACTATCAAGGGAGTTTTCAATCTTGATTTCATCCCCTTTGGCTACGGTTCTCTCATGGGATAGAGAATAATCCACACCTTCTTCTAATGGTTCATCCCAAATAGTGAAGTTGTTGAAAGGAATGTTTGAAGTATTGTCAATTTCGGGAGAGGAGATAACATTGTTTATTAATTCCTCATCCTTAGGAGGGAGAGCATCAATAGATGTGTTAAACTCATCCTCTTTCCTCAAAATATTTTCAATATGATCTTTATGGGAGAGAGAATTAAGGAAATTTCTTATTATTTCATCTTCTTTCTCTAAGGGATGCTTATGGGTAAGACCAACTTTAGGAGAAGGGTAAGCATTTATCATTAATTCATCATCTCTAGTGGGAATTTTGTTGGAAAAGGAAAGGCCATCACTAGGAAATGTAGGGATAATGTCATCTTCTTGCACAAAAGGATCCTCATGAAGGGAGTGTTTTTTAGGAGGCACAAAGGCATCAAGGGCATCATCCAACAAAGCATGATCATATCTATTAAAAGGTTTATCTTTTGATTCAAAAGGAGATATCTCTTCATAGAGGGGATCATTGAAAACAACCATGTTACTAGATTTAGTGGAAGAGTTGATAGGAATGTACCCTTGAAAGGAATCATTCGACTTATCTTTCTCATCACAACGAAATGGCATAGTAACAATGTTTATGAGTTTTTGGTAAAATGAAGGTTTGGTATATTTAGGTTTCAAAAATTCATCTAAAGCTTCATCTAACTCATAATCATCACAACTATGAACATCTTGCAAATAAAAATCTGACATTTTGAAATTGCATAAAATTTTAAACACACAATGCAAAGAAACACACTTTTTTTTTTTTTTTCTTTTTAATGAAAATGAAATGAAAACACACTAAATCTAGATCTAGATCTAACAAATGCAATGCAAGAGGAAGCAATGATAGATTCACGTCGGGTTCACCAAAATGTGTGGTAGAAAAAGTGACACTAAGCAAACATGCCCTAATCTCACCTTCAATCACACATTTGTGGAATACGAAAGAGCCTAGAGGTATCACACAATTGGCTACTTCTTTTTTTGGAAGAGAGAGCCACGGGATACCTATTAGGATTTCTATTCCTTTGTTGTAATTGAAAGATAAAATAATGCAAGTTCAATCCCTAACCCCAAAGTGCAAGTATGAACTAATAACAAGATTGCAGAATTGAACTTAAATAATGGAAAGCTGTAAACACAAGGACAAGACAAGAATGCAAATGCGTACCCGGAGTTAAAATCTGACTGAAAATGTTCGGGACGGGGGCGCGAGCGCCACTGTCCTGATTCTGCCCCTGAAACTGCTCCGAAAACTGCTGTTTTGCAACCTGAAAAAGCTATCAAAATGCTGAAACTTGCTGTCTGTCAGGAGGACCAGGGGGCCCAGCACCCCTGTCCCAGGGACCAGGGCGCCCAACGCCCCTGTCCTGGCAGGACCAGGGCGCCCCACGCCCCTGTCCTGGTCTTTTTCTCTAAGATTTGGTGGGAAGGTCGGTCTCAGTCTGCTTCTTCCGGATCTGCAACTTGCGGTGTCGTCCGAATTCCGAAACCTGCACTTATATCTGAAAAGGTGTTTAGGCGGCTATATAGGGTTTTGCCTTAGTCAAACCCCCGCTTCGGTGATTTCCACCTCCACGAATAGCCAAGTTGTATTGTAAAATGTATTGTGTGTGCAGACCTAGTGTGTGTGCAAGGTCCTAAAATGCAAGAAAGCAAACTAGAGCAACCTAGAAAGTAAACCCTAATTGCTTGTAAATGATAATGTAAATGCTCTAAATCAAGATGCAAAGTGATCTAAAGCATGAATAAAGGATATATTGAAGCTTATGCAAAGACATGAAAACAACATGAAATCATACCCAACCCTCAAGGGAGGAGTACAAGCCAATCTTCAGTCGGTAATTTCCTATTGTTCTTCAATGTCTTCCAAGCCCTAAGTGGATGAATGAATTTGATAAGTGCTTGATAGAGGAATGTTGAATGTTGTTGAAGTCTTCAAAGATCTGCTCTTTCGCTGCATATGAGGTTCCTCAAAACAAAATTTGGATCCTTTCAAATGAAGAAAGAGAGCTCTTATATATGAAACCCTAGGTCTTAATTTCAACTTTTGGCCGACCTAGAGATTGAATCTCTCGCCAATTTCTTGGGGTTAAGCTTTATTTTATGATTGGATCGCGCTCCTAAAATTTTGGGAAAAATGTCCAGGACCATGTTGCACTCCGGGCGCCATGGTCCCGACAACTTTTTGCCAAATTTTCAGGGCCGTCGGATATGATGATTTTAGAGAGAATCCCGAAGTTACAAGTGATTTTGAGATGTTTTGACCCCCGAAATCAAGCCCCCAAGTTCAAAATAGGACCTAATTAGGGTTTAAATGATGTATAGGAGGAATAAAATGAAAAGGGCACACTTTAATGAAAGGGCCCAACTTTATGATGTGGGAGATGATGAAATAAAACCTTAGACCTAATTAATTTGATTAATTAAGTGCTAAAGGGGAAATGCAATGCAAAATGCAAAATGCGCCAAGGCGGGTGCTAAACTAGGTGTGAAATTGTACCACCCTAGCAAGTGCGTACAATTTACGACGCTACAAGCATATAGAAACTCATCAATAAAACAAGGCAACTGTCCAAGTTTATCATCTGTTTGCATTCAAGACAAACAAGGGCCATCTCCTTTCTTAGATATTCAGACATAAAGTCCTTGAGGTCATAAGGTCATTCATTTTCAACATTACCCTGTGATGACGCTTTACTTATGTTTGGGTAGTGATTTCACTATTTGAGACTTGTTAACCCAAAATCTACCAATTGCTATATCTCAAACACATTAACAAAATCTCTAATTCATTCGAGACACCTAGTTGATCATATGACTAGTGAAAAATCTAAAATTCTTCTTCAGTGCCGCTGTAATTGTCATGCCCAAGTAGGTTTCATTACTTACAAGTCAAGGCAAGAAAAAAAAAGAAAAAAGGAAAAAGTGCTATGCCAAATATTCATCTCAAGGCAAAAGAGCAATGATATATAATTGAAGTATCACGCATACAAGTGTGACAAAAAATCTTGACTATGGGAACATGTCAGTAACTCCATCAGGGCTATCGATGCCTACTGGAAAAGGAGCAATATTCAAGAAATTACAGTCTATAACCTCGTCGGAGCTCTAAAAGCTTATTGGCAACGAGGCTCTATTCGGGATTCTTTTGAAGTTAGAATAATCCACGTAGCTAGTCATATAGGATGCTAAGGATCTTTAGTGGACACAAGAGAAAGAATTAACTCATTTGCACTCACATGAGAAAAAAAAGATCAAAGTTTCAAAAATCTATGGGGAAGTTTTCCATGTCTCCATTTGTAAATCCTAGTCACTAAGTGTGTTGATTTGGATGTTCCAAGGGACCTTATGGATTGATTGACCACTTTTCTATGAAATATTTTGTACCTCCAATTCAATTGATGTATTACAAAATGCTAAACAAACACGGCCATCCTTGTTGGAATAGGAAATGCATCTTCATCATGCATATTGCACTAACATAGGACATATCAAAAATTCATTGTATCCACATGCATTCTATAGATCATCATGTCATATAGGTCTATATACTCATGGCATAGCTGAAAAAATCCTAAAAATCCTAAAATGTCTTGAGAAAATCCTAAAAAAAATAAAATAAAAAACTCACTAAATTAAAAAAACTAAAAAATCAAAGCAAGAAAGAATAGACTATCCATCAAACTAAATCAACATCAGACAAACTCTCAAGGTCTAGAATCAAACTTATCGCATGTCTTGTTAATCTATCTATCAAACTCTATCAAACATCAACATGTCTTCTACAAGGAAGGGTACACTCAAAATCGGACAGATCGGTCTTATACGGGGTACTTACTCTTTGAAACCAAACATTCCTATCAATGATCACAAATCAAAATAATGACATCGATCAATATGGCTGCTGGATTTTGTCCAGGTTAATCTTATCTCTTGTACTGAAGTTGCCATAGATGATGAAACTTTTGAGAATGTTCTCTATGTTCCTAACTTGACCACCAAAGAACTTGAGAATGATGTCTTGGTAGCAGTGGGACAAGTGAATCACATTTCACAACTTTATTCATTCTCCCACTTTGTGCCTCAATCTCCTTCTATGGCCTTGCTCACTCATTCAAATTCAGAAAGTAAGCTATGACATGAGCAGTTTGGCCACCTCAACTATCACTATCTTCAGTAGCTTAGCTCTAAGGACATGGTCATAGGTCTACCTCAAATCAAATTTTCAAAGGGTGTATGTTCAAGGTGTTCCATGGGCAAGCATCCCGAAGAGAAGTTTGATAAGGGGAAGTCTTAGAGAGATTTGGAAGTTCTTCAATTGGTTCACATTGATGTAGCAAGCCCATTTCCAATGCCTTCATTTAGCAAGGCCTGCTATGTCCTCACCTTCATTGATGACTATTCTTGCTTCACTTGGCTCTACTTTCTTGCTCATAAGAGTGAAGTGTTTGACCAATTTCTAGCCTTCAAGGCTCATGTTGAGAAGCAATCAACGAAGCTAGTCAAGATCCTTTGCACAGACAATGGAAGGAAATATGTGAACAATAGACTTGAGGAATTTTTTACTCTTGATGGGATTGATCTTCAACACTCAGTTTCCTACACTCCACAACATAATGGTGTTATATAAAGGAAGAATATAACCCTTCATGAGATGGCTAACTACATGATTCATGCTTGTTCTCTTGATCCTGATTTTTGGGAAGAAGCTATTAGTTTTGCCACGCACATCCAAAATCAAGTTCCCCACAAGGCTTTGAAGGGTATCACTCCTTTTGATGCTTGGTATGGTAGGAAAGTGGTTGTGAGACATTTTAGAGTCTTTGGGTGTCGAGCATGGGCTCACATTCCTCCGCAGAAATGTAAGGCATTGGAACCTCAAAGTAGGCCTTGAATATTTGTTGGTTATCTCGAGGGTGTTAAGGCATATCGACTTATGGATCTAGAGACACATGAGGTATTCATTGAGAGGAGTGTTCACTTTGATGAAATCTCTCCTAGCTTAGCCTCTCATCCTCCTCTTCCTTCCTCCACTGTGGATAGTGATGATAGTGACTCAGATGATAATTCTCCCTCAACTCTGACTTGAATGGTCACACCTCTATAGGGTCCACTTGTAGTTGAGGAATCTCGTTCTTCATCTCCTCCTAGACTTCATTGGGCTTGACATACTATTGAGTCAACAAGTTCTCTTGTTGGGGATCCTTTCGACACTTGAAGGACTCAGTCACAACATCAGGAGCTTCCACATGCTTACATTGCTATTTCTTTTGGTCCACAAACTTTTAAGGAAGCATCAGGGGTTCCCGAGTGGGACTTAACCATGGAGGAAGAGTATAGTACCTTGATGAGGACCAACACTTGGGAGTTAGTCCTTCTCCCTAAGGGTAGAAAGATGGTTCAATGTAAGTGGATCTATAAAACCAAGTTTGCAGCAGATGATAGTGTGGATAAGTACAAGGCACAATTTGTTGAGAAAAGTTTCTCACAGGTTCGTAGTGTTGACTATACTAAGACCTTTGCACCCATAGCTACGATGAATTCCATTCACTTGATACTTGCTATTGTTGTAGCTCATGGTTGGGTTGTACATCAGATCGATTTGAAGAGTGCATTTCTTCATAAGGATCTCAAAGAGGAGATTTACATAGAGCAGTCATAGGGATTCATTTAGGATTCTTCATTGGTTTACAAATTGAGGAAGTCTATCTATGGCTTCAAGTAGGCCCCTAGGGCTTGGTATGCCAAGATGGACTCCTTTCTTCTCTCTATAGGATTCACTAGTTTTCATTATGATCCGAATGTCTACATTTTGTGACAAGATGACTCTCATTTGATACTTGTGCTCTATGTTGATGACTTGATCATTACGGGGAGCACCTCATCCATCATTGACAGTGTCATATTTGTTTTGCATGAGAGATTTTCTATGATTGACTTGGGCATTTTCTACTACTTTCTTGGGATAGAGATATCATAGTCACCTTTCTGGATTACTCTTGTGTAGCCCAAGTATGCTCTTTATCTTCTAGCACAGCTCCACATGACTGATTGTAAGCTTGCACCGACTCCCTTTCTTTCAAGAGTCAAGCTGAAGGCTAAGTGTTCCACTCCACTTTTTGATGCCACATTGTATTATCAGCTTATTGGGAGTCTCATCTACTTGACAAACACATCTCGATATTTCCTTTGCGGTTGGCATGGTTTCATGATTTATGCAGGAACCACATGACCTTCATTGAAAAGATACCAAACATATCTTGCACTACATACATGGTACACATCACTATGAGATTCACTATGTAGGAAGCACAAGATTTTCCTTGGTTGGCTACATAGACTCATATTGGGTTGGCGATCTTGATGATCGTAAGTCCACATCAAGTTACAATTTTCATTTTGGTTCAGACCCGTTTGTTGGCAAAGCAAGAAACAACATGCTATTTTTCTCTCTTTGACTAATGGTGAGTATTGAGGGGTTTTTAATGCAGATATTGAGGCTATTTGGCTTCAAAATATTCTCACAGAGTTTGGCTTCACCACTCGATGGCCTACAGTCCTTCATTGAGACAATCAAAGTGCCATTCAGATCTCGAAGATCCTGGTCCACCATTAGCAAACCAAACACATTGAGATCCACATGCACTACATCAGTGAGCTTATTCGAGAGAAGGTCATTGATTTGTAGTAGTGTCCTACAACAAAACAGGCTATAGAAATCTTCTCAAAACCCTTCACTAAGAGTAAGCCTCATCATTTGTGAGCTCTCTTGGGGGTGCAGGATATTTCATTAGGGGGGTTTAGTTGACTTCTCCTTCCTCTCTTATGAGGGGGACTTTTTCCTCTCTTGAGGTTTTGTCCTTCTTCTTTGAGAGTTCTTTTGTATTTTCATCTCTCTTTTGTGGGGGAGTTTTTCCCACTGGGGTTTCTCCTTTTCTCCATTTGTTAGAGATTGCATTGCATTGTTTGCATTTGCATTTGTACATGGGTACCTAATATGGCCTCGTAGCCAGGACCCATCTTGCATTGTTAGCTTGAGTCTACATTCTCTTAAGTTGCACTTAAGGGGGGGTGTTGGTGTAAATTATGCCTCATAATTACACTTTACTTAAGTGGACTTAGGATAATGCATTCATTGTAGTTTGCATATGAGACACTTAGGGAAGTGTGCATCTATGAAATATGGTTGTATGAGAAATTCCACCTTTTGTGGTGATATCTTGTTGTCACATTCCACCCTTGGTGGGTGATCCACCTTTAGTGGAATATTCTATTAGTTCTCATACCTACCCCTACCTACCCTTGTATCTTATTGGGCCACATGTCATGATTGTGTGCTCTCATTTTCATATGGCCTTGCCTTTATAAGAAGGATCATTTTCATTGTATATTTTATCTAGTTGATCCATTTGCATATTGATGAGAATATAGTTTGTTCTTATTAATTTTTTGTCTCTCTTGTGTTGTGCTATCCATTGGTCTCTATATCTTGGTTATTATTGGAAAATTCTTACAAGGAGAGTAATCAAGTTGCCTTAAAGAAGCTCATACATAATACTCTTGTTGTGATGAGAAGTTATAAGAAGACATAGATGTATTAGACAATGGGGGAGGGGTTGTCGACAAAGGAAGGTGTTGGAAACCTAAACCTTCTTTAGAAAAGTGTGATGTAGATTTCTCATTAGCCTCAAGACTTTGTTAAACACATTTGAAATCATGTCCATCACATCCATGTTTGTAATCAAATAGAGGAGTTGAAATGTCTAGAGGAAAGGGCCCATTTGTAGTTAAAGATTTTAAAGAGCCCCAACCATTGTCAAGACATGTGTTGGAAGAAGAGGTTTGAATAGAAGAAGATTGGATAAATGACACATAAGGTTGATTCAAGACTTCATTTTTAGATTGAAAGACCTTATATCCATGAAAGGAAAGTGTAAATTCTAATGTATCCCAATTATTTTTTAATGAAGCATCATTGATAGGAGATTGTGTTGTTGAAGGAATAATAGTGTGAAGGGGAGATGTGTATCTTAATTCATCTTGAATATTATCATAAGGAGTAGGGTCAAATGGATTATGTGGATTTCATTGTTATAGCTAAATTTGTTTGTATGATGAAGAGTAGAAGGGATTTTATTTCATAGCATTAATCCATGGTCTACCTAGAAGAATATTATAATTGAGATCATTGGGCATGACATGAATAGGAGTGGGTAAATTAAGTATTCTACATTGATAGGTAATATGACTATATCAAGTGACTCTCTATGGAACTTATCAAAGCCATGAACACAAAGAGGATCAAGTTGAATAGAAGAATAAATTCAATTTATCTTATGTCATAATTCAACACGATAAATGTTAAGTGTTGATCCACTGTCAAATAAGGTACCTCAAGTATTCTTTTCTCATAAATACAAGGAGTGATTATAAGGGGATCGTTTCTATTTTCAACCTCTATAGAAGGCAATTCATCTTATGAGAATTTAATATTGTTTGGTCCTATGGAAGGATCGGGAACTACCTTTTATAAGGCTTCTTGGATCAACCCATGGTATAAAGGTGAAGTTTGAATCAAGTCCCAAAGGGAGATCTTTGCTAATATATTATGAAGTTTCTCAACAAAATTAGGTTCCTTACCAACATGTTGTGGAAGATGAGGAGTGAGGGTGTGGGGTAGGGATCAAAAGTGAGAAGAATATTAGAATCTTTCTTGTTGATTCACGTGTTATGTGTGTGGGCTATGGAAATACCATATTTTCATGCTAGTTGCCTTTTCATATTACTTGCTTCACATATGTATTGTGAAACTCTTAGGAAATAGCCAGGAGGTCTCTTTTCTTTATTATAATTAATCGTAGGTTGTTTTTGAGGTTGAGTGGCATGTTGAATACATATACCCTTCACATGAGTAATACTGACTTAATTAGGCTCTTTGTTCTCCAAGGATTGATCTTTAGAATGGATAGCATCAAGGAAAGCACTAATGATATCTTCCTCTTGCTCCAAGGTATCTTTATGGGTATGACAAAATTAGGGAGAAGGATTAGCAATGTCCATCAACACTTCTTCTCTAGGAGAGGTACCATGTATGGAAGGTAAAGTGACATTAAGGAAGGTGTTTATGATATAATCCTATTTCTCTAAGGTATTCTCATTTGAAAGGCACATTTTAGGAGAAAGATCTATTTCATTTGTCAAAACTTCATCCTTAGAAGGGAGAGTTCGAAAAGAAGTGTTAATAGTCCCTTCTTGCACCAAAATCTCCTCATGGGTAGGGGGATCCTTAGGAGAGGGATATGGTGAAACAAGGGAGGCTAAGCCACTATAACATCCATGAAGTGTATGCATCATGAGCCTAACTTGATTGAAATAATTTTTTATTTTTCAAATGATTACATATGCAAAATGCATGATAAAAAGTGTAATTTTTATGATTTTTTTCAATCCAAGTACATAAATAATTAATAAATGCATCTAAATCTGTAAAATGTATGCAAAAATTAGATCTGAAACCAAAAATCAGAAATATGCTAGTGTAATAATATAGTGTAAGAAGAGTCGGGTTCACCAAAATGTTTAAGATGGAAAATGGGACAAGGTAAGATTAGGACCAAGACCCACTTTCACACACAAATATTGGAATAAAAAGCCATAAAAGGGGTACTTATACCTGACTAACTCTTGTCAAAGAGAGCCAAATGATACCTTAGGGTTTATATTCCTTCCCTACTTTGAAAAGTGAATGAGTTTGGAATGATATCGAACTAGGGTCTAAGTATGAGACAATAAAATCTTGAAACACTAAAACAAACTAATGCATAAACAGAAGCTTCATAACAAGTATAGAAATTAGAAGATAGTACATGTAGTTTCACCTGTGTTTGGAATCTAAATCTGATTTCATTGGACAAGGTTGCTCAAAATGCCTTTGTCTTCCAACTATTGCACATTGTAGAGCCTTTTAATTTTGATTGAGATTGGAATATTAATTAACAACTTAGGGATGTTCATCCATATCGATTAACCCTTCATGGCCTGAAATATTACATTTACTTATCAACCAGGGGTCATATAACTTGAAATGGTGCAACACTGTACTTGCACTATAATCCTATCTATGATTGTTATCGTACAACTACAAAAACACCAATAAAGGAAAATGCTAGAAGAAAACTGCTTAATATTACTATAATAGAAATAGAAATAGAAATATCAAAGAAAGATCATGTACAATGAAAACCAAATATTTTATGAAAACAATTGAATGTAAATAATAAACAAGAATCAAATCTACCACTACTTCAACTATGTTCTATGCTTCTAATCACAACTATGGTTGTTGCAAGAAGATAAAAAGTTAATAGCTATTCTAACATGATTAAGAAAATTTCTCTAATGATAGAAAAAAAATAAAAACTAAACCATGCTAACAAAAATGGTGTTGTACCTCAAGTGGGTCCCCTTGGGTAAGTACCTGATTATAGATTCACAAGAATATAGTTCAACTAATAAATGCATCATTATCTTATTGATCATAATTTTCATATTGAAAGAAAACATAACTAACAACATAAGAGCAACTCATTAACCTTTATAGGTTAGAGAACTATCTTATTTATACAATGTTTCCTACGATTAAGTCTCTAACTAATTACAACTCGATTCTAGTATGTAGGGAGAGATTTATTAATAGCAGTAAAAGAGCATAAACTAAATAAGAGTCTTATTAGGATTGCAACTCTCAATAACTTCTTGGATACATAGTTATAAATTACTCTAGACTACACAAACTTCCTAATAGTATGTTCTCAAGTAGTTGAATTCATAATGAAGGGAATCCATGTGGAAGTGATGCCCTTAGACAATATAATCCATTTGAACTTCCGCTAATGAAATCAACATTTATTCTACAATGTTTGTTGGAACTGGGATAGTGAGCGACTGCAAGAACAGTCAACTTTGGCCTGGAAAGGATGTTGCAAAACACGTTAGCACTCAAAAAATAAAAAATCATAGCAACTAACCATTCCCATCACATCATGCACACACCTGCACGCACGCGCGCATGCTCACACATTTTATACTAGAGTCATTATCAACACATATAAAGGTGCTCAAATTTAATGCAAATGCAACCCATACTATGACTAATGTTTATAGAAATAACTATAAAGTTTGTCCAAAGTTTGAACTATAACTGATAAAATAGACACTCTAAAACCCTATCACACACCAACCTATAACTGACATCCTGTCAAATCTGGAGTTGTTTCTCAAGGACATTGTTGCATAGGGTGCCCTTGTCTGCATAGGGGTAAGCCACACACCCTTGTCCAGGGTGTTCTTGTCCAAGCTTGATGTGGTGCTTTGTCTTTTCTTATTGAATTCCTCCTAATCTTTTGGTCTCTACTAGAAACCTATAGCTACATGTCAGATGAGGGAAATGGTGTTTGGCTTGTTTATTGGCTTGTCTTTTCTCAGGTTTGGAATTGACCCTTGAATTGAATTGAAATTGAATTGGAAATGTTTGAATTGAAATGATTGATTGAATTGATTATACCTTCAATTGATGAAGCAATATCGTTAGGATAAGTCCTCCATGTGTTCATGCAATAACATGATAAATCACATAAAATCCATCATGAAATCATAATTGAAACATAAATGAAGATGCCTTGATATAGCTTGTTGTTCCTTGAATCAGATCTACTCTTGAAGTGTTGCTCTTGGAATGAAACTCTTAAATGCAAGAATGTGATAATGATAGATGATGAAATAAATTAAGAGATGCCTTATATAGAGATTTAAGAATAAAATCACCTTTAGGCCAACTTAGAATTATTATTTTTTGCATAGAGATAGATTTGAATAGGATAGGACCAATGTATTATCCTTTGAAATTTGAGGAAAAAAGCATTAGACAAAGTGGTGTGGGGTGACCTTGTCCTAACACTTTAGGCCCAAATTTTTAGGGATGTGAAATAATAGGTTTCTACTGTTGAAAATAGATTTGAATGAAAATATATAATTTTTAGATGGGGGAAATGTGTCTTTTTATTTGAAATGGGGCAAGATTTATAATAAATTTGGATAATAAAAGATAAAGGGAACACCTATAAATAAGGGCCCAAATAAGAGTGTGATAGTGTATTTAAGTGGAATAAGACTCATAATATTGAATTAAATATTAATTTAAATTAATAAAAGGTCCCATAATGTATAGAGGAATGGGAAATACTAAAATGAGTGCTAGAAGAGTGTGAAATTGGACAACCCAATTAAAGGTGTAAAATTTATGACTCTTTAGGTACTAATCTGCTAACGTGTCCTTGCATGTGATCAATCTAATCAATTTTTGTAGCTTTCTTCACTTGCTCAAGACCAAATTTTGAAACTACTAATGCTATCTCCCATAGTTTCACGATCAAAGGCAATACCTTTTCCACTAATTTAGGCACACTTCAATTTTGTATTAAAGCCCTTCAATTTATGAGTGTTTGTCCTGTTTGGGGTTAGTGTGTTGATGTATGCTATATTGTTGCATTTCTGTGTGAGCCCGTGTATAAAAAATTACACATTGATCTAAGTCTTGTTGTGTTAAATCATAGAGGTGCTAGCTTTCTTGTATTCTCTATCCTTGAATTTTCATGTGAGACTGAGTTTTAGAAACACCTAGCATTTCCTTCCCCTTAGGAGGCCATCTTGGATATTTCATCACCCCAAGAGATGACCTCAACCATGTGAGATGAAGGGGTATATAAAGGGGTGAGAACAAAAGTTGTAGCCCAGTCTAGTCACATCGTGTCTATTGAAATCCCAAAGCTTGGGTGATACTAAGATATGGGGTTTTGGTCTGAATGAATTGATTGATGTTCTTGACCCACGTTTGTGACGAGCTAGGGTTCACATATGTGCCTCCTATATCCTCTTTGTATTTAAAGGATGGCATAGATTTCTTATACTGCCCTAGCTTAAGACCATTCAACCATTGCTTAGTCTGGTGTAGGTTATAGTTGTTTATGGTGAAAATGGATAACAACAATGTTGAAAGGCTATAATGAATTCAACCACGAAAGCCTAGCCTAACAACAACAAAGATCCACCATAACATATGAAGATTACCTAAGACAATGCAAATCAAATGAAATCACAAAGATTATACCATCACATGTCCAATAGGGTTTGAATCTCCATTCTTCCTATCTCCATTGATCTTGCGCGATATATCTACTCTCAGATTTTATATGTGCACAAGAGCTCAACAAATAACGAAAATGTGGTTGCAAGTAGGATCGCATATGAAAGTGCAAAGTGTAGTCGGGGTTCAATGCATAGTGAGTTAGGATGCATAGAATGATTAGGGTTGATAATGAAGGAAGCATCTCCTTCTATAGAAGACACTATAAGAAATAGAGGGATAAGATTGAGAGGTGTAAAAGATAAATGGTCGGCTATGATTAGAGGGTAGGTAGAGGAAATAATAAAATAATGAGAGGGTAGGTAGTGTATGAATTAAGAGATGAATAACATGTGTCATGGGTAGAAAAGGCTAATGAATTAATTAAATAAATAAAGATTTATTTAATTAATAGAAGAAGTGGGATCAATTAAATAAATAAGATATTTATTTAATTTAGGAAAAGGGTAATTTAAATAAATAAAAGTATTTATTTAAATGAGAAATAAGGGTAGAAGAGGATAAATGAATTAATTAAATAAATAAAGATTTATTTAATTAATAGAAGAATTAGGCTAAAGTAATTAAATAAATAAAAATATTTATTTAATTAGACATGACAATTTTAGGTGTCTACATTTTGCCCCTCTTTGAGACAATGCAGCTTGTTGCGTTGTTTCAAAGAAGATAATATGAACTAATACAAAGTTGCCCCAAGATGGGAATGATATGCCCCCTCGAGAGATTGGATGAAAATGTCTGAGATCGCAGACAATCTCTCGATAAGAAAGAAAGGCTAGAATGGATTGACCGGATAGGATAGAGTGACAGAGTCACGGGATAATGAAGACTGACTCAGGGAACGAGGGCTAGGGCTAGGGCTAGCGTAGTCTATAAAATAGACCACGAGGGGAATACATCCTCATTTTCATCCACACATCCAAGAGATCAGAGTGCAGAGAGAGAATAGAACAACAACAGTCAGCAACGATGGCATTGGTGCACAGATTCGATTGCGTTTGCCGATTTCAGAGGCCAGCAGATGCAGGAGAGTCGGTGAGTACCACAAAACCTCCTTGTACTTTGTTGCATTGATTGTTGTCATTAATGCATCTTAGGTAGTGCAATAAATGTGCTTTTAGGAATGTCAAGTGGGGTAAAAAAATGCTAAGGCGTGTCTATGCTGGTGCCAGGCACGTCTATGCAATATGTAAGCACGTTTATGTCTCCTAGGTTAAATCGGCAGTTCTGTGATGAACATACACTGTCAATTGGATAAGCTGCTGAGAGGATACACTCAAGCAGGTCCTCTAAGGAAGACTGGGATAGATCAAGGCACTTTGTGATGAACAGGGAGTACCAAGATAAAGTACTTTGTGATGAACAGGGAGTACAAATATGAGCAACACTTTGTGATGAACAGGGAGTGCTAATATGAGCAACACTTTGTGATGAACAGTGAGTGCAAAAACACGTAGTACTTTTGATGAACAGGGAGTACCACTAGGAAAAAATAGCAACACTTTGTGATGAACCATGAGTGCCACTATGACAGACATGATTGATTTGCTTGACTGCAGGAGTATTTGCCTATGTTGGAGTCACAGGAGAGATTCCATCTACTCAGAGGTTACGACCAGAGTTGACATTCAAGGACAGGGCTACCATTGAGGTTATGGGTCTAAGATACATTCTGTATGTGCCTAAGTTTCAGGTGAACATGGGGTTGCTAACTGCACTAGCTAAGAGATGGCACTCAGAGACTTGTAGTTTTCATTTTTCGATGGGTGAGATGACAGTCACCTTAGAGGATGTATACAGGATTTTGAGGATATCGATCAATGGGGAGTTAGTTCCTTACAATCAAGACGGAGACAGATGCACTGAGATGAATGTTCCAGGATCCAGTATTGGAGATGAGGGCTGGACACGTGGCTTGGGATACCATGACACAGACAGGATTAGCATTACCAACAGTACTAGCAATAGTGATCAGTGGGTTCTTGTGTCCAGATAGGGTGACACAAGGGTTGGCTGTGTAGCCATATGTATTTTGACATCATTGTATCATGACACTTATGATTTTTGATATATATATGAGATGATTCATTGTTGTGGCAGCTATATGCATGTGTATCTATGTGATGAGATGTTCTTATGTGATGCTTATGATATGGATGCAAATATGTACATGATGAAATGCAATATTTTTGTTCTTTTATGTTTTAGATGTTATGCAAATGTAAATGTATGAAATGCAGATGAATATGATAATGCAAATGACTATTTACATGATGAGAATGTAAAATGTGCTAACATGTGTTGTGTGTAGGATGTGATGCAATTGTGATATCTATATATATGTATGAAATGCCTAATATGTGGTAATGTAGGTGCAACTACATGAATTGCAAATGTTTTTGGCATGTCATTATACTCAGTCATGTGATAGTAGGCTACATGGACTCAAGAAGGATGATGAAGGTCAATCAAGAAAGGGGGATGGAAGATAGAAGATATGAAAGTGAAAGAGATTCTTGTGCGTTGTCATCATTGAGCTTTATTATGGCAAAATAGGTTATGAAAATCAAGGCATATGTTCGACCGAGAAATTCATTGTACCTGTTTGCATGGAGATAAGATAGTCACAAACAAGGAATGCCCCAGTTCACACTAGACTCATAGTGTCCCCATATCCTTGGACAAGTCATAGCATTACTAGGAGACAATCCACAGACAGCAAAAAAAAAAAAGGTGACAATACCCCATCCTTGCCTTTCTAGTCAAAGACATCCTGGAGATAGAATCTCTAGTTAGAGACATCCTAGAAAAGCTAAAAGACATGTCACCAAAAGATAAAATCCAAATAAAACCAAGACTCGACACCAACATCCACTGAAGTCCTCAAGTTTAGTGTCTCTTGTCACTTGTATAAGTCTATTTGATTGTGGTCACAATGTTTACTTTCACAAAAAGGATAGATAGCACTGAACCATATGTTGTTTGAGTCTGTTGAAAGATTTGATTTGTTGAAGCCCATTGTTGTTGTTGTGTCTCATCTGAAACTGATTGAATCCATGAAACCGATACTTTATTGTGAAGAAGACAAAACTTTATTACGAATCTGTGATGCAAATGTTGCTTTATTGCGGATTGTGCACGGATAGACTGAAGAAAACTGGAAGAAACTGTACTCCTCGAAAACATGTGATGCTCTCAGTTCCACACCCATTAATAGACATAGGATTTTCCTTAGCCACAGATAGGAGCTGATTTATTATGGATGGAAAAAGGTGAAAAGGAGGTTTATTATGAATGGCTAACCAATCTTGGGTAGATCAATGACAAGCCATGATGGGAATGGGTAAGTTTATTATGGATGAATAGGTTGTGAGTGTGTGCAAAGTGAAGGATGAAATTGAATCCTGAAGGAGGGAGGAGCAATGTCTCTACGCATGGCGCTGGTGACCCAGTTTTCACCATGGTACTTGCTCAGGGCGCCACCGAAGTGGTTTTCACCGTTGGACAAAATGTTTTTTCTTTACTTTTTTTGATTTTTTGATTTTTTTGTGTCACAAGGCGCCTGTTTGCCAGGTTTTCACCAAGTAATGATTTTTAATTTTTTATGATTTTTTTTTTTTTTTTTTTTGTATTTTTGAATTAGGATACTCTGAAGAGCTATGTGTAAAACCTGCGAAGGTGCATGTTGTTGATAGGATCCTCTAAAGGTTCACCCTCTATGGTTGAGAGCTGATATGCACCGAATCCATATGCTACTGTAATGATGTAAGGACCAAGCCAGTTTGGTTCGAACTTAACCTTCTTCTCTTTGTCTTGCTGATTTTTAGGATTTTCTCTGAGAACCAAGTCACCTACCTCAAATGTGCGAGGCTTGACTTTATGATTGTAATCGCGACGTTCCTTGACTGAATGATGTGTATCTCGAGTGACTATCTTCCTTGATGAAGAAACTGAAATAGAATTACTAGTGTGTGGACTACACAAGCCCGTATGCATGTCACTTGAAGAAGTTTGGGCATCCCTGATAACAAAGTCGCTTGAGGAAGCTCCATTAAAGTTCCATGATGTATCACCAGAAGGAAATGGATGTGTGGAACAAGTAGATGAGTGATGAAGGCTTATGATTGTGAAAGAAGTGAAAGTAGGATAGCATGATGGAGACTTAGGATCAACAAGCATGCTTTTTGACTTGAAATTTTAGAACTTTTGCCCCCAGTTATTTTGGTATTAGGGGAGATCAACTCTTTCTCTTTTTGCTTCATAGGATTTGTATCCTTGACTTTGATTTTTTCAGAGTCCAATAGCTTTTGATTTTGATTTGGACTTTTAGATTTTTCTTTTCAAAGCTCGATTTGTGATCCCCAATGAGTAAGGGCTTTTGTGATTCTTGTTGATCCAAGTCTGGAAGTGGAGTGGAAATGGAATGAGTGGATGAAATGGTAAAGCTATGTGAGTTCTCAAGAGGGCTGGTGATACGCTCAATAGATTCTTCGCTGGAACCACTCTTAGGACTATTGATATCAAGAGGTGCTTGCACCACTAGAGGAGATTTGCATTCAGACTTAGTAGCCACAACACTAGGTGGTTCACACCCAATTCCTTGGCATTGCAAATTGTTTGTAGGTTGTTCCTGATGATTGAATACCTTAGGAGATAGTGGGAGTTGATCAACGTGAAAGATATACTCACCACATCCTAGGTCTTTAAACTTGAACTTTTCTTTGATCTCTGCTTGTTTTGATGTAGAAGCTTTCAAGGATTCTGGATCCACATATGCTGAAGATGGAATAGCCTCTCGATTCACTAGTAATGTTATTTCTGATCTAGGTCGCAGATTGTTGTAATATATGAATGGATTTGGGTCAGCTTTGACGGTCACTTCAACTCCATTGTATGGAAACTTGATACATCGATGATATGTAGAAGGAATAGCTCTCATTTCATGAATCCATGGGCATCCCAAAAGTATGTTGTATGTGAGATCTAAAGCAAGGACTTGACAAACCACATCCTTTGTAACTGGCCCAACTCTGAGAGGTAAGGTGACTGTGCCCTTAGATGAACGTTCTTCATCATCATATGCCTTGATGGTAATTTTGTTTGTAGAATTCACAACTTTATCTGAATATCCCAATTGTTTAATAGTGCTCAATGTACAAATGTTTAGACCTGCTCCTCCATCTATCAGGACACGTTTTATTCGATGTTTGTGTATGAAGGCTTCAATGTGTAAAGGTGCATTATGTGGCTGACTTACGGAGGCGTCATTGGCTTCTGTGAATGTAAGGGAGTGTGGAATGGAAAGGTATCCCACCATGGCTTGAAACTTGTCCACGTTCAGATCAGTAGGGATAGAAGTGTCTCTCAAGATTTTGTCAAGAATGGCTTTATGTGCGGGGGATATGCGTAAGAGCTCAAGGATGCAGATAAGCGTAGGTGTCTTCCCTAACTGTACTACAAGGTCATACTCAGGCTTAGTTGATGAGGAAGCAATGTTTTTAGTTGGAGCACCTTGCAAAGTGAATTTACCTTGATGAGTTGTAACATTACATTCAGAGGTAGGTTTGGACGAAGATCCAATTCCTTTCAGGACGATCTTGGGTCTTTGGGTAGAATTCGCAGGCATTTTGTCCTTGATGATAATGGTAGAGACATAATTGTCCATTGAGATGTGATTGATAGTTGAATCATAGTTATAAGATTCTCTAGTATAGTTGGTTTGGTCATCTGTGGCTTTGGCTTTTCCCTTGTCATGTTTTGGGAATGGTTCCTTAAACATCTCATGTTCTTGGTTAGATGAGTGTCCTTCAATCTCAATGTCACCTCTATCAATGAGATCTTGTATGATCTTCTTCAGTTGATGGAAATTACCTGTTTTATGCCCTTTGCTCTTATGAAATTCACAATATTCATCATCATTCCACTAATTTGGTTTGACCTTTGGCTCATATGGAGGAAAATCTGGAATTTTGATTATCTTGTTTGCCACTAGCTTCTTGAAAACTGACTCAAGTGGTTCTCCCAATGGGGTGTACTTCCTTCGTGATTTGGAAGTTGTTTGAGTATTCACTTGATTGTTTGTAGAGCTTGATCCAGAAAAAATGATTTTAGGTTGCACTGTATTGGCATCCACAACACCATCATTGACTGAGTTCTTGTTTTTATTCCAAAATCTTGGCTTATCTTTTCCTTTAAAGTCATCTTTGTTTTCCTTGAATATCTTAATGACTCCTTGTTCAATTAGGACCTTCTCTGTCACTAAGCCTTTTTCAATGACGTCCTTGAAGGTGGACAAACAAGATTTCCTTAGATCATAGCCAATGTATTTGTTAACATTTTGGGTGAACATTTCTACCATTTGTTTTTGTGGAATTTCACAAGAGCATTTGCTAGCTATATTTCTCCATCTTTGTAAAAATGATGAAAAAGATTCTCCATCCTTTTGCTTGGTGTTGCACAAGGTAGTGACTGATATGTCTGTCTCTATGTTGTAGGAGAAATGTTGGCTAAATGCCTTTGCTAAGTCACCCCGTGACTTAATTCCAGGTGGGAGTTGGGAGAACCATTCCATAGCTTGATCACCTAAGCTTTGTGGGAATAATCTCATCAAATATGTCTCTTCTCCTGCTACCTCAATGCAAGCTGTGAAAAATTGTCTTATATGTACCTTAGGATCCCCTTTTCCTCTATACTTATCAAACTTAGGCGTCACGAAATGTGTAGGAAAAGGAGGCATTGGAATGCTCTTGTCAAATGGATAAGGACATATGTCTCTCATTGTGTAAGTTGGCTTCAGTGTATTTATGTCCTCCATTTTCTTTTGTAAGTCCCTAATTTGCTATTCCAAATTATTCTTAGGTGGAGATTGACTTCTTGGACCATACCCCATGCTTGAGGCACTGATTGGAGGAGAAGCATGTTGCATATATGGATGATATTGATCATACACATGTTCATATGGAGGAGGTCTATAATGATGCTGCATATATGGACCACTTGGTATAGAGTCATGTTGAGGAATTGAATATTTGCTTTGTCCATGTATACCATACTCTATGGGCATGTCATGAGTTTGTTCTAGAGTGTTTCCCCCAAATTTGACGCAGGGTTTCCTTGTGTCCAAATTTTGAGCATGCCTTTGAATATCCAATTGCTTTGGTGGTTGGTCCTTAGCATTGGTATGTGATTGAGCATATTTTTCTGCATAAGACCTCCATAATGGTCTGCGAAGGTGAGTATCATATGCTTGACCATGTGTATATGGGACCACTGGTTTTTGAAACAAAGATGATGGTGATTTAGGCACCATATGTGGTCCTCTATTGCCTCCACTATTAGGCCTCCTTTGATCCATGTTGGAGTGAGGTTGTTGCAAATGTCGATTTTCCATTATTTGAGACATGTCAAAATCATGAGGGATCTTGGCTCCACTTTGTGCCATCACTTGTAGAAAGTATTGTCTATCTTTCCTCATTATTTCCTCAACCAATCAATTGAAATGAGGATTCATAATGGTGTCTTCCACTTCTGCTGAATGTACGGAGAAGTTGTCCATATTGTCATTGTGTGTATCATTGTTGTTTGTAGTGTCCATGTTCTTAATATTTGGAATGTTTCTATAGGCATCCATGTCAGGTAATGTAGTATGATCAAAATTGAAAAATATATCATTGTCATACTCATAGGAACTCATGTTTGCGGACTTTTAAGCCTCTTTAGCTTCTCTCCTAGATTTTTGTAAACGGGTTTCAACCATGAACTAGGTATTGAACAAGATGTGTGAGACTAGATGAAAATGGAAAAAGTATGGAAGACCAAGAGTTGGATGGAATGTAAATGAATCTAAGGTGTACTTGCAATGTCCAAAGTGTAAGACCAAGTATGTATGTAGTAGAGTAGTGTGGCTTCCAAAGAGATGATAGTTTCTCTTGATGAGGTAAGTTGACCTTGACTCTAAGTAAGACCAAATGAGACCCAAAGGTGATAGACCTTGATTAGGGACTACTTAGAAAAATGTTGTTGTATGTAGTGTGTTGACAAAGTAAGATGAGAACAAGCAAGTGACCTTTTGACTCAAGTTTAGACAAATGTGAATGTAATGCAAGGTGTAAAGCAATGATGGACTTTGTGAGACCCAAAGATAGGTTGAATGCTAGATGAAAACCTGAAGAGATAGCTTAGGAAGCTCAAGAATTCTGAAACTGATTGCTCTTGTTTGTTGGACTGTAAATTTTTCCAATTTGTGAAGTTGTTTGTTGTGACCAAATCTGAATTTTTGACTATTTTTCGTGACAAAAGGACACAATGTTGATGAGGACTCAATGTTTGCAAGTGTTTAGACTCAAAATGACTCCAAGAAAAGTGTGTTGTTTGATGTAAAATTGTTTTGCATACACTTGAAGACACAAAAGACACAATGTTTTGATGTTTGGTCTTAAATATTTGATAGTTCAAAATAAAACAAGCACAATTCTTATGGCTGGCCAAGACAATAGTTGTTGATCCCACATGGAGTTTCCCCCGAAGCTACGCTATTCAGAGCGGATACTTAGATGCTTGACCCCACTGGCTCCACCCTCGGCACTCACTTCTTGGGGCAGCCAAGCATCAGTCCCCATGAAAACTCCCCATGGCGAACTTTGTATCTCTACTAAGAACCGTATGTGTGTGGGCCGCTACTAGAGGTCCGACCTCCTGCCGCAACAACTAGAAGGATTTTGGCTTCTAAAACAAAAAGGTGCTAGTAAGGGAATCCACTCGTGTGGCCATACATGTGGCACTTTCAGCTCTACAAATACAGAAGGCTCCCAGCTGGTAGGGGTTACACCCTACAAATGATCAAATAAATTTGATCAAACGGGTTTATGAGGAGACATAGTGTCGGTATGAACTAATCAGCACACGTTATCCATAGTTTTCACCATGAATACAGTTATTTATAGTGGTTTGGAAGAAGATGACTTTTCTTTTTCTACCACTTGGGTCGTTCTCTCCTCACTAGTAGTCCTAATGACCACACGGGGAGACAGGCCCTCTAAAGATTAAACACAAGAGCCTATTGCTCAAGACACAAAAGACAATGGTTCAATTTTAGTGCACCAATTGCAGTGTTTGCTAATCTATGAAAACAAGACACACAATAAAAATCAAAAACCCTTGCCAAGGTCTTGCAACAAAGATCTATTAGTAGTTTGGATTGTTTGAAATAATCACCCCTTCCTGCAAGCACACAAGTTAGGTAAATTTTAAATCCAAAAGACTTTGTGAAATAGGGGCCTTCAACAATGCATTTTGTTGACCAATTCAAAGATCTGATTCATCATAAAAAAGGAGCACCTGTAAAATTTTAAGAGATTTCCAGAAATGTAAGAAAATCCAAAAAATTTGGTAATTTGCTCCAAAAATTAATTTTTTATGAAAAATCATAAAAAATTCATATAAAATGCACAATCAATCCAAAAAATTTGAAATTTTTACTAGAGAGTTCTAATGGTATTCCAAACCTACATAAAAAAAATTTTGCAACAAATCCAAGCAGTTTGTGAGATATGAGTAAAATAATGCAAAACCCTAATTTTCAAAGATCTGATTTTTTAGGAATGATTTTGCATCAAATTTAAAGTCACAAAGAACAAATCCTGTGTATAATTCTAAGATATTTCCAAAAATGTAAGAAAATCTGAAAAATTCACTAAATTTCTCTCAAAATTAATTTTTAATGAAAAATCATAAAAAATTCATATAAAATGAAAATTTGATCCAAAAAATATGAAATTTTTACTAAATCCTTTTGATACTCTTCCTGACCTACACAAAAAATTTTATGCCAAAATTAAAATCTGTTTGTGAGATCTAATCAAATTAAGGAAAAACCCTAATTTTTAAAGATCCAATTTTTAGGGAAATATTTTGCATCAAAATTAAAATCACAAAGAACAAGTCCTGTGTATAATTATGATAGATTTCCAAAAATGTAAGAAAATCCAAAAAATTCTCTCATTTTCTCTCAAAATTATTTTTTTATGAAAAATCATAAAAAATTCAGAGAAAATGCAAATGTACTCCAAAAATTCTGAATTTTGGATTGAGAGCTATTAATACTGTCCTTCAACCTGCAAAAAATATTTGGTGCAAAATTTCCAAGCCGTTTGTGAGATATGATCAAATCTCTCCAAGATCTCGATTTTGTGTCCAAAACCCTAGCTGCACAAGGTTATTCTCCAAATTGTTTTACAAAACAATAATATAGGGTTAGAAAAATCTGCAAAAAACACAGATCTAACAAAAATCCATGTCCTACGGGGCATGCCAAAATGTTTATGGTGAAAATGTATAAAACAATGTTGAAAGGCTATAATGAATTCAACCATGAAACCCTAGCCTAACAACAACAAAGATCCACCATAACATATGAAGATTACCTTAGACAATACAAATCAAATGAAATCACAAAGATTATACCATCACATGTCCAATAGGGTTTGAATCTCCATTCTTCCTATCTCCATTGATCTTGTTTGATATATCTGCTCTCAGATTTTATATATGCATAAGAGCTCAACAAAGAACAGAAATGTGGTTGCAAGTAGGATCGCATATGAAAGTGCAAAGCGTAGTCGGGGTTGAATGCATAGTGAGTTAGGATGCATAGATTGATTAGGGTTGATAATGAAGGAAGCATCTCCTTATATAGAAGACACTATAAGAAATAGAGGGATAAGATTGAGAGGTGTAAAAGATAAATGGTCGGCTATGATTAGAGGGTAGGTAGAGGAAATAATAAAATAATGAGAGGGTAGGTAGTGTATGAATTAAGAGATGAATGACATGTGTCATGGGTAGAAAAGGCTAATGAATTAATTAAATAAATAAAGATTTATTTAATTAATAGAAGAAGTGGGATCAATTAAATAAATAAGATATTTATTTAATTTAGGAAAATGGTAATTTAAATAAATAAAAGTATTTATTTAAATGAGAAATAAGGGTAGAAGAGGATAAATGAATTAATTAAATAAATAAAGATTTATTTAATTAATAGAAGAATTAGGCTAAAGTAATTAAATAAATAAAAATATTTATTTAATTAGACATGACTATTTTAGGTGTCTACAATAGTATTATGTTCGAAGTTACTCGTGATGTACTTCCTTGAGAAGAGAAAAAAATTCTTGGGTAGGGCTTTCTAGCCTTCTAGGGTGAGGGAAAAGGTGATACCTTGTGCCACTAGATTCCTATCTATTAGCTCTCGAAAGAGAGGTGCCTCACATTGATCTTGAGGTATTAGCGTTTTCATTGTGGGGCCACATTGAGTTATCAATCTTACTTAAATGAAATTAGGCTTCTATAATCTGGCATGTCTTCTTGTGAATGCTAGTGCTTGCATTCAGTTTATGTCATCCTTCTATTTGTTGTGCGTTTGTTGATTTCAACATCTTTTGCCAAAATCATTCAATTAAATCATCCCTTGGTTCGATCTATTTGCTCTGTGTTTGAGTAGATTTTCTCTAGTTTGAGTGGATTTTCTATTCACTTTAGTGAATTTGCTAATCCTTATCAGTCTATCCTTGGGTGAAAATGCTTGTGTTCTGGCAAATTCATTCTAGTTTGAGAAAATTTTCTATTCACTTGGATGGATTTTCCTAGTCCTATCTAGTCTTATCCTTAAGCGGAATTTCTCTTTGCTTGAGCGTATTCGTTCCTTGTTGAGTGTATAAGCTCTATGCATAGGTTGATTTTCTTTGTTGCTAGTCAACCCCAATCAAGAAAAAATCTCTATGGTCCAGCAGATCCATGTCCAAGTAATCCTTATCAAAATCCATCCTTGGGTGGATTCACTCTATCATTAGACAAAATTGTATTTAACTGGGCGAATTTTATGTGCCTTTGAGAAGATTTGTTTAACTTTTCAAAACATATGTACAATCCATGTCATCCAAAAATTCAAAGTTTAGATTGACGAAATTTGCTTTGTCAATAAGGAGATTTGCAAAAACCCTATCTTCGTAGATTCGGTCTATGTTTGAGCAGATTTATTTCCCATACATTTTTTAGAGAAAAAACTCTTTCAATCCGAGCTTGCCACCATCATTTTGAGACTTCTTGTGCAAACAAATATTTTTTCTATCCAATCCTCATCGAGTTACAAACACTTTGGTCTTGTCATTCACCAAAACATTGTCACAAATTTACCCTTTGATCAAGATCACACTATACACATAAAAAAACCATCCAATGAATCTCTATCAACATCTAGCCTCAAATCACTTAGTTGAGACCCTAAATCTTAAACAAACACCCCATCCAAACACTCGCTTAAAAACTTTGCCTATCCTAGTTAGTCAATCCATTGTTCATGCCACATCACCTCAAGCTAGAGGTTTGACTTGCTCTGAAATCACCTTTTCCTAAGAACTTAGCATATCTCAAGTAAAATCTACACAAGATAAATATAAACTAGGATCTCAACTCAAGTTTTAGTGTTAAATATGTCTTCATCTATCAATTAACAATCCTATGTTTAGTCGATCCTTGAACACAAGAGTCATCATCCACCATCCTAAGAATTCATCCACCTTTCATTCTCGTTCGAACACATTTATAAAATAAGCATCTAATGGAACAAAACCAATCTCAACCAAAATTCAACATTGACTTTCTTCGATACACACTAAATTAGAACCTACCATCAACCATGTAGGTTGGACCATCCACTCAGCCTAATCCATTTGATCACATGACTATCGACGACATGGTTTCTCAGCCTGAGTTATCTCCTCGGATGCAAGACTCTCTAAACAAACTCAAAAATATCCAATAGTTGATTGTCTCATAGACACTCATCAATTTTTAGTCCTAGCTAACCTTCTTATGTGTGGGGCCCAACTTCCACCAAGATTTGATACCTCTCAAATCATCACTCAAGCTAGATCGACTACCCTCTTAGGTAACCCAAAAATCCTGCAATGTCCCACTTGGAGATTGGTGGTACAATGGTCATCCAAGTACCATCATCACCTCTTCACATCCCTACTATCACTAATTTTGCGCAATCCTCCATATCTTCCACTCAACTTGCTACTTCCATATTATTAAACATTCAAGCTTCTATCCTGCAAAATGTTTTACATACCATGCATCAAAGTAACCCATTTTCAACCCAACCACATATTCCTCTTGTGTAAATACCATAATTCTCAATCCAGTCCACTTTCCATTCCTTAACAACCTCTAATCAATCTGTTTTCCATACCATTCCAACTTCTATTCAACCTACCATATTCATCTCACAATTCACCTATATCCCTCACTCTATGCTATTTTACAATTTACAGTCATCTCACAATCCTCCTACTTGGCACAAAACACTTACATTCCTCACCAACAAAGTTCATTGGCTGCAATCGCTCCACAATATGTGAACTTTGGGAAAACATGTGTTTTATCTTATATTTTACAATCCACATGTGTACAAAAAAGCACCACAGATACCAACCACCCATAAAATCAATCTTGCCTTGGTATCACCCAACCTACACCCAATCCTAATCCACCCTTCAATTAGATGTATCATGGCATTCCATAAGCTACACAAAATCTACCTGACAATCAAACCTACATTGGCATCCCACAAGAATCTTCAAATTCCAATCCACCGCAAAATCAATCTTCCTTCCATGAATAATAATCACAATCATATTTTTAACCAGAAAATCAAGCATATCCACCACCTCCACATAATTCCTATATGTCACCACCAAGCTCCAATGTTATGGAAACACCACCATCTCCACCTACCGTCAACCAAGAATGGGAAGATATGAAGAACATGCTTAGAGACCTAAAAGTAGATAACTCAAATAAATAATTCATATTATATTCTATTTGATATATAATGTGTTATGGGTTGATGAGGGTTGCCCCTAATCGGAGTATCTAGGTTAAGTGGCTACTAATCCCAATGATGAGTAAATGATGTATATAATAGGATTGTTGTTGGCTTTCTTGTTGAAAGATATAGAATATGATGTGTCAAGAGAGAGAATAGAATGTCTGGTAGTGAAGAGAATTCATTTCATGAGTTAAGAGAATTCATATATGGATGTAGAAGGGTTCATCACAAGAGATAATTTCAATTTACTACAAATTGGTATATAATTGAGAAATACAAACCCATGATGCAAAGTCTCTTCATGAACCAATGATGATACTAATGAACCTTATGTATTCCTATCTAATTGATTGAGAATAGAACCTTTATAAGTCCTAATGGAATAGTGAGTGGGTTCTATTCGTGAAGAAGCACTAATACCAATGATTAATAAATGATGGTATGTCTGTGTCTCATGAATAAATCCTTATTGGTAGGATCGAGGGCTTGGGGATATTCCCATGCAAACTGGTCTAATCTAAGAGGGAATATTTTAGTGATGAAACTATTGATGAACCTTCCAAATTCATATGTAGGAAACCATGGTACTAATTGAAGCTTAGAAAGGGGTGTTTGGGGTTATTTGATGGTGGGGCTTTGTGTGCTATACCAATGGGATTATCTCTTGCCCCTACCTTTTCAATAATGGGACGATAGTGCTAGCACTATAGAGGATAGGGCTTGCCCCCGAATTACAGGTTTTAGCCACCCGTCCGAATTCACAGATCTATCCAATAAATAAAGGGAAGTGTTACTTCGTCCGATCTCTTCCGTTGAATCGGTTGTTGGCATACCCTTTAGCGAGAGGACGTAATTTCAATGAAGGGATCAAACGTTACAATGTTGATTTGGAACATGCATGTTCACTATAGATAGATCCCAACTTTTTATCGCTCCGGCATGGAAGGAATAACAACATTAGGGGAGAGGTATCAGTAGTCATTGGGGCTAACTTCGTCAACATGTAGCCATCACATGGAATATCGTAAGACCTCTAGTTTTTTTAGAAATGTAAAATGGACACTTAACTATCTACAACTAAGGTTTGAAGGTGTGACTCATCATGCAACTCGTCAAAATAACACGTCTACTGCGAAGTGTCCAAAAAATGACTTTTTAAATATTCGACCAAAAATTAATCTAAAAATGTCTAGTAATTGAAAAAATATATATCATTTCTTATTAGTAAAATATCATATTTTTTATTTAGAGTATAACTTATATGCAACATAAATGGACCAAATACATATTAGTAACCATAAAAAAATGTTATAGAAAAAACACATTATCATATAAAATACAACTTATATCCAACACAAATGGACCAATAGTTGAACACTAAAACTTGTTGAAAATCCTTCTCATTTCATGGAAAAATACAAGGTATTTTTTGCGCTCACCTTTTATATTTGTGACGGGACAAATTATTAATATGAAATACTCCAATGAATATACATTGCTACCCCAATAGTTGTACACATAGGAATACTATTTTTTCACTATGACAACAATACTTGCTTAAGCAAGTATCTTATTTTATTAAATGAGCATCTTATTTTTTAAATAACACACTTATAGTGGATAGTTATGATATTTTATTTCAAACAAAAAACTATTTATTTCACTTGTTAATGAATGTATATTTGTACTTTTTATATAACATTTACAGGTTATTATGTGTTCAAGTATAGGTCTATTTTGACCAACATTTAGTTATTTTTTATTTACATGTGGACTATTTATTTATAATATATAGTAAAAATTTGTGGTAAGATTGAATATTATGTGCACAATTATTATAATGACTATTGGACCTCGTTCAACTATTGGTCCCTCTCCCCTAGAAGATGATCTGAATTGGGAGGCCTTCTTTTATTCCACCCATCCTGCATTGGGAGCAAAGCGGTATGGCAACTTGCCCTGCTCCAAACATATCTGTTCGTTAGGCTAAGGTATTGGGGGTGTTTGTATGTTCTGGAACAGAAACAAAACTGATGCCCATATAATAGTAGGGGCTTATGATGACCACTGCAAGTTTGAAGAACTTTTCCCCTTCCCATTTGATAGATCCATCTTCATAGTCCCTTTCCCACAACACTTTGAAATTCCCATGTTTGACACATATAAGGAAAAAGGTGACCCAGGTGACCACATCAAAGAATTTTTTATGGCTTGTCGGGAAGTAGCTTATAGTGACAACTATCTTCTTTGATTATTCCTTTGTAGTTTAGATTGTCAAGCCTTGGAATGGCTCCTCCATCTCCCTCAAGGATCAGTCACAATATTTGTAGAACTATTAGAGAAGTTTGTGGTTCACTTCTCTTACAACCTAGAGCTTGATGTCACTATACTTAATCTCTGTAACAACAAATAAAAGGGTAGTGAAATATTTTTCACATATCGACAATGGTGGAGAGCCCTTTCTAGTTGTCTCCCATGGCCACTACCTGAAAAATAATTAGTCAACATTTTCGTTCAAAATCTAAATCAAGAGATGACCTTCTATCTCCAAATTTGTTGTGCATCTACCTTAGGTGATATTATTGAGAAGGGTGTCACAGTTGAATGAGATTTAATTTCCAAAGGTTTATTCAATATTTACAAGGAAAACAATGACAAACCAAACAATGACGAATTTTAATTTTGGAAGAAAAAAAAATTCACTAGTGATAGTGTTATGAATGTACTAAACATGTGCAAGTGGCTAATACAACCCATATTCCTCAACAAGTAAGCCGCTAGAATAATTCCATATTTTTTCCATATGGTGCACCCCAAACGAATAACCAAATCAATGCAAGACACAAATTCACTCCTTTGGGAGAACCTTTAGATGCGGCCTTTCAAAAAAAATGTTCAAACTAACATGGTCACCTTCCCACAAAAAAAACCATTTGATGAGTCCAAGCCCAAACCCGTGTGGTATAAGGACAATGATTATTGTAATTATCATAGGATCAAGGGATATTCTACAAATAAGTGTATGAAGCTTACGAATTACATCTAGGATCTTGTTGATAAGGGTGATATTTCAATAGATCCTAGACTCAAAATGCATCCCCTAATGCTCAATTACAAATGTATTTGATGTATTTTCCCAAGCACACCCTATGTGCTAGCTCATCCAATACCAATCCTAGGTCTAACACCAATCAAAATTAAAACCAAAGCAACTGTATCAACACTATCAACAATAATAGTGTTCCATTTAATAATGATAATAAAGTTGGTTGTAATACCCAAGTGGACACACATGTGGATATGACTCGAATAAAGGGCTAGGATCCCTATTGTTTTGTGATTGTTGGACATGGGAAAATCACCATCCAAGGTCCACCAAATCCATCCCAAGTTGATTCCTAGTATAACATCCTAGATCACCTTTTGAAAAAATCACCAGTCCATTATGATATTATAACTAGATCATCATATGAGAGCCATGTGCTTATAGATATTGATCCTACTCAATTCCAAGATTTAGTAGGTCAATTTTCATCTACCTACCACTTATCTTTCAGTCAAAATGACATGCCACCCATTGAGACTAATCACAATTCCTTCCTACACATTAAGGTCCTCAGTAACAAATGCAAAATGAAATGAGTTTTATGGATAACAATTCTTCTTTGAACTTATGTACTTTGAAATTCATAAACAAGGGGGATATATTTAGGCTTATCTCAAATCTCAGGTGATTACCATTAAGGCATATGACAATGCAGAAAGATAAACATGAGGTACCATTTGTCTTCTAATCTAGGAGGGTCTGACACTTCAACACACTATGAACACACAATGTTTCATGTTTTTGATGTTAATCTCCCCTACAATATCCTTCTCTGGTGCCCATGGATACATGTCATGTAGGGTGTGCCCTCCACATACCATTAGTTCCTATAATTCTCTCACTGTGTCACAAAGATCACTATCCACATAGATACCCAACCTTTTGAATATTGCTATTCTCTTGAGGCTTCATTTCCTCATTTCTATCATTTCTTTGGAATGAATATTGCAACTCCCAACACAAGCTCTTCATCTTCCTATATTGATCTCAACACACTCCTTTCATCCACTCAACCAAAAACCACTCTTGAATCCACCTTCTCCAAGATCAAGATTAGTGAAAAAGGTTGTGGGAAGTATGAGTTACATGACACTTTCAATGTGAAAACTATGCTCATAGACCCCCATACATGTGGAAGACCATCTTCACAACAAAAGCAAAATGATCCTCTAATACTAAGTTTTGGGGCTACTACCTTTCAATCACCTGGTGGTTTGAATCAAAAAATAATTGAAGAGGATATCAATCAATGGATTTATAGAGATGAACTTGAAAGCAATAACACACTCCTTGATTATTTCCAGGAAACATATCCAAAGTCACATCAAATAGCTCAAAAGTGGAATTATCAAGGTAAAGGCTTAGGTTATGATGAGAAAGGCATGTAGAAGCCTATTAAGCCCTTTGCTAACCCCAAATTTAAAGGACTTGTATATGACACAAAACAAAGTAGGACCTCAACTTCATTGGGTTCTTCCCAAAACATTGAGACAATTTCTTCTACAGTTGACAATATTCTAGAAGAGGTCATAAAAGTGGCATATGACAATGTAGATGTCTCCTCTTTCTTTGAAAAATTAATCCTAACCATTGAACTTTCTCTTTTCCACCTCAACTTAACTGATTAGGACCAATGTGGGATCACCCATCTCGATGTCTTTTAAAGCAATGAAGTTATCATAGAATTCATGGGCATAAATGAGCATGTGTCTCACGAAGAACAAAATTCAAATTTTCTTTACAAGCTTGATCCCTAAGCTTACTTTGAGAAAGATGAATCCATTAGTTACAAAAGAAAAAAACAAAAGAAAAATCAAGGATATTTGAGTGAAAACCTCTCTAAGACACTCTTAGATCATAAAAAAAAAGTAAAAACAATGGATGTATCTATTGGAGAACCTAGGAGAACAACTTTCAAACCAAAAGAAACCTTCATAATGCAAAGAGAAGGAACATGAAGAGATGTTTTTTCATCAAAATGAGATGAATTATAATGTACAAACACCTTGTATATATATATAAAAGGTGTGATGAGGTAAAGATAACCTCCAACTAACTACTAGCTAAAAATATTAAATGCATTTAAACATTATTAAATACTATACATCTAATAACTAATAATATGTTATGTCAACTACCTAAGTAAAACTTAAGCTTATGGGACTAGAATTAAACCACTTTCAAACCAACAATATCCTATAATAAAAACCTCTCCAATATGCTAGAAGATGAGGACATTCATCTTCCCCTTATGGACACTCGATGAACTAAACAATCATATATTTTTAATAAAAGAAACTGAAGAGATCAGCTCTAGAGCTGAGGATAATCACAAGATCACACATGTATTATCTTCCTTGTCTATTAAGGAATATCATATATTCTGCCAATTTATTAAGAAAACATCCATCAACTTTGCATGGTCTTATTCATATATTCTAGGATTGGACCCCACACTTGTGGTACACCATCTAGTTGTGCATGCATATGCAAAACTCATCAAGAAAAAACTTAGGAAAATGCATCCCTAAGTAGCACTATTGGCCAAATCAAAGCTAGAGAAGCTACTAGAGGTCATGAGTGTCATACGCCCCATAGACTATTTTGAATAGATCTCCAACATTGTCCCAATTTCCAAGTTGCCTGGGGGCATTCATAGTAGTGTCAACTTTAGAGACTTGAATAAAACATGCCCTAAAGATGCCTTCCTACTTCTTAACATTGACTTATTAGTAGATCTTACAACATTAAATGAGATGTTATCACACATGGATGCATTTTATAATTATAACAAAATCAAGATTGTAGTAAAAAACCAACATAAAATCACCTTCACAATTCCATGGGGTACATTTTGTTATGAAGTCATGTCATCCGACCTTAAAAATGCAGGAGCTACCTATCAGTGAGCAATTCCAGTCATTTTCTATTATCTAATTCACAATATCATGGAATATCATGTTGATGATTTACTTGGGAAATCGGAGACAAGATCAAGGCATTCAACTATTCTAGAGAAAATCTTTGAGCATTTAGAAAAATATCAGCATTTGGTGGATTCTCCTTTAGGAGATGGCTAGATTCAAATGGTCACTAAGTTCCTTAATGAGAAAATCTTCACCATTTCTAAACAGTCATCATGGAGATTATACTTTGATGGCTCTTTTATGTCACGTAGTTTAGGAGCTAGAGTCCTCTTTGTCACTCCCTAGGGAGATTTCATTCCTAAGACATTCAAGTTTGCATTCCCATGCACCAATAACATAGGAGTGTATGAGGCTCTTATCACTAGTTTGAGAATCGTAGTTCAAAGATAGACAATATAGTGTAGATAGGTAATATTGAGTAAATATGATACAATAAATGCTCAAAGTTTGATTGACATATGAAAATGAGACATAAATAAGGGTAATCCAAACCCTACTTAAATTTTATGTAAAAGGAACAATTAAAAAAATAAAATATGTAAAAACCTAATTAGAAAGAAGGATAAGCTTAAGGGTAAAGCCTTAAGTTGTATAGGATTGTTATGTTCACAAAAAATGTCAATCACTTACATAAATGTCTAGAATAGTTAAATAAATAAAAAAAGTACATAAACAATCAACCTAGATAAATTATTTGAGACTAAAAATTATTAAGTTTTCATTTGATTATAGAAATTAAATAAAGTACATGTGATGGATACTTAAGCCTCTATCTAATGAAGGTATTACATAGTAGATGTTAGAAGTTTATTCACCATGATGTCAAAATTTCAGGATTTGTTATATGATTGTTATTAATTAGACAAATTTGATTATGCATTTATCTAGATCACTTCTACAAGTGTAGTTGTAAACTTGTTTGTGGAATTGAGCTTGTGATTCACAAATATGTTCAAGCTAAAATCTAATAAGTGAAACTTGTTCACCTTTATGTATTTGCATAAAATTTTATAAGAAATGGATGATGTTTAGAACCCTTGGATAATTTGTTGAAATTTGAGGGTCATTTTCTCTTCAAATAGACCCTTGGATTGATTCAAGAGTCATATACTAAGACTGAGAATAATAGGGAAGCATGATATATACTCTTAGGATGATGATTTGAAGATAATGTAATCCTTTTTATCCTTTTATAATTAAATTCTAGTTCAGTTCAATAGATTCTTAGGTGTGTGTTAGATAAAATTTTGGATGATCCTTTTAGAATTAGACCCAACCCTTAAATACAAAACCCTAGTAGTGTGTAATTTAGCAATTCTTAGATGACCAATCGTACAAAGATTTCTACTAGGGATTCTTCAAAACACTTTAGGAGAAATGTAAAATAGAGAGAGAAAGAGTACCCCATGAATACACCAATCATTATAGAAACACAATTACATTTATGGTTCTTAGATGACCAATCGTACAAAGATTTCTACTAGGGATTCTTGAAAACACTTTAAGAGAAAATGTAAAATAGAGAGAGAAAGAGTACCCCATGAATACACCAACCATTATAGAAACACAATTACATTTATGGTAGATAAGGATTTCGCATACATGGAGGTGGTGGAACCCCGCACGGTGTGGGTACCACAGTTACCCTATGAAGTTTCAATGTAGATAATAGATGCATATGCTTCCACTCTCCTAAGCAACCCAAATGATCCTAATGTGGAGAGATTTGGCACACACAAAGAGGTGATGGATGCAAGGATAAATAAATAATCAAAGGAAAGATGGAGAAGACCAAGGATAAACGTTTTGAGCTATAGGAGATACCCAAAGGGTGGGTTTGCACAATACTTTGAAGCTGTTGCAACATAATAAAAACCCACAACCACAACCAAATGATCTAGGAGGCTTCACACTACACATCAAGAAATTCTGAAAGCTCCTCCTACTCTGCATAGACAATTTGTAAACCATAGAAGGGGATGGCATCACAAAAACCCTAGGGAGCCAGGCCAAAGCAAATGGCTAAGAGACCGCCAAAGACAGTAGTGGAATAGATAGAAAAAGAAGAAGTAGAATTTCACAATGTTTAGGAAGAGGAAGAAGAGGTTGAGTAACCTTTGCAAAGAAGGATTCAACTGTGATAGACAATGGAGATCACTCAACAAGAAGAACGGGCTGAGTAAGAAGCTCTGAAGCAACTAATTTGTAATGGTGACTTACAATGCCATCACAAACCATGGGATGTTGTTGTAGATCATGTAAATGTATGATGAAATGAGTGAGGAGAACAAGGACAAAACAATACAACTCTTGGTAAAGTATGTGGACCATTCTAACAAGGCACTTGATGATGTAATGAAATACTTTTTGGAAGATATTTTGACAGCAATAAGGGCAAAGAGGGCCAAGGCAGTTCAAAGAGAAGAAGAGATAAGGGACAAAGCAATTTTAGAGGTCAGCCCAAACCTTACTAAGGAGTAGAAGAAAGCATTAGCCTAGGCACAAGCTCAAGAGCTCCACGCAAAGAAAAGAGTCGATAAACTCATGGAGGGAGATTCATATAATGAAGACAAACTCTGCAAGGAAACAAAACAGGTCACTTAAAAGCTATATGAGGAGATGCTTAAGGCCAATGAAGAAGAGAAGTTTGAACGATCATCACCATGGGAGGACAACCCAACCGGGACGATATAAGACAACGCACATAATAAGATAGAGGACAAGAACGAGGATAAGGGAAAAGACACTAACACTAGGGAAACATCTACGCCCATAGATACCATTCAAACAATCAGGAACTTCTTGGCACAGAAGCAATAAATACAAACAATACTATCTCCGCAACCCCTACAAGTACCATTGGTTGGGCAACAAGTGGACCTCTCAAGCATATCACCCCTGCACAAGATTCAGTTATGGGATCTACTCCACAACATCGTAAGAGAAGAGATTTTGAGCGAACATGTACAGTGTAAAAAAAATTGAGGATGTGGTGAAGAAGTGTGCTTCAGCACAAACTAAATTGGAGTAAGAAATAAAGAAATTAATCGATGACATCCTAGAGGCTGGATTGATTTACCAATTTTATTTATAATGGACCACTACAACAAAGAGCCTAGGGGATCAAGTGTTAAAGTTGAGGATCAAATAACACAAGTGGCACAATCAAAGAATCATCTCTAAGACATGTATGGAGGAACTAGAGCACAAATGGAAGCGGTTAACAACCAGCTCCAACAAATCCACATCCAAAGGGAGAAGATCAAAGGATAAATCAAGCAACTTTGGGAGACATTGAACACCCACTTGACCTACCTAACAGGGATACCAGGTGCAACAAATGAGATAACCAAACAAATCTAGGTCCCCGCTAGCTTAGCGAAAGCATAGACATCAATGATCCAAATACAAGGACAACTCTCCACAATCCAACAAGTAAAGACACATTAAGAGAAATCACAAAAAAAACTCAGTGTTACTTACCAGGCACTCCTACACAGTTGAGCATCATGTCTTGAGGACAAGAATCTATGTGTTATGATGAATGATTGTTTCTTTTGTTGATGATGATATATGGATGAGTTATTATGATAAGTCACTTTCGTATATGATGATTTGTCTTACTACGTCCTCTAGGGTATAAACTGACTACGTGAGCTATCTTTGGGGTATAGATCTCTGGATTGTACTTCTCCATTTCTCTTGCTAACAATGGATCCTACCAATCCCATTCGGGGGGCCTTCTTACTTGATGTCTGCCTCCATGGAATGAAAAGCCTCCACAATTTGCTTGGTTTGATCTTGCGTACCTCCATAGTTGGAACCCTAGCCTACCTCCACAAGCTGCCATTTTCTAAAATGCCAAAATATTAGAGAATATGGTTATTCCATTTGATTATCAACAAATGTTATTTAGGGAGTCTTGAAATTGAAGGTAAAGAGAAAATAATACAAATAATTTCACGAGGTTGTAAATTAGGGCTAACATTTAAGAAGATAAGGACAAACTACTCATTAAACATATGAATGGTCTTATCTAAGTTCGCCCCTAAGATGAATTAACTTTGCTTAAGGTATGTATTATAGATGAATAATTTCAATTATAATTGAAGACCGACAATAAGTTAAATAAGAAGGTCAAGATGGTGCAAAAGAGAGGTAGAGGTGTCCCAAATAGAGGAAGAAGGATTTCCTCTAGCCCATGTTCAATGAAAGAGGAATCACAAGAGGCCCAAAGTGTGAGGCTATGCTATATAGGAAGAGAAGAATTTAGAGGTATGGTAAGATAAAAACACTATGGAGAATGGTATCCAATCAAATGACACATATGAAATGAGGCTTATAAAGCCCAAGATTGTCCACAAAAGCTTGGAGCTACTAATAGGGTCACAATAGTTCAAGAAGATCCATAAAAGGTAAAAGTTGTTGAAATAGTAGAGAGTTTAATCAAAACAAAAAGTGTTGGCCAATAGAGAAACCATAAAAGATTATTGGAGAAGAAATAAAGCATTCTAGGCTAGATGGCAGTGTGATGAAAATGTTTGCATCTAAGCCCAAAGATGGCCCAAAAGGCTAATTTGAATTGTTTTACTAAGGATGATAAACCCTCATAAAATTTAATTTAATAAAAGACCAAAATATTCTTGCAGACAAATCATGTGTAATTGCATTTAGTATTGGGCTATACAAGGATCAAGTAATATGTGATATTATGCCTATGGATGCTTATCACCTTTTTTAGCAAATCATAGAATATGACAAGAACGACTTCCATCATGGAAGGAATAATATTTATGAAGTTTGGCACAAAGGAAATGTCCATATATTGAAGCCCTTCAAGGAAGAAGATTCAAAGGAAATTTTAGCTTTTGTATCTTGTGTAGTGGAGTGGAACAATTTTTTGGCAAAATCAAGATATGAAGTTTGCAATCTTTTATGTCATAAAATGACAATAAAATGGGAGGGAGGAAAATACTTGTATATATTCATGATTTTCTTATTGAATTTTAGATTTTACACCAACTAAATTACTAACTAGATTGGCATCCTCAAAACAATCACATTGAATTGACTTTATTCTTGGAGAAAAATACTTAACCAAGATATCTATCAATTGATTATATTTAAGAATAAAGAGATGAGCTGACATATTACTAAATTATCAAAGAAACTCATAAAAAAGAGTATGGTATTGAGTTTGTGTGTTGTATCACCTCTTATTTTGCTTAAGAAAAGTGGCCAATGGAGGTTGTCAGTGGGTTCTAAGGATATTAACAATATTAATCTATTAAGTATAATTATATGTTTCCTACAATGGATGACATCTTAGACAATTTATTTAACACAGATATTATCTAAAATTGATCTTAGGATTAGTTATCACCAAATTTTGAATTCAAAAAATGGATGAGTGGAAGACTAAATTCAGGATAAAAAATGGGTTTTATAAATCGGTGGTTATGTCCTTTATGTTAACCAATGCTCTATCTACCTTCACGTGAACTATGAATAAGATATTACATCCATTTATTAAAAAATTTATGGGTTCGTTTTAATGATAGTTTTATTTTACTAAGAATATTCAATATGTTGAGAGCTTAATAATTATTTTTTATTTGGATGAGTAAGTTTGGAAAGTTTTCAAGAAATATAATTTTAGTTTATGGGTTAAGTGTAGATCCAATAATGGTGAAAGCTATTCTAGAATTAGTATACATATATTCTTAAAAAAAATATACATAAAATAATGTCAAGAGATATCACATAATTGTCTTGCATGTTTATTAGTTGTCAAGAATGGCATAGAGCTGAATAATGTTGCACTCTTTCACTCTCATTAAAGATGTAATAGTTTCTGTGTAGGGGAAAAAAAGCGAGACTAGGTTAATCATGCCCTAATCCTACCTTTTGACACACATTACGGAATGCGAAAGAGCCTAGAGATATCGCACAATTGGCTACTTCTTTTGGTGAAAGAGAGAGCCACAGGATATCTATTAGGATTTCTATTCCCTTGTTGAAATTGTAAGATCAAGTAATGCAAGTTCAAACCCTAATCCCAAAATGCAAGTATGAACCAATAACAAGATTGCAGAATTGAGATTAAACAATGAACAGCTGTAAATACAAGGATGAAATAAGAATGCAGATGTGTACCCGGAGTCAAAATCGGACTGGAAATGTTCAGGATGGGGGCGTGGGCGCCACTGTCCTGAAAACTGCACCGGAAACTGCTGTTCTGCACTCTGAAACACTGTCTGGAAACTGTCTGCAAACTGTTTGTCCGGAGGACCAGGGCGCCCAACGCCTCTGTCCCAGGGACCAGGGCACCCAGCGCCCCTGTCCTGGTAGGACCAGGGCGCCCAGCACCCCTGTCCCAGTCTCCTGCTCTGCAATTTCACACAGAGTGCTGTTCCAACCTTCTCTCTCCGGATCTGTATCCCGCGACGTCGTCCGAATCTTGAAACCTGCAATAATATCTGAAAAGGGGGAGGGGCGGCTATATAGGGTTTTGCCTTAGTCAAACCCCCGCTTCGGTGATTTCCACCTCCACGAATAGCCAAGTTGTTTTGTAAAATGTATTGTGTGTGCAGACCTAGTGTGTGTGCAAGGTCCAAAATGCAAGAAAGCAAACTAGAGCAACCTAGAAAGTAAACCCTAATTGCTTGCAAATGATAATGTAAATGCTCTAAATCAAGATGCAATGTGATCTAAAGCATGAATAAATGATGTATCAAAGCTTATGCAAAGACATGGAAACAATACGAAATCATACCCAACCCTCAAGGGAGGAGTACAAGCCAATCTTCAGTCGGTAATCTCCTATTGTTCTTCAATGTCTTCCAAGCCCTAAGTGGATGAATGAATTTGATAGATGCTTGATAGAATGATGTTGAATGTTGTTGAAGTCCTCAAAGATCTGCTCTTTCGCTGCATATGAAGTTCCTGGAAACAAAAATCCGATCCCTTCAAATGAGGAAAGAGAGCTTTTATGTATGAAACCCTAGGTCATAAATTCGTATTTTGGCCAACCTAGAGATTGAATATCCCACCAATTTCTTGGGGTTAAGCTTTATTTTATGATTGGATCGCGCTCCTAAAATTTCGGGAAAAATGTCCGGGACCATGTGCACCGGGCGCCACGGTCCCGGCAACTTTTCACCAAATTTTCAGGGCCGTTGGATATGATGATTTTAGAGAGAATCCCGAAGTTACAGGTGATTTCGAGATGTTTTGACCCCGAAACCAAGCCCCCAAGTTCGAAATAGGACTTAATTAGGGTTTTTGATTGAGTGGTGTATTGGAGGAATAAAATGCGAAGGGCGCGCTTTAGTGAAAAGGGCCCAACTTTATGATGTAGAGAATGATGAAATAGGACCTTAGACCTAATTAATTTGATTAATTAAGTGCTTAAGGAGAAATGCAATGCAGAATGTAAAATGCACTAAGGCGGGTGCTAAACTAGGTGTGAAATTGTACCACCTTAGCAAGTGCGTACAATTTACGACGCTACAGTTTCATATACCTAGAGACAAGTGGCAATGATTCTATTTATTCAGAATAATAAAATAATACTTATAGAGAAACTCAAACACGCATGCATTTACCTGTCATCTACAAGTCAAAATTATTCAAAACCAATTTTTTGTTTACAAATATTTGTATGTCATTGTAGATGCCTCTCAACATAAAGACATACCCTCAAACAAATAATGGGAGTTTCTACAGATTTAGAAACTTTTACAATTTAAATTTTATTTTTTTCAAATTAGGAGCATTAGTGCTCATTGATAGATTACACTCTAAGGGGTGATACCCCAGTAGTGTGTCCAATTTTTTAGCCAAAGTGGGACATTGAAAAGTAATATTTTAAACCAAAAATTTACTTTTTTGTCACTTATAGCAAACAAATCATTTACAATTTGAAGGTGATGTGAACTAGCGATGTTAGAGATTTTGTGTAGATTCAAAATATATATTTAAAAATAAATAAATAAATAATTTCTCATTTTTTAAACATATTTTAATCACTTATTTTTTTATAGTTTATAATATTTTTAATGAGTGCTTTATTCTACAAAACATTTTTTTTGAGTTTAGATAGATTCATATTCTAAAATATTGGTCATTAACATTGATATCTAGTACATGTATATTTTTTATAATTTTTGTTACATGTCTTATTTTTTTTAATTACATAATAAAAATATAGAGTAATATTAATCAATAACATATCTTTTTATATACTAATCCTGTCATGTCTCCCGCCCAGACATTTTCAAATGGCTCTCGTGACCCTGCCCTACCATTGCGAATGGTGCAATTGCTAGTGGCATCGTTGTTGTTGTGGGTAGTGGTGGGGGTTGCTTCTCTGTGCCCTTTATCGTTGCCTTCCCTCCCCTTTTTGTTGATCGTTTTGTGTGCGATGCTCCTCTAGTGGTGGGTTGTGCTGGTTGCCCCATGGTTGGTGTCCCCGATTCAGTTTTGGATTTGGATGCCCTTGCTGTTGCTGATGATGCTCAGGTTAATAGGGACTCTCCTCATATTGGTGGTGCTCCTAACGACCCTCCTGCGGGTGTTAATTCTCTGCCTAGACCTTCTTTTGCTAAGAACCGTAGCTTTGCTCGTGTGGCCAAATCTGCTTCCCATCCTTCCAAGGGGGTTTGTCCTCTTCCTCGTGCCAAGACTTCCCCTATTGTGGTTTGTGGCCAGGAGGTTGTGGAGAATATCAATTTCTACCAACACAGTGCTTTGGTCTATAGATTTGTTGGGTTTTAGCCTTCTCTTCCAAACCTTCATCATTGGCTAAGTGATTCTTGGAAGCCTTTAGTTTCTTATGGCATTGAGATTTTCCCTTGTGCTAAAGGATTTTTCGTTGCTTCTTTTACCTCTACTCTTGACCGTGATTTGGTTATGAGAAAGTTGTGGTCTTGGGGGGATCACTCTCTTTCTATTATGCCCTGGTCTTCTTCCTTCAATCCCCTTACTGAATCTCTCTCAATTTGTCCAGTTTGGGTCCGCCTACCCAATCTCCCCCTCCATTTCTAGGAGCCTTCTTGCTTTGAGGCCATCGATAACTCCATTGGCAGCTTCTTGAAGGTTGGTGATGTCACGATCTCCATGAGTCATTCTACCTTTTCTCGCCTATTATTTTATGTTGACATATCTCTGGGCCTCCCCAGGGATGTGGTTCTTATGGTTGGGGATAGGCCACGGGCTCAACCACTGGATTATGAGGGCCTCCCCTTTTGCTGTCGAAAGTGCTTCTCAATGGGCCACTTAGCTTCAAACTTCTCTCTCTCTCTCTCTCTCTCTCTCTCTCTCTCTCTCTCTCTCTCTCTCTCTCTCTCTCTCTCTCTCTCTCTCTCTCTCTCTCTCTCTCTCTCTCTCTCTCTCTCTCTCTCTCTCACCACAAAGGCGCTGCTACTTGGTGGAAGGACGCTACTGAAGATCACTTGACAATTAATGTTTTTGACTCTGTCTTGGTTGAATCCTCTCAAGATGAGGTGCCCCTTACTGCTGATGATGCCTTTATTATTGTTACTACTGTTGTAGACTCTTTTTTCCCCTTGGCTCCTACATCCATTGCTCTTGATCCTCATCTTTTCTCTTCTCTTGGCGATTTTGTTCTTCTTTTGTAGCAATCTACTATTGTCCTGCAACAACAGTCTGTTGGTGTTCTACTGTAGCAGTCTGGGCAGTGACTCTGCAGGGTCTCCCACGCCTGATTTTTCTTTGAATATTCCTAATGATAGTGTTGCCTAGGCAGTTGTTTGTTGCAGGCGGAAGGGAAAATCTACCCCCTTTCCCCAGCCCCCCCTTCGTCAAGTTGTGGATTCTCCCCACTCTTGAGTTGGGTTGGGTTGTCGATGTTTTGACAGGTTGGTTTGTTTGGCATGTCTAACTGTAGACACTTAAAAATAATTATTTTTAACTCCTTGCATAATTAAATAATTAATTATGTTAAATTCAAATTCCTTTCAATATTAATTAAATATAATTAATATTGTCACTATAGCATATGATTGATTTATTTAATAAATCAATCCCTTTCTTTATTCCTCTAAAAAAAATCAAATCCTCACAAATCTTCCTCTTAGCTAATTAATTTCAATTAATTAGTTAACCTACATGATTCCTACAAATCATCTTCTTAATTCATTCTTCTAGAAACTCCCTAAACTCACTTAACATTATTCTTCTAATTTTTTATTCCCTCCACTCATTCTCTCTCCTAGTTAAATACTCCTACAAATATTAATCCCACCTAACATTTCCTCTAATCCCCCTCCTAATGAGTCGTTAATGGTTAATCATAATGATTAGCCACATAGTCAACTCTTTGTCCTTTTCATCCAGCCACTAGCTTTAAATGCTCTTTTCCTAGGTGAATGTAAGATTTTCGAAATCACACATTCCTCTAGGCATCCCCTCTCCCAAGGAATTTTTAATTCCTTTTTATTCCTCCAATCCCCATGATATCCTTTTTTGGAGAATTTTTAATTCCTCCAATGCATCTTGTGGAGTGTGGAGATACGAAATGCCTTTAAGGCATATTTCTTGGTCTCCACACCCTCTCTTGGACCTTGTGTGAGCTCACAATTAAATCTTAGCCCTTCATCTTGAATTCATCCTAGCCATCCGTTTTCCTCTCCTCTTCCTATAAAATAGGGCTCCATCCCTTCATTCTACACATCTCGAAATCCAGTAAGCTTATGCTGCCCTTTTGAGCCCAGGAAATCATCTTGGCAGCTTCATCATTTTCATCCTTATCATCCTCCTGAAATCCCTTTCATGTTGTGCACATCATTGGAGAGCCATCCACATCCAGCAATCAAAGGAGCATATCAAGTGGAGCATTATCAAGGGGCACCTTTACTTCATCAAGCTCAATCTGAAGGAGAAGGTAAAATAGCAAGGTGAAATGGTCTTTTAATGATATTTTAGCATTCTGCATGTTTATTTCATTATGTTTTGATCATTTGACCTTCAAATTTGTTTTCCCCTCTTCACTAACTTTGTTTGTTTGGGGTTTGCACCCCTGCTTGGTCTGCTTAAATTTGATATCCTGTTGGCTTTGTAAAGGGTCAATGCCCTAGTTAACATTGTTGTATTTATCAAAAACATATATTTTTATGTATTTACCCAGATTATTTTTTGAAAGAAGGACCTTTATATGCTATGTACACATATTTAATATTTTTCCCCTATAATTATAAACTTTCCACATGCATCAAATAAAGACCTTTATGCTTGGTAAAAACCTATACTCAATAAAATAAACATAACAATAAAATAAATATATTAAAAAATATGCTTTTTAAACAGCTTACTTTGAGGGAATTCTCATGTCATGATGACATTATATGATGGTCCAAACCTTGCTTCAAATGAGAAATTGCTTCTTAAAACTAGGTGAACAAAAGGAGGGCAACATAAATAACTTTGAATGAAACACCTTAGGAAGAAGATCCTTCATTTGATGGTCCTTCTCTATTAAGATTTTCAATATGCAAAAAATAAAAACCTTCATTTTAAGGCTACAACATGTATAAACCATTTTACCTAAAAATGAAGGGCCTTCATTCAAAGGTTTTCAATGATTTTTGCCTTTCAAAATTTATTTGTGTGCCCCATATGACAAGATAGATTCACTATTATGGGATCACCCCTAACTCCTAGGTATTGAATGGAAAAATATAATTGAAAAGAATTATGAAAAATTGAAAATACGGATAATAGAAGTTCTAATCATAGATTTACCAAATTCAGAAAATATATTTATAATTAAATGTGATGTGCCAACTCTAATTGTTGGTGGAATATTGAGTCAAGAAGGTAACTTGCTATTGTTCATTTTAGTTAGAAGTTAATTGTTTCTCGAAAAAAGTATAACATATTTGACAAGGAATTTTATGCAATTACTTGCAAGCATTAAGGTATTGGAGGCATCACCTCTTGCATTGAGAATTTTCATTGTTGATAGAGAACCAAGAATATAGGTATATAGATTCCAAATCTTAGTTGTCAATGAGGTTTCCTTCTTGCAATCCTATACATTTGTATTATTGCATCAAAGTGGAAATATCATGTTATATAAAATGCATTAAGTAAGAGGCATCATTCATTTGTTTTGTTGAGGATAACTTAGTTTTTTAGCCTAGTCCAAGCTTAGAGAGACCACTTATGGTGGATCTCTCCCTAATGGATTTATCACCAAGATCACTATTGGGGGACATTAGTCCCCATGGAATTATCACCTTTGTTCAAACTTGAGAGCTCAATGACCCAATGAAGGCCCATAGATTGTGAGCACAACAACCCAACAAAGACACACATCTTGCAAGCACATTAGCTTAGTAGAGGCACATGTCTTGGAAGCTCAGTGGCCCAATGGGGGTTTGAACCTTGGTGGCTACCACAAGAATCTTATTATTTGAGAACCATGTATGCCCTTAGCGACAAGAGATGCCATTTGTTGGTTACAATGAGAAGGAAGGTAATTAGGTTTGAAGAATAAAAATTGAGTATGGGTGTGATCATATTAAAAAAAAAAACTTAATATTCTTAGTGTTAACTATTTTGAGGATTTTATTTTGGCTTATGGATTTGTATTCAAAGCTATGTTATGTATTTCCCTAGGATCTAGAAGAGAGAAGTTGATTAGATGATTACTTTCTAGGGTTTAGGAGGACACTTTGGAATGGATAAATATTATATTTTGGTAAGTGATTTAAAAAAAAAAAGATCTGAGGGTTGCTAATAAATTTGTCTGTACTTGAATAACATGTCAAACTGCCAAGCCCTGGACAACTTCTTTTAACTCCCTTACTGAACCAATTCTTAATGTGCATTCAGTATGGGTTCACCTTCCTAATATTCCTCTCCATATTTGGGAACAATCTTTCTATGAGGCCATCGGCAACTCTATTTGTTGTTTCTAGAAAGTTGATGATGCCATGTCTTCTATGGGGCACTGTACTTTTGCCTGCATTTTAATCGACATTGACATCTCTTTGCCTCTCTCAAGGGATGTGGTTTTTATGGTTGGTGATAGGCCTTGGACACAATCATTGGATTATGAGAGCCTCCCCTTTCACTATCAAATTTTTTATTCAACGGGTCATCTTGTTGTGGACTATTCTATTCCACGTCATAGGGGTACTGCTACTTGGTGGAAGAATGCTATTGTTGATCATTTAACAATCAATTCTCCCGATTGATTCTGTTGGCTCCTCTCATGAGGATGATGTCTCCTCTCAGGATGAAGTTGTGTGCCACTACTGTTGAAGCTCTTATTGATCCTCCTATTATGGCCTCCTTTCTTGACGCCCCCACCCTAGCTTCTCCTATTCTGCAGCCATGATCTACTCTTGTTGGACCTTCTTTTGGTGTTGTTTTGCCACAAACTATTGTTATTCTGTAGCAACCTCATGTTGTTATGTTGCAGCACTCAACCCCAGCTTCTCATGTTCTGCAACCACAATCTACTCTTGTCCTGCTTCTGGTGTTGTTTTGCCACAACCTGTTGTTGTTCTGCAGTAGCCTCCTGTTGTTATGTTGCAGTACTTTGTTGATACTATGGATTGTAACCCTGCGAGGTCCCTCTTGATTGATCTCTCTTTTGATGGTCTTATCCCATCCCCCAAACCCCCCTTTGTTTGGGTTTGGGTGTCTCTCCCCTTCCTTGATTGGGGTTTTGGGTGTTTTTTGGTTTGATAGCGTTTTCTTTGGCCTATCTGATTGTCTTTTGTTTCTTATTATCTCCGAGTTATTGTTTTAGATGCCAACATCATGTATTTTGGTGTTGTTTGTATGCGGTCGATAGTTTTTTACTATGTTAGGGGTTAGTGCCCTAGTTAACGATACTTTACTAATTAAAAAAAAACATGTCAAACTGCTAAAGTTTTAAAATATTGGATTGTACTGTTGATGGGCCTTTTAACACACCTAAAATAGGCTAAGTAAAACTAAGCTTCTCTTGAAAAAGGTTTAAGGGAGATAAGTCTCTCGACCTTTCAAGATCTCTATTATTGGGTCACAACGATGCAAGGGCAACTCAGTGTTCACGTGGCCTATCTCAATCAAGAGGTCTTCTTGTTGCAATATGGGTGCTCAATATGAACTTCTACTCAAGTAAATAAAGTGAAAAAGTCAAGGTTGCTAGAAGGCAAGTAAGGTGAACATGCAAAGCATGTAACTACAAAATCGATAGATAATGCAAAACGATATCATCAATAAAATTCAAGACAACATTGAGTATATATTCCCATTAACATGCAAGATCATTGATTCACATGCAAATAGAGCAAGATTCTCAAGAACAAAATTTTTCACAATACCATTCAATCCTCATACACCATTGACATGCGCATATGATTCATAGAACAATAATATTTAGGAAATTTAAATGTTACCTAGAATGAGAGAAGATATCAAATCACAAGAAGAGAACCAATTTCGAAGAACAAACTTCATTGACCATGTGATCCATAAATTATTTTTATTGATCTAAAAGCACCATCAATCACTAATACTGCAGATGTCTAACTATCTACAAAGATCTTAAAAACTTGAAAAATGCATGAAAGATGAATTTTTAAATTATTGGCCTCAAATCATCAATTCTCAGACCATTACAATGAATCAAAAAATTACATTTATAGATCCTAAAATCCCCAAGACTAATAATTATTTGCCTAAAACCTTGTTACAAACTAAAGGGAGACATAATTAACATGCAAGTTACTACGCTAAGGCCTAAGTCAACTATTAAAAATTGAGTCTTCATTAGTTGAAGATAATAGTTGCACTCCTCCTTCTACACAGGTTTCCCCTCCAAAGGTGTCACAAAAGCATGCATGTCTAGGAAACTATCTCTTGACTGCATTGTTCAAAACTGCAGTTTACTCTTGGAACGTTGCTATCTATATCAATGCACTACAATTGCTCCTCCTTTTATGAAATTACTGGGGGTGTATATGTAGTTTTCCATTTGTTTACTCGTTCTTTTTCTTGAAGCTCCTGTAGTTTACCAGATAACACTCAATTGAAGATTGGGGTGGATTGGGAACATAACCATTTTGAAATTTGGAGACCTTGACAATTTCTCTCAGTTCCTCCATTTATCCACTAAGTTGTCCACCACTTGAGTTTCTTGATAAGACTGCAAGATGATGTACATATATCTATCCATTAACAAGGTGTCAAGCTTGACTTCCAGAGAGAATTTCTCTACAACATACCATTCCCATTCTTTTAGCACTAACTCCTGGGAAACCAAGTTGTTTTGTGTTCCTGTAAGCACACACTCCCCCAATATTTTTACAACATATTCTTCATATCCCTTCAATAATTATAAGAAAGAAGTGTGTCCTTTCAAAAACCTTAGCCCTATATTGGTCAGTTATATCCTTCTTAAACTCTAACCTATAGATGCAATTTTGAATAATAGCAAGATCTTTGCCTTTTAGTAGGTATTCTTGTTTGATAACATCTTCTCTGATATCCTTGATTTTCTTCAAAATCTTGATTTTTTATTTTATTTTTATATTTTTCAGAATTGAACATTCCATTGAGTTGTTGAGAGGGAAATCATGGCCTTCTCCAAGAGGGAAGAATCTTCATACATATCCATAGTCTCTTATAAAAAAAGTTTTGCCTTCCTCAACTGGTTACTAGCCCATACATCCATAGTTGTTATCTTATCCTTAATAGCATATAAAGACTTAATCTCGTGCTCATGGACTGTTGAAGAAGAGGGTTATGTATGTTGCAAATGTGAAGTTTATGGCATGTCAGTATGGTTTTTATTGATGTCAACATACTAATTATGTGATTCGATGATTGATTTGTGCTTAGCACACCTAATATGTTGTAGTTGTAGTCATGAGGTTTTGGTATGTTGTTGGAAGTTGCTTTGGGATGCCATGCTTATAATTTGGTGCTCTGGAAGTTGTGCTCCAGAATTTTGTTCAGTGATGATGATGAACGATAGGGTTTGCAGTGTTCCACATTTATCTACATTTTTTATTCTGATAATAAAATTTTGGATTTGTGCTATTAATGTCTTTAACTTTGATATTATGATTTGGAACATGATGATGAGCTCCAGAGTCATGGTTGTTGATATGTTCATTCCAAGTCCAGTTGTCCTTGAATGATTCTATTTTTGCTCCGACATTTGTGGCATACAGATAACATGTTGTTTTGATTGATGTGCATTGTGGTGTGGTCCACTTCTCATTTATTTCTATCATGGGAATGTTTAGTGTAGACCTATTTCAAATTATGTTTCGGTGAATTATTTTTTGGACGACTTGGACTTGGAGAGATTCTTAATTCAAGAGATCAATATAAATAAAGGATGATTAAAATATCAAAGATATGAAAAAGAAGTAAGTTTGTTGAAAAGGAAGATCTATTTTCTACAAATATGTGTGAGTTTGTGGCTGAGTAGTGAGATTGTGTGTTGTTGTTGTTTGGTAACTGAGGCAGTGAGCTAAAGGTTTCTTTCGACATTGCAAAGCTGTGGTAGTTGTGCTTCAATGGTGGCTTTTTTTTGTTTTTTTCTTCTACTTTCGGGCAGTGAGCCTTTCTTTTTTCTGGCGGTTGTGGTTGAGCAGTGAGCATTCAGGCCATGAGCCATCCTTTGTAAAAGTCGCCTTAATTGGTGTCACCCTAACAGGTGTTTCATAAATGAGAATTAGCATTCTCTGTGGTTTTTCCCTCCTTTGTTTTTCCATGTATATATGGTGTTACTGTGTAGGTTTTATGTGTGTGCTCTTTCATGCTTATGTCTATTTATGGTTAAGTTATCAAAAAACTGTGTATCGAATCTATTTCTATGGATTAAGTAAAATATTTTAATTGGTACAACTAATTCATTGCCCCTCTCAGTTGTCTGGGATATTCAATAGTGTATCTATAGACCCGAAGTTAAGTGGAAGAGATAAGTCCATAAGCACCTTCCTGTACTATTCTAACTGAGCTTTGATTTCTTGTTTGGACTTATACTCCTTTTCAATCCTTGTTTTGATGACGGCAATAGAAGCATCTAGTGTATCAATCTCTCCCCGTTTGGTTTGTTTACCTAAATTCACTTGAGAGACTTGACAACTAGCTAGACCTTTCTCTCCACACTCCTTCTCTAGTACCAAAGTAACTATATCTTCCATTATTTCACCTAGCTTACTCCTAGATAGATAATGTAAAGTTTTTGCTTTCTTGGTTTTCTTAGGAGTTTCAGCCATGACATCCTGGAGAGTCACCTTGGGCAAAACAACTTATTTTATTTTCAAAATTAAACTTCAATCATTGAGGTGCATTAGAATCTAGTTCGTCACCCTAAGAAGTGATTTGTGTAGTTATTGCATGACCATGAGGAATTTGTTCCTGGTCTTGTTCCTTTTCCTCCTCATGATGTTCTAATTGCCTTTGTTCCTTGGGCTCATCATGTTGCAAAGGAGGTTGTTGTTGATCCTCCTTTTTTTGTTGCTTCTCCTTTGAAGGCTCTTCATACTTCTCTTCTTCATGTTCAATAACTTCCTTTTCTCTTTTATCCTTCTCCTCCCTTTCTTTCTCTTCAACTTGCCTAAGGAGTTCCTCTTGGTCTTGGGGAGTAAGAACCAAGTGACTGTCCTTATCATCTATGTCCATGGTTTCCTCTTGCTAATTAGGCTCTTGTTGTTGAGTGGTATCAACAATATGATTCATTTCTTGTGTAATGACTGGAGGTTAGGGAGGTTTTCATCATGATAGATGATCGGTATCTAGGACAAAATAAATTCTCCCAAGTCATGACTCAAATAAACTTGTTCTTGACTTTGGAATCCTTTCTTTTTGTGAACTATTATTGCAATAACTTCATTATCATAATTTGTACTATCAAGGTTAATATTATTAATCTCAACTTTCTCATGGAAGGGTGGTGGTTGTGTGCTTGCACAAGGTTGAGATGGTGTTGTCTCTTGTCCTTGATTTTTTTCTTCAGATATCCCTTCTCCTAGAGTCATTCCAATAGTTATCATTACTGCGGCAATAGAGGTGTTGAAACTAAGTAGCTTCGGTAAGATATATGATTAAATGAGATACTTCATTTATCTCTCATTCAATCATCTACCTTATCAATTTAAATTCAAGCTAATGGTGGACTTCATGATTGACTGAATAAACTTGTTATAATCATCTTTATATGCATTTCACAGTCCAAGCATCGGATTGCACATTTCGACACTTGGACATCATTACCAAATCGTGCTATGACCATATTTCATATGTTATGGTGTGATTGTAGTTAAACAGATCAGATTTATGATATCTATCATAGTTATCATATGATTGCACCGATTGATGTTATCATATGATAACTATAATAGTTATCGTATTGCATCATACCGATTTGTTATTGGTTGTTATAATAATAAAATAGCATTCGAAACATATCAATTTGTTATCGGTTAATATTAAATAGCATTTGATTTGTACTGATAGTTATCGGTAAACATCTTAATGAAACGGTGCTTGTGAACCGATCAAGACAAGTCTTAATCGGGCATGTCAAGAGACATGTCCGGTCAAGGCATGCCTTGATCGTTGGGCATCACATATATGTATATGTCATGAGGAATGTTGCAGAGATCATTGAAATCAATAAATATCGTCTACAGTGATCTACAATATAAGAATCTAAATTATTACAACTTCAGATTTGAACATAAATTTGAATAACATTTACATGGTATCATATCCACGCTGATCGAACCTAAGGCATTCAAATTGAGAAGTTCAAATCGAGGATATAAACATCACATTTCCCATGCCTAATGCTATCATATTTGAGGATAGACTTGAAGGAAGCGATAATTTCTCAGCATGAAAATTCACAATTAAGATTATTCTAAAAGAGAATAAAGTTGAATCATTTGTAAGAGTTGAATCTAAAGAACTAGAGAATGAACCTGTCAAATCGACATGGATTTAGGGAAAGGAAAAATCCATGAAGATCATAGTCGATGGAGTGAGAAATCACATTATGCCAATAATAACAAAGCATGAGACTGCCTACCATATGTTCAAAGCACTCGAAAGTGCATTCGAGATAAACAATGCAAGTAGAACCCTGGCTCTAAAAAGGGAAATAAATCATATAAGTATGAACAAAGGAGAGTCAATCAATGCATATTTATGCAGATATCAGCCCTAAGGGATGAACTGGCAACGCTTGGATATGAGATCCAAAGCAAAGAGCTAACGCTCATTGCTCTAGATGGGTTTCTTAGTACATGGGAAACATTCATCCAAGGCATTAGTGCAAGGGTTAAATATCCAAAATTTGAAAGGCTAAGAGCAAGTTTCCTTCAAGAGGAGTCAAGGTTAAATAAGAAGGGGATCAAGCAAAAGAACATAGATGAAAATCTCCATGTTCTAAATATCAACTCCAACAAGAAAAGAAAGAAGAAACATTTCAAGAAGAGAAAGAACCGACATGAGAAAGGGTCATCTAAGAAAGACAACTCTCACATTCAGTGCTTTAGGTGTGATCAATATGGACACTATGCAACAAAATGTCTGGATAGAATCAAACAACAAGCTACATTTGCAAAAGTGAAAAGGGAAGAACATAACTCCGAGAAGCATGTATTTTACTCTGCCCTGTCTAGCCAAGTATCCAATAAATCTAACACCTGGATCATTGACAGTGAGTCTTCAAGACACATCACTGGGTATAGATAATTATTGGATTCCATGTTAGAAGAAATTGATGAAGAAGTAACCATTGGTGATGACTTTGCACATCCAGTGAAAGGCATCGGTACCTCCACCATTAAGTTGAAGACATGCATGTCCCTCCAACTCACTGGAGTCCTATTCGTTCCCGACATCAAGAGGAACTTAATCTTTGTATCTGCACTTGAAGATGATGGGTACAAAATAACCTTCATGAATGGTAAAGTTCTAGTATGGCCACAAAACTCTTCCATCAAGAAGGCTATAACCCCAGGGCATAGAAAAGGCTATTTGTACGAGGTATGTATTGAATCTAACCTAGCCCTACTTCATGAGATTGCAGATTCTAATGAAATTTGGCATAGAAGATTAGGTCATTTAAACTTTCATGCTTTATGTTCACTGGAAAAATTAGTAATTGGTTTGCCTAAGTTAAAACAATACCATTCTGGTACATGTAAGGGGTGTGCCCTAGGAAAAAATACTAAGAGCTCCTTTCAGAATAGTTCTAGGAAAACAAGAAATGTTTTAGAACTAGTTCACTTTGACCTATGTGGGCCAATGTTTGTACCATCATTAGGAGGGTTCCTTTATTATGTAATATTCATTGATGAATTCTCTAGGAAGACCTAGATCTACTTTCTTAAATGTAAAGAATCTGAAGAGATCCTCAAGAGATTTAAGGAATTCAAATGTCTCTCTGAAAACTCTTTCGGAAAGAAAATAAAAATCCTAAGGACTGATAATGGGAGGGAATATACCTCAGATATTTGTAGGGAATTTTGTAAAGAAGCTGGGATTAAGAGGGAGTTCACTGTCCCTTACAACCCCCAACAAAATGGGGTTGCTAAGAGGAAAAATAGAACCATTGTAGAAGCAGCCAAAGCCATGCTTCTTAATCAAAACTTAGAAACTCATCTTTGGGCAGAAGCCTGAGCCAACACTGTTGTATACATACAAAATAGATGTCCTCACTCCCACATTGAAGATAAAACTCTTGAAGAATTTTTCACAGGGATAAAGCCTGATATCACTCTATTTAGGATATTCGGATGCCCTATTTACTTTCATATACCGAAAGAGAAAAGAACAAAACTAGAACCCTCTGGAAGAAAATGAATCTTTGTTGGATATAGTGAAACCTCTAAAGCCTACAAAATATTTGTACCTAGACATAGCAATATTGAACTTATTAGAGATGTAATATTTTAAGAAGATGTAGCCTTCAAAAGGGCTAAATACTCTATTGAGTCAGAAATATATGCTCCATCTTCAAACCTAGAAGAGGACCCCACTCCTGAGATTCAGAGGGGGTGTTCAGAAGAAAATGAAGTACAGATTCCTCCCCAAGAAATCCCTAAGAAAAAACCTCTATGGGCTCACAAAACAATGGAAGATGCAAGGGACTTTGCAGCTCCTTCAGGGACTTTTAGAGAAAGTAAGAGGCCTTGAAGATTTCCTAGCTATGTAGCCCTAATGAATGATCTCTCCAAATCAGAACCCGCTAATGTATCATAAGCTCTTAAACATCAAGTTTGGAAAGATGCCATGTCTGAGGAATATAAAACCATTTTAAACAACGATGTTTGGGAAATTGTACCTAGGCCAAAAGGAAAATATGTTGTTTCATCCAAGTGGCTATTCAAAATCAAACATGTTGCACATGGTAGCATAGAGAAACATAAAGCCAGATTTGTAGCCAGTGGGTTCTCACAGAAAGAGGAAATAGACTATGATGAGACATTTGCTCCAGTTGCTAGATACACCTCAGTCAGAGCAATATTGGCCATTGTAGCAACTAAAGGTTGGAAAGTCCATCAGATGGATGTAAAAACTTCTTTTCTGAATGGGAAAATTGAGGAGGAAGTCTACTTAGAACAGCCAGAAGGGTTTGAGATCCACAATGTAGAATCACATGTGTACAGATTAAAGAAAGCCCTATATGGACTAAAACAAGCCCCCAGAGCCTAGTATGAAAGAATTGACAGCCATCTCATGGGATTAGGATTCTCAAAGAATGATGCAGATCCAAATCTATACTTCAAGGAAGTCCAAGGTGATATGTTGATATTGATCTTGTATGTTGATGATCTTTTAATTACAGGAGAAGATCACCTTATTGGCCAATGTAAGAAAGACCTTGAGAAGGAGTTTGATATGAAGGATTTAGGCCTTCTACATTACTTCCTTGGATTGGAAGTTTGGCAAAAATCTGACAGTATTGTACTTAATCAAGGAAAGTACACCTTAGACATATTGAAGAGATTTGGTATGATGAACTGCAGACCCATGACTTCTCCTATGGAAATAAATCTTCACAAACTAAAGGAGGCAGCAACAGACTCCCCATTGGTAGATAATACTCTCTATAGATAGATGATTGGATCATTGATGTACCTAGTCAATACTAGACCTAATATCTGTTATCCAGTAAATGCCTTGAGCCAATTCATGTGTGAACCTAAGGAGATACATCTTATGGTTGTGAAACATATTATGAGATACCTTCAAGGTACTCTCAACTATGGACTCAAGTATGAGAAAGTTGATTTGGATCTTCATGGGTTCACTGATTCAGATTGGGCTGGAAGTGTGACTGGCAGGAAAAGCACCTCAGGGTGCTACTTCAGTTTGGGTTTAGCCATGATATCTTGGATTAGCAAGAAATAGTCATCAGTAGCTCAGAGTTCTACAAAGGCTGAATATATCGCAACCTCCATGGCTGCAAGAGAAGTAGTATGGCTCCGGAAACTGCTTGTGGGATTATTCGATAAGCCACTAAAACCTACTATAATTCATTATGATAATCAGAGTTGTATAAAAATCTCTTTGAATCCTATATTTCATGATAGATCCAAACACATAGAGATTCCTTATCACCATGTGAGAGATATGGTAGACAAGAATGTAATTCAGTTACAATATATCAGTACAGGAGACCAGATAGCAGACATACTTAACAAACCAAACCTCTATCTAGAGTGAAAGTTGAACACTTCATGAAAGGTCTTGGTATGATTGAGTTGTAATTTGTTTTGTAATCTGTACTAATATATGAGATGTGTAATGTGTAAACTTCTTTTGTCGTGTTATGACTTTATGGGCTCCACCCCCTTTGTACATTTCTAAAAGGTGACGATCTTTTATACAATGAACACTTGTATTAAACATTATAAGGTGACGATCTTGTAATGTTGATATCATGCTGACTTGATATTATCCTGACTCATAGATGTGCCATGATATGTTATGGTAGACATTATGTGACGTAATGTTAGTGCACATACCATAACCTGGATATGAGGGAATTCAACATTATCAAGTATTTTATATCCAAAGTATCGCGTGTTATGTGATACTGATATCATGTGTTATGTGATATCTATATCACGTGTTATGTGATATCTATATCACGAGATGATGTGATATATTCCTGTGTTACTTATTATGTGATACATCATATCACGAGCATATGTGATATGATCCTTTGTATTACGAGGTCATGTAATACATTCTATTATGAGAAATGTGATGCTTATTTCAATGTTTACATAGGTCTCCAATTATCTTCCCTAGCTAAGAGGGAGTGTTGAAACTAAGTAGCTTCGGTAAGATAAATGATTAAATGAGAGACTTCATTTATCTCTCATTCAATCATCTACCTTATCGATGTAACTACAAGCTAATGGTAGACTTCATGATTGTGTGAATAAACTTGTTATAATCATCTTTATATGCATTTCACAGTCCAAGCATCGGATTGCACATTTCGACACTTGGACATCATTACCAAATCGTGCTATGACCATATTTCATATGATGTGGTGTGATTGTAATTAAATAGATCGGATTTATGATATCTATCATAGTTATCATATGATAGCACCGATTGATGTTATCATATGATAACTATAATAGTTATCATATTACTCTTGCATCATACTGATTTGTTATCGATTATTATAATACTAAAATAGTATTTGAAACATACTGATTTGTTATCGATTAATATTAAATAGCATTTGATTTGAACCGATAGTTATCGGTAAACATCTTAATGAAACGGTGCTTGTGAACCGATTGAGACATGTCTTGATTGGACATGTCAAGAGACATGTCCGGTCAAGGCATGCCTTGATCGTTGGGCATCACATATATGTATATGTCGTGAAGAATGATGCAGTGATCATTGAAATCAATAAATGTCGTCTACAACGATTTGCAATATAAGAAGGAACAATCAATAAAACAGTAAAAGAAAATCTAAATTCTTACAACTTCATATTTGAACATAAATTTGAATAACATTTACAAGAGGCTTGGGGAGTATCAAGTAAACCAATAGTAACCCCTTGCTCATATTCCTCTTTCAAAGAATTTGACTTTTTTATCTTCTTGTCTAACTTGTGTTGCAACTCATTCTTTTCATCCACTGACATGAGAGCCTCTTCATCAGTTGGATTTGGCTTTCTTGAGTGACCCCTTCTTGTCTTAACATACTCATGTGTAGTCGGACTGATAATTTCCCGTTGCCTGTCCTTTGCCTTTCCTCTTGGAAGGATTGCCATGAAGTCTTAGTCCCGACCATTGTCTACTTCGTTGGACTACTTTTGAAGTGATATTGTCTATTGTTACATCTTCTAGTTCTGGCCATCTAATTGGATAAAGAGGTCTTCGATCCACCTTTTGTTCTTAATAAAGGGGGTCTAAAACTAACCCATCATTTGAAAAATCCTTTGGGATATCATCTTCTATACCGAATGCCCTCGTTTGGAAAGTAGTGAGTCTACAAAACTTCTTCTTCCTTACTTCAAAACTATCTTGCATACTTGCCCAAAAATATTCTGATGCAGCCTCATGTCTTTGGTATGGATTAGGCATTAAACCTTTTAGTTTTCCAAATGGATCAAAGAATTCACGAGAATAATAAAACTCCTTAATATTCAATGCTTGGGGCTCATGGACTGTTGTCTTGGCAGTTTGCAAATTTTGACATTTGTAATAGTCTAGAGTGAATGGGAAACTCACTCTCGTTTTATGTTTTAGTGTCATTAGAGCCTTTACTTGGACAATTTTCCTATAAAATTCAAGAAGCACTATCCTATTGCTACAATAAAGGGGAAGGAGAAAGGGATTTCCTGCATACCTGCTCAACCACATGTATGTTGATCTTGGTTTTCGAATGAAACAAGTTCCCCAAGTCTATCAAAATCATTGCTTCTTTAGATAACCTATATCCAATATCTCCTGCAAGTCTGCATAGATAAAAGCATCATTCACCCTTTTAAAATGATCATTTGTTGCATTGAAGGATAATTGTGTATAGTATTCCCAAACACTCTTGTCATCAGGGCCCTCTCCTAGTCTTCCTTGAGTATTCAAGACTAGGTAGACTCCACTCCTTGCTACCATCCAAAACACATATTAGGTCATGAAGAACCTCTTGGTTTCCAACACACTGCAAATTTGAGAATGCATATTGTCAGAAATGATTTGAACCCAATCAAAATAGTACTTTCCCTTAAGGATGGTGAAGATGTAGTAATACATCGATAGGTGGTAATGTATGGGTTCTTTCCCAAAAGCATGATTAAACATAATAATTAAATCACATGGGGCATCTTTGAACTTAGTCCGATGAATGTTGTCTATTGCCTTCAAACTTGTCTTTCAGGGCTCCCGAAGGCAAGTGTTATTCACATATTCTTCGTTAACATCCATATTGCTATTAAATTCCCTTACAAACTCTTCCTCTGTGGTTTGTAAGACATTCAAACTTAGGAATCTTGAAGGTTAGCGCAAACATTTCTAGAGACAAGTCAACAACAACATTACACTTAGTATCTCTGCATTTTCTTGTGTCTTTGTCATAATGTTGTGCTATAGCTTGGATCAACTCAGATGTCTACATGGCTTGAGGGAATACAGTACTTTCAACCAATCCCAATCTTCTGATTCTCCTCCAGAGGAACTATTAGGATTATTGCCATATAGTTCTCGTTTAATTGCTTCTAACTCAATATGGCTTATTTTGAATATATGTGATCCACTGCACTTTATTCTCGAACTTGGAGGCAGTTATTTGCCCTTGGTATTGGTATTTCATTATGAACGAGATCTTTCCAAGCCTTGCCTTAGCCTTAGCCTTTATCTTCCTCCTTGAACTCCCCAGGACATCTACTGCTTCTATAAGATCTTTTGAACATGCAAAAGAAAGACGGTTAATCACCACTTCTTAAAGAAAACAATTTACTCTCTATTAAATTTTCACCTAAGCATAAGACTCTGGAAACCTGGGGTTTTGGAGTGTGGAGGGCTTCTAAAAGGAAACACAAGCCAAAAGTCCAGAATCTCAAGATTCCAGGTTGAGAAAGCTTGAGCTACTCAGGAACTCGGGATTTTGGGATCTCAAGGTTCCTAAAGGGAAGATTAAAAAATAAAAGGCCCAAAACTCTAGGATTTCAGGGTTTCGAGGAGGCAAGGATTCAAATGTCAAAGGTCCGAAACTCTAGAGTTCTGAGGTTCTAGGGCTCAAAAGTGATACTGAGGACAACACTCCGAAGTCCCGAGATTCCAAGACTGGAATCATATAAGGAATACTCTCTGAAAATCTAGGATATCGGGGTTTTAGGGCTTGGAAGCTCAATACAAAGGCAAACTTTAGGATCATGGGGTTCTGATATTTCGAAGTCCTAATATTCTAGAACTCCAAAATTTCAAGGTTCTGAATGCAAGAAAATTCCAACTTCTAACAATTGTTTCAAAGTCTTGGGCTTCTAAGGCAAACTATTCATTTCAAAGAAAACTTCGAGATTTGGAGTCCCGAAATCTTGAGGTTGGAGGAGAAAAATACGACTAAGGGTATGGTCACATGATTTAGGGCATTTGAAAACCAGCCAAAAACCCTGTCCGATGGATCAAAATTATTCATGGGTCAATGTTTCTAGCCGAGAGACAATTAAAATACTAAAATACCACATTGATGAGGCAATATGACTTATTACTAGACTAGCAAAAACAAGAAAACCCTAATCTAACTGAAACACAAAACTGAAGAAACCAAAGATGAAACAAAATGAAAAAAACAAAAGAAGAGGATGGAAAAGGACCTACCTCAACAATGACGTGAAAAGAAGAACCAAGAGAATCCAACACCAGAGAATCTACAACAACAAACTTTGCTAATCGATCGCCAAAAGAAGAAGAGATCAGATTCCAAATCTTGAGAGCGCAAAATGAGGAAAGTGAAAGTAAATCTAGGGGTATTTATACCTCTGTCAAGGTCATGGGGTTCGAGGCATTTAAACTTGGAGAACAACGAACGTAGGATTTTAGGATCCCAGGGTTTCAAGATTCACATAACCTAGGAGGTTATGACGAACTCCTGAAACTTAAGGTTCTGAAACTTTGAAAAGAAACAAACAAGCAAAATAAACTGAGAATCTAGGGTCCCAGGGTTTTGAGTTCATAACAACTCAAAGGCCATCACAAACGCGAGAACTTAGGACTCCAAGATTCCTTATAAAAAACACAACAAAACCAAAAACAACGAAAAAAAGGAAAACTCGAGATTCTGGGATCCTGGGGTTCTAGATTTATAACCACTTAAAAGTCTTTACAAACTCAGAAACCCAAAAGTCTGAAATTTCGAGAATGAACGAAAGAAGCAAAGAAAAAAAAAGACCACAAGATTTTGGGGTTTCGAGGTTCCAAATTCTCAACAACATAAGGGCCATTATAAACTCAGAAACCTGGAGGTTCAAAAAACAAGAACAAAAACAAGCAAAAAAAACACAAAGAAAACCCAGGAATTCAGGATCTCGGGGTTCCAAGTTTACAAACTTGGGAACTTGGAAGTCCAAGATTTTGACAATAAAGAAAGGAGAATGAAACAAAACAAAATAATATAGGAGTTGAGAAAATACAACACCACGGGAGCCCAAATGATCTCTGCAAGCTGAAAAACCTGTTACAAGGAGAAGCAAGGAAGCAAATCACAGAAGGAACAAAAACACAGGAAAAATATGCTCCAAAAAAGAGATCTCAATTATCTCCAAAATGTATTGTCAATAATAATCCGTCTTCATACAATGAAAAGAAAGAACTCAAACCTTAATAGGTCAAGAAACCCTAAAAGGGAAAACCTAGGTTTGCACATAATAATTAATTAAAATAATTAATTATATGCACCTAAAGTTAGCTTAAGTGTAAAAGAGATAAAGGGAACTTAAATAATTAAACAAATAATGTTTAATTAATCAAGTAAATACCCGAATACTCTAACACCCTCCCTTAAGCTAGACTTAGGGAGAAGCTAAAACCTAGAATAGCTACTGAAAGCAATAAAGATGGGTCTCGACAACAAGGCCTGATCAGGTACCCAAATACAATGAAATCTCTATGAACTGTAGAAATAGAGAAAACCACGTGGGAACAAACTCTACTCCAAAAAGAGATGGAAAAGAATACCACTAAAGCATGAAGAACTTGCAAACTCTGTCGAAAAATAACTGCTGATCTGGAAAACCTCCATTGAAATAGAACATGAACAGGTAGAGAAGACTATAATATGTATGAGTGCCCTCAAATGACACTACTCGAATCAGATGGAAAACAAGGCAAACACTGAACTCGAAGATACAGATGGCATGAGAAACCAAAGCCTGAAGAGCTGATCAATCGAACCACGGAAGCATTAGAACCAACAGGATAAACCTCCCCATAATGCGGAAGAGGGAGAGGGACAGGTACATTGAAAAGAACAGCCAACAAGAACTACATGACGAAAAACTAGGAACATCAAAGGTGCTGAGAAAAGTATAGGGTGTCGTGGAAGGAACACTCACTTGACACACATCATGAGGTGAATGTCGTGGAAGGAACACTCATTGGACAAAGGAAGATGGCAAACAATAGGCAAACATCAAGCCCCTCATGGCACTTAATCAATAGTGCATGTACAACAAGGCACAAGATGTGCAAGATTTCAAGTAAACAATGCATGATGGCACTTTATCTCAGTGTGTTTGTATAAATACAATGCTACAATGATAAGAAGACTGGAAATAGAAACGTGAACCAAAATAGAGACATCCTACTCAGAGAAGAGATCCCAGAACCTGAAACAACCACGATATCCACCAGAGTGCTGAAAAGAAAAAAACTGAATAAAATATGCATAGAGCAGAATCTGGAAATAAAACTTAGATGGCTGGAAAGTACACAGCACATGCTTTCCAAAAATATAAATTTTTTGAAAAATGGAGTTCGGATGTTCATTCTATGGCTCCCGGAGTGCAAAAACTAGACCTCAGTTTGACTGGAAAAAAAACACAGTCAAATAGAAAAATTGGAAAAAAATTACCAACACCATGAGGTCGGGCTCGGAACCAGCTTTTTGACGCCTATTTGTTTTCGAAAAAATGACTTTGTATGCCCAAGATATGGCCAAAAAACCAAACCCCCCGTGAAAGAGGCAAAAAAGGGAGTTTGGTGGATGGACGGTGCTCCGGTGGCCAGTGAGAGGCGCTCCAGTGGCAATCAGGCAGTGGTCCGGTGGCCGGGAGGAGCTCCGGTGGTGATTCTGGGCGGAGCAACGCTCTCAGGCGGAGCAGAGCCACTGGGCGGTGTGTTCGGGTGAAGCGGTGCTGGCCGTGGTGGCAGATTAGGCTGTGGCGACGGAGCTGGCCGGCGGTGTAGAAGGTTCCGACGGGCGCAGGGCTGGCGACGACGATGCAGAAGGCGGTGGCCTGGGGGTGAAGCGGTGCTACTGGGCCGCCGGTGTTGCAGCGGCGACGGGCTGGAGGGCAACGACAGGTGGCGAGCCGGGGGCCGGCGGGGAGCCATCGCGAGCGGCGCAGGGGCTGAGCGCTACGGGCGGCGATGGTGGTGGGCCGGGTTGCGGGGGCCACAGGCGACGACTGGTGGGCACAGAGAGGTCGACAGGGGGCCAGGAGGCGGGGGTCGCAGCGGCAGCGAGGCCGAAGAGAGCAGCAGCGCTGGGAAGAGAAGGCTACTGGCGGGAATGGAAGCCGACGCCGGGGCCTGAGGTCGACAGGGGGGCCGGACGACAGGGCCTACAACAAGGTAGGGGCCCCATGGTATGCTGCATACCGTGGGGGGCCCCAAAACTCTTTTTTTTTGCCAAAAAGAAATTGTGCCCTATTTTTTTATTTTTTTCTTTTTTTTTGAAGATTTAAAAAAAAAAAATCAAAATCCGGCCTGCATACCGTAAAAAGGCAAAATAGTGTTTTAAAAAAAAAAAAAAATCTCGATTTGCGTGTCAGGGCCGTACGCCCTCGATTTGAGAAAAAAATACTCCCAGAGGCTTAGGAACCAAAATAGGTCAAATTTTATATGACCATAGGGGTTTTCGAGCCTTCTGAGCACGATGGTGAGGTCCATTTAGGCCCAAAGTGCTCAGAAAAAAAACCTATCCGTAAGTACAAATTTTTTTCTGAAACCCCAGATCTGCTTCCAATGCAAAAAATTCTCAAAACAAGAACAGATAGCTGCAGATCTGAAGCTCTGATACCATATAGGAGTTGAGAAAATACACCACCACAGGAGCCCAAATGATCTCTGCAAGCTGAAAAACCTGTTACAAGGAGAAGCAAGGAAGCAAATCATAGAAGGAACAAAAACACAAGAAAAATATGCTCCAAAAAAGAGAGCTCAATAATCTCCAAAATGTATTATCAACAATAATCCTTCTTCATACAATGAAAAGAAAGAACTCAACCTTTAATAGGTCAAGAAACCCTAAAAGGGAAAACCTAGGTTTGCACATAATAATTAATTAAAATAATTAATTATATGCACCTAAAGTTAGCTTAAGTGTAAAAGAGATAAAGGGAACTTAAATAATTAAACAAATAATGTTTAATTAATCAAGTAAATACCCGAATATTCTAACAAATAAAACCCGGGAAACCAGGGTTCTGGGGTTAGAAGGAGAAAAACCTCTTGAACTTGAGACTACAAAATTCTGAAAAGAATCAAACAAAGAAAAAAGAACAAAAAGGAAAAAGGGGGACAAAAGTAAAAAGGGGGACAAAAGTAAAACGGGGGGGACCCTAATTTTACCAAGTAAAAATGTAGAGGGTGAGTATGCAGGGCATAACATGTACCACTCCCTATACTTGGACATCCTTGGGTTGATATTTCAAAAGATTTTGTGTTATAATTTCCATGTTCTTAAAGAGGAAATAACTCTTTTTGTAGTTGGGGATCTATCCTCTAAAACGACTACTAAATTCTTCCTTGAAAAAAACTAGCTATATATGTCAATTTTAGAGGACTCTATCAAAGAAATCAAGTAGTACAATACTATTTAGTTCTATTTATAATCCTTAGAAAAACATGTTGTGCACCTGATTTGTTTGAGACCTGCAAGACAACAAGCAAACATCAAATGCACCCATGAAACATTATATCAAGAAATATAAATGAAGAAAACATGTTCATCAAATCAAATTTCTCAAAATTGTCTCATGGTCCTCTATCTCCAAGGATCTTCAAGATTCAAGGTGGCTCTCATCTTGGAAGAGAACTTGATCTTTTAGATGTCAAACTAAAGAACGAGAGATGAAGAATGATCTAGGATCAAAATGGATGCAACTAAGATCCTAGTGATTAGATGAAAAACTATTGAATATGATATGGATGAAGAACTATGATAGATGATATGCAAGATGGAGGTGTATTTCCAAATTGAAAGATTAAGTGATGTAATTAAGCTAAGATAAAGATGAGATATGAGAATGCTATGGAATTGATATGAAATTAACCTAAATGATAATCCAAAACATGATATAATCTAAACTATGATGCAATTGGGATGGCCTAGATGCTTGAGGGTGAACAATTGGAGCTCCTTGATAACTTGCACAATAAAATAACTATAATATGTATGCAAAAGATGATGGATCCTTAGATTGAATAAATGGGCTCTATTTATAGAGAAAATAGAGAAATGGATGACCAAGATTGAGCAATCTTAACAAGGGCTAGGGTTAAAAGTTATTAATCCATGAGGGGAAATCAACCCAATCCTAAGTTGACAGATGTCACCTTTGAGGTGGCTTGAGAGGATTCTAAGCAAGCATTAGATGCTAAGTAAGCATTAGGGATAACCTTAAGGGATGACATCATTGGATAATACTATTATCCAAGGGAGCATGTTATTATCCAAGAGGTAAACTCTTGTGCAAAGTTGAGGGATGGCCAAAGGGACAACCATCATGGGCTAGGATGATGTCTTGTAAGAGGCATTAAATACTCTTTGAAGACTTTGGAGGTTAACTTGTCGAAAGTTAGATAACCTTACAAGTCTGGAAGACTCAACAAGTTAACTTGTTGAAGAAGGTAGAGTCTTCAATACATTTTGAAGACTCTACCCAAATTTGGAGAAGTGACTCCCCCAAATTTAGGGATGTGACAAGATTAGAAGAATTTAGGCTAATTAATGAGGGGTTAGAGGGGTTCTAGAAGAATATTAGCATGCTAATGGAAAATGTAGGAGAATGCAAGTGGAGGGAAATAGGTATTTTTAGATAAAATAAAAAGATTTGTTTTAGCCAAAAGGGGTGCAACTTGCATTTTTAGGATTTTGCAAGTGGGGGGACTATTCACAAATAAATAATGATTTATTTAAATGCAAAGGGATTTTAATCAAATGTAAATTCAATTAAAAGGGAAAGAGGGGTTTTTAATTAAATAAGTAAGATTTATTCAATTAAATGGCTAAAGGGTACTTAATCAAACCTTTGTTTAATTAATAGGTTAGGCTAGAAGAAAAGGATTTTAATCAAATCTTTAATTTGATTAATATGCTGATTGGAAGAATAGGGATATTAATTAAACCTTATTCTAATTAATAGGCGAATAAATGATGATTAATTCATTTAATTAGTTGTGCAATTTTTAGGTGTCTATATATGCAAACACAAGTAGTAAATCAAAGCTTATAATTTTTTTTGTAAAATTTGATTTGTAGAAAAATAAAGTGCTAGGATCAATTTAAGCACATACTAATTTAAAATACAAATCTAACACTTACATATCTATAGACAAATCCCCTTCTCAAATAGTTCATGGGGAGAATCCAAAATGTGTAGTGGACTCACTTAATTGATTAGTAAACACTTCCATTAGTAATAATATATAACATATTTATAAGATGCATAAAAATGTTATGGATAAATTGTAGCTCATGTATAAGTGGCATTGATATGCATTAAACATAACTAATTTTTAAATAGTGGAAGTTGATTATGGTGGTTTTTTGGAGAGAGATGCAATCAAGGTACCTACAATAGATTTAAACCCAAGAAGATTGACCCTTGTCAATTCTTAAGGAGGCTTAGTGGCAATGCCTATCTAGTTAAGTGAGTTGAACATTTGGATATTAGTTTTATTTTCAATGTTGCCAACATTAATCCTTTTCAATATGGTGTTGAAAGTGCAAAATTTATCGAATTACACAAGTATTGTGCAAAACATTAAGAAAAAGAGAGAAGTTGAATTTTTTTTAGACACAAATATTATAGAAACAAGGGCTAAGGAGTATATGATATATCTTGTGAAATGGAAAGGCCTCCCAAACTCTTATAATTCTTGGGTAATGGTGTGTGCAAGTAATCGCGAGTATGTTAAATAGATTGAAAATGAAATTAACAACCTAAACTACACAAACTACAAAGAAAACACCCATGATTGGATGCTCAAAAAGGAAACAAAGAAGTTAAGAAATGGGCAAAATTATGCAAAATCCCAAGTTCCTTTGATTCGATTGTCCTCAGTTTGATGTGTACTCACTTTGGCAAGGGTGCTTCAAATCGCTCCATGATTGTGCAAATATGAAACCTAACTAATTATGGATGCAAGGTGGATGTTAGATGTGGATGCAAAATGGCATTATAATACTGTGATGACATGAAAGTGGATGAATTGTAAAGAAAAATGGCTTCCTTAAATAGAAATGGCAGGAGGAATGGGGATGCCTCAAAATGTGTCGATCGCCTCTTGTGTAGCCAAGTGGTAGGGCAAATGATGACAATTGTCCTCTTGGAGGCCAAGTGTCAATGCACATGATGACAAGTGGAAGAGAGATCACATGTCCATTTGAGAGAGAACCACCCAAATTAGATTCTTTTTCCAATTAATTTAAAAATGGGGAGTGTGCACACATGAGATAGGGTTGGTTAGCAACCATGGGTTAGTTAGTAGGTTAGGATGGGTTAGAGGGGAGTTAAATTTAGGAGCCATGTGCTCCAATTGGAATAAATTTGAATTATTTAATTCAAATTTAAAAGGCTAGGAGGAAAAGATTAACATGAATTAAACATAATAAACAAATGTATTTATTTTATTTAATAGAAGAAGGAAGGAATTAATTAATTAAATGCTCAACAAGATACATCAATTAATTAATTAGATGTGGTTTGATTAATTAAATTAATTTAGCCAAAAGAAAGACATTAATCAATTAAATAATATAATTATTTAATCAATAATGTGACAAAGGCGATTAAATTTGATTAATGAAATTAATCAAATTTAAGTATCTACAAATTAAAAAAAATCACTTAAGCACAACAAGAATAATATTGCCATTTACAAAAAAAGGTACATAAATATTTTAACTAAGGGAAGATGATGCAATCCACTCTTTGCGGGACATGAGAGACCAAGTTATAGGGATAAGAAGCATTTTTATATATATTTTATTTATTAAAGAGTACTATGATTTATAAATATTTCATGTGATATCATTTTAAAAGAAGTATCTAAAAATGATATATCCTATAGAGTTCTTTGTGGAAGGTAGAATATAAATTTAAGATCCTAAAAAGAAAATGTGTTGATAGACCTAAGAGAGAGTTGCTCTTAAAGTTTGTAGTGTTTAATATATATTTTTAGTTTAATGAATGATGGGATATAAATTTTAGTTCTTTACAATGAATGTGGATATTTAGATTTTTAATTCTATTTGTATAGTATTGGTGAAATAATTGTGTCTAGATTTGTTTGTTTTTTTTCAATTTTTTTAAAAAATGCAACATATTCTTATTATTTGTAGGCTTTGTATACAAATTTTCTCTTGTTTGTATTGTCACAAACAAGTGAAATGAACACATCTTAAAGAAAAAGATATGCACTAACAAATCTATTAAAGAGGGTAGAACATATATATGATAAAACACCTCCATAGAAAATACATCCTCATCTATAGCACAAAAAATATAAGGATATCAAAGATGAAAGGATCCATTGCCACACAAGTTAAGAAATACATCATAATCAATAATACACAAATGAAAATTCGTAGAAAGACAATGGCCTATGGGGATCCATGACAATGATATAACAAAGATGGATAACCTAGAGTGGGTAGGTAAGATTGAGTACATATGATACACTAAATGCTCAAACTTTGATTGATATAGGAAAATGAGACATAAACATGAGGTTAAATCCAAAACCCACTTAAATTTGATGTAAAGGGACAAAATAAAAAACATGGAAAATGAAAAACCCTAATTAGAAAGAAGGATAAACCTTAATATTTTAATCTTAAGTTTCATGGGATTGTTAAGTTCACATAAAAGGTAAAACCACTTACATAATATCTAGACTAGTTAAATAAATAAAACAAGTACATAACAATCAACATAGATAAATGATTTGAGGCTAAAAATAATCAATTTTGATTTCATTGTAGAAATCAAATAAATTACACGTGATGGGTACTTAGTCCTAGGTCTAATGAAGATACTACTTTGTACACTTTAGAATTTTATTTGCCATGATGTCAAATTTAAGGATTTGCTATATGGTTGTTATTGAATAGACAAATTTGATTTATGCATTGCTGCAGATCACTTCAACAAGTGCAGATCTAAACTTGTGGGTGGGATTGAATTTGTGATTCGCAAATATGTTCAAGCTAAAATCTAACGAGTGAAACATGTTCACCTTTATGTATTTACATTGAATTTGATAAGAATTAGAGCGATGTTTAGAACCACCCTTGGCTAATTTGTTGAATTATGAGGGTCACGTTGTCCTTAATTAGACCCTTAGATGGACTGATTCAAGGGCCACAACTAAGACTGAGAATAGGGAAGCATGATATTTACTCTTAGAATGACCTTTTTTTTCCTTGTATAATTAAATTCTAGTTGCGCTGAATAGATTTCTAGATGTGCATTAGATAAATTTTGAATGATCCTCTTTTAATTAGTGTCAACCCTTAAATACAACACCCTAAAGTATAATTTAGAAAACAAAAAATGCACTTTAATTAGCTTATAATGACGAATGGAAAAAGTTATTCATGTTATGAATATTCATTAGCTATGTTTTGAATTTTAAAATTTAAGGTTTACAATCAATTTATGAGAATGAATGGTATCCACACTAAGATATAATAACATTCTCGACTAACTTTCATGTAAAATATTGTAGACTTAAATCAAGATGGAAGATTTAAAGATTACAATTAATTTTTAAGAATAAATGAACTACATTTGACACTAAGATATAATAATAACATAATTTGATAACTTCCATATTCTCAGACACTAATCAATACATTGAAAACAACTTAACTACCTCAACTTAAAAATTCAACTTAAAAATAGACGATTACTACCCACCATAAAATAATTTTGTGGATGATAAATTTGATGTCATGTAAATGAAGAACATTGACAATTAGACACCTTTTCAAACCATTTGTGGAAGTCGACATGACTAAGTGTACTCTTAAAGCGAGTAGAAGTGACATACAGAGAGGACCATTGAAAACCTTTCCCAGATACGAAGATCTTTTGGCTTTGCCCGCCATGGAAATTCAAACCCTAACTGCATAAAAAGACGCGAAATTTACCAAATTCTATAAAAATCTCCCGATCATAATGTAATTGCAGCGAATCATGGCGTACATTTGGACTTCAATTCAGTTTCCTGGAATCCGGAAACTGTTGATTTCATCGGCTTCAGGTGAATTTTATAAAATTTATTCACAGGCCTGCGCAAAAGTACTTGAAAAAAATCCTCTTTAACACTCCTGCGATCAAATGTGTCGGCCACGCTCAATCCGCTCAAAAGGAGAAGAGAGACGAACTATTTGGCCCTTCATCATCTTATCCTCGCACCATTAAATGATTCCTAGATTGCTGATAGCTTTAATGGAGGAGTTCTGAGTATTTCGAGAGTTATATTTGAAACTGAGAAGGCGATATGGTAACCTAAGGAGGAGGAAAGTCCCTAAATTTATACCAGTTTCCATGCTCTGAAGACATTAGGGCGCGATTTTATGTTATTTGCTGGTAAGCTTGGTCCAGTCACTAGCAGAGATGAAAGAACGAGGGATTTTATTTACAATTTTGTGCTGGATGACAGAGAACAATCTCCTACTCAAAGAATCTTTAGAGATGGATGGTTTGAATATAGTCATCAATTTTATTTAAATATTATTGTCTTAGCTCTGGGAGGGGGAATAGTTTCATTACCCCCGGTGGGCTAATAGCTAGTGGGGGTTCAGGATGGCCCGGATTGCAGTTGAAGCTGGTCTCCCCGGATTGAACTATCCTACAGTCGGCAGGGAAGACTCAACTCTCCATCGGAGGTGGGGACCGACTAGAATTCCCACCCATGAACCGCGGGATGGGGGGGAGAAGTAGTTGGAGGGGCGGGGATATTAAGCTGGCATAGCCATGGAATGGGATTCAACCACTCCGCCTGCAGATCGGGGCGGTTGGGTGCGGCCTGCCTATGGACAGTAGGGCCGTAGTCCGAACGAACGGCAATGGCTACGCAGGGGACAAAATGGCCCCCATGCCATGCCTTCCTTTCTCCATGCCCCCATGCCATGCCTGACGCCACGGTCCACCCTCCAATCAACCTGTCCCGTCAGAAGCTCCACCCCCAAAATTCCTACTGTCCTGCCGCCTCCATATATTTTAATATGTTTTTAATTTATTATATGTATATTTAAAAGTTACAAGTAGTAATATAATAATAAATTAATAGTTGATTATATATTTAGATTTTTTAATAATAAGTTATATATATATTTTTTTTAATTTCTATTTATTTTAATAAAAATCATATTATAATATATATAATACGTAATTGATGATTTTAAGATATATGTATTATATAGAAATTTTAATAATATTAATTTTAAAATTTTTAATAATATTATTTTTTAATTTTTTACATAAATATAAATAGGTAAATAATAGTTTATTTTTAATTGATTTATACATATTTAAGTTAAAAAACATTATCAAATTTACTAAAACTAAAAATAAAAGTAATTAACTAATTTTCTTAGTTAAAAATATTATAGTAAAGTAATTAAGTTACACATATTTAAGTTAAAAAATATCAAAAACATTTACTAAAAGTAAAAATAAAAGTAATTAAGTTAAAAATATTTAAGATAAAAATACTAACTTACACATATTTTTGATATTTTTTCATTTAAAAATAAAAGTAAAAATATGTGTAATTAAGTCTATGTAACTAATATACAAAATATACAAATTTAACATATATATTAAAAAAATATTAATATAACTTAAAAATAAAATTAAAATATGTGTAAGTAATGTAAAATTTTAACATCCATAATATATAACTAATTAAGCGATTTTAACATATGTAAGTTAAAATTAATGATTAGTTACACATATTTAAGTTTTAAAAAAATTAAAAAATAAACTAAAAGTAACTAAGTTACTTAGTTAAAAATATTTAACTAAGTTACACATATTTAAGTTAAGAAATATCAAAAATTTACTAAACTAAAAATAAAAGGAACGAAGTAATTAAGTTAGTTAAAAATATTTAACCAAGTTACACATATTTTTTATATTTTTTAAAGCTTCTTTTTAATTATATTATACTTTTATTTTATTTTTAAGTTATATTAATAATTTTTTTAATATATGTGTTAAATTTTTATATTAGTTACACATATTTTTACTTAATTACAACTTTTTTACTTTTATTTTTAAATTAAATTTATTATTAAAAAAAGAAATATATAATTAAAAAATTAAACTGTTATTTACCTAATGTATTTTAAAAAGTTAAAAAATAATATTATTAAAATTTACATATATGTTAAAATCACATAATTATATATTATAATACAATTATATTAAAATAAATAAAAATAAAAAAATTAAATATATAACTTATTATTAAAATAAAACATTAAAAAGAAAAAATAAATAAAACATAAAAACATAAACTATAAAAATAAAATTTTAAAAGAAGTTAAAGGAGTAAAACTTAAAACAATATAAATTAAAACATTAAAGATTAATAATAAAAATTAAAAAATGTAAACATATAACTCAAATTAAAAATAAAATATTATTTACCTATTTGTATGTAAAAATTTAAAAATTATTTTATTAAAATTTCTATATAATACATATATCTTAAAATCATCAATTAAGTATTATATATATTATAATATGATTTTTATTAAAATAAATAGAAATTAAAAAAGAAAAACATATAACTTATTATTAAAAAATCTAAATATATAATCAACTATTAATTTATTATTATATTACTACTTGTAACTTTTAAATATACATATAATAAATTAAAAACATATTAAAATATATGGAGGCGGCAGGACAGTACGAATTTTGGGGTGGAGCTTCTGACGGGACAGGTTGATTGGAGGGGGCATGGCATGGGGGCATGCCGAAAGGAAGGCATGGCATGGGGGGCATTTTGTCCCCTGCGTAGCCATTGCCCGAATGAATGGTGGAGGGAAGGGGGTTGGCGTTTGACTCTCTAAGAACTTATAAGAAATTGAGATTTTAATCTTTGTTTTTTTAATTTGTAAAGTTGTTTTGAATTGTAGTTTAATTGGTTGAGTACAATTCATGAACGTGATGGTATGTTCTCTGATTATGCAATAGTAAAGAGATGAGTTTGAGTTTGTACGAGCCTTGAGTAATTTTGACAAAATGGATGCCTCAAATCTCTGTAGAAAAAGCTTTTAACAGTTGATTTTAAATTCATCTAAATAGTTAACTAGACTAAAAAACTAAGTTGAATTGAAAATGAGATTGAATGTTCCATAACAATTGATGTTAAATTCATCTAAATAGTTAACTAGACTAAAAAACTAAATTGAAATTGAAAATGAGATTCCAACATCATCATGAACTGTGGAAATTTGACTGATCTTAATAAGATTCGATATTTAAAACCATAAAATGTAATTAATAGAAGTTTAAAAAAGAAAAGAAGAGGAAGAAGTACAATCACATTAGCATTATAAGGTTGTATTAGAATAGTTGACTAATAAAACTTCTTAAATACACATCTCACAATTATTTATAGATCAAATTAATAATTAAGGATAATATTTATAATTTTGATTTTAAAATATAATTTAAATAATTAATATTATTTTATATAATATACAAGCATAAATATTTAAATATATCTATCTAAAAGAAGTTCCTCAATGTTTATATTGAATTTCAAATAGAAGAATTTAAAATATCTATGATAGTCTATTATATTTTTACATGAATATATACAATTGGGAAGAAAATGACCTTAAAATTTATGTTAAGAGGTTTTTGTTATTCACTCAATCCATTGCAACCTTTCTTATTGAGGGGGACCCATTGATATTTTTTAGGAATATTTTAAAGTAGTTGGTTCCATTAATTTTGTAATAAAGTTTAAACTCTTAAGTTGATGGATATTGGTATCGTGAATTTTATTGTTTTGCATACTCTATTCAAAAGAGTAAATAATATAAAATAATAATAATAATAATAATAATTGGCGGGGATTTGAAAACCCAATATGATTAACAAATGACACAAAAAATGTTTCTTGGCCTATTTCAATTGCACCTCCTTAAATATTTAAACTAAAAAGCAGGAGTTGCTATTATTGAGGAAAACATTCAAGTTAATCCTATAGCATTTTTGTTTGCTCCTTCAAAATAGATCCTAGACATGGGACCACAACCTAAGTTCCATGGAAAACATGCTTATGCCCATCAAATATATGTACTCATGTATGTCAAATAAATGTGAGTCATTAAAATTGTAAATATCTTTACCCATACTACAAAATTGGTTGAAACGTGTCTAAAAATTTAAGTCAAGATTTTAATCATAACAATTTGCATAGGGGAAGAGGTTATAGTTCCAATAATCGTTCACTCCTTGTGCACCCAACCTCCCAATTACTAAAAAAACCCATAAAAATGATAACTAAAAGCCCATTGATAGATTTTCACTTGTGCATAAGTATTGGTAATTTTAAGTGCAAGGTCATTGGGGCATTTTTTTAGTAGGTATTAGGCAATACTTCTAAGTGTACTTTTTGACCCTTGTGCACATAACTGATTCCACAGCGTGCATGTGACTATCTAGAGCTCAAAACAATAACTATAAGCAGTGAAGTAGAGACAACTAAAAAATATCTAAATCTGATGTACCATTGAGAATATAAGATTATATGCTTCCCCTAATCTCATTTTAAAGATGCATACAATTTTTAAAAAAAATAAAAAAATCATTCTACCGTAAATTACAAGGACCCTTGAAAATTGACATGTTTAGCATCTTTTACATAAATGTATATAAGAATATCGTACCATAAAATGCTAAAAGAGTAAAAATACCATAGCCTGTGTCTTTCTCTATTTACATCCCTTGGCTGTAAATCGTACGCCACGAAAATGCTCGGAAAACAAGAGCTAACAAAACATTATGACAGCTGGAAATTTAAAGAGCGAGGGAGTTTAACTAATTTTAGAGGAAGCGTATCTTTTGGCCCAACCAAAAGTCCTCTATCCCAAACGCTGGGGCCCACTTCGTCTTTCGTACAGCCACCCATATTCTATTGACACGTGTGTACCTCGATAGCGGGACTCTGTGGAGTAACAGGTGGTCATATGATTTAAGCCTCACATGTTAAATAAGGTGCGGCGAAGCATTCAATAACCTCCTCATGCCGCCGTATATTCTGTCCTCCTTTTCTTTTCAGAAAAGGACGGGTTAAGGGCGCCAGTGTGAAAAAAGCTGTGGTGGGAACGTATTATGAAAGTAATGTTGCGGGCTGAATCCGCTTTTTTATGCTTCTCACAGGAAATTTGCGCCAACAAGTGGGGCTGCTTTACAAGTACATTAGCCCATGTGCTCCCTGCAACTCTTTTCTTTTATTTATTTATGTTTTTAACTTGTTAGCTTTTAATTTGAGCCTGTGGACGTACGGGATCGTCTCCTGTGACTCCTTGGCTGATTCTGGCCGTCCGTAATTTGTTAGAGATAACATAAAGAAATTGAGCCCTGCTGTGGACATTTAATGGTCCAGTACCTGGAATGTAATAATGCCTGGCTGTTCAATTATTGTCTCCCTTGCTCAGGCAAAACAGATTAAAGCTGGTTTCAACTCAGGGAGATTGTGATTTTCTTTTGTTTTATATTTTGAAGATTGGGCGGAAGATCGAATGAGACAGAGCGAGATCTGTTGAATTGCAATTGAGGGGAAATTGAAGGAAATAGGTGAATAGTTTCGCTTTTTGAGTCGAGATGGAGTCGGCAGGAGAGCAGGGTTCGATCCGTTACAGTAAAAAGCCAAAGCAGTCGAAGAACGTGGTATCTGAGCGGCGGCGAAGGCAGAAGATGAATAAGCTGCTTTACACTCTGCGCGCTCTTGTGCCTAATATTTCCAAGGTTCAAATCCCGCGGCCTTCTGTGTCTCTTTCGGTTTTCTTTTATTGTTTTGGATATGGATAGGTAGTGCGGCAGAAAGTTTTTGCATAGCTTAATAGGAGCGATGAAACTTTAAATGCTTATTTTCTCAGGTTAGTTTAAATTCCATAATGGAACAGAAGTTGAAAATAAAGGTAAGAAATCAAAATCTGCTCAGAAATATTTTTGAAAGGAGGTGTTAGCAGGTCGACATATAAGGTCGGAATCATAATTTTTTATTTTATAAGGTTAATTTATATCTAAGGTTCGAATCCCGCGGCCTTCTGTGTCTCTTTCGGTTTTCTTTTATCGTTTTGGATATGGATAGGTAGCGCTGCAGAAGTTTTTTGCATAACTAATAGGAGCGTTAAAACTGTAGAAGTTTATCGTCTGACCATACACAGGTCAGTTTAAATTCCATAATGGAACAGAAATTGAAAACAAAGGAAAGAGATCATAATTTGATTGGAACTTATTTTGAAAGGAGGTTTTAGCAGGTTAATATATACGGTCGGGAATCACAAATTTTTATTTTTGTTGCTGTAGAACGCCTGTACACAACCGTCCTTTCTGTTTTTCAGACATTAAGTTTTCTGGTATAGTTGCTGGTTTAAAATGATTATTTTTTTTGGAAAGCTCAGACATGTAGATCAGATTCTTTTCTTCTTAAGCTTGGATATTTATGATGATGTTTATCTGAGGAGCTAATTAATAGTTTTGAGATCCGTGTTGTCTTTAATTCTAGTTTTCATCCAATCGAAAGGCCTACTATAATATATGTAAGATATAAATGAATTGGAAGAGTTTGCTGCAAGCTTTAAACATGGAGTTAATCTTTGAAATTGTAACCATATCTTATTTATGTTGCTGTTTTTAGGGCTCTCCATCCATGGCGTTATGGTTAAATTTTTGTGTTCCACTTATCCAGATGTTATAAGTGATCTTCACTGTCTTGAGTCTGTTTATAAAGGTCGTCCGTTTTCTTTTGGTAAAAACAATATATTCATTCAAACACAGAAAATACAGGTAGGCAATAACATAAATAATATTCAGATTAAAAAAACGTATAAAAAAATATATTCAGATTAGAGAAGCTATAACGGTTTGGTTCTGTGTATGGAAGTTTTTAATTTGTATGCAGTTGCTACTAAGAAATTTTAGTACTTTTTATTTCTCTCAAAGTTGGAAGAGAAGATGAAGTCATCAGCAACCATAGCAGCGGCTTTATATTTCAGCCCTTGATTTTATACAAAATGTGAAATTATCTGTTTTAAATACAGCTTATTGTATAAGAAAAGATTACAAGAGTCCCTCCATGGGATCATGTCAGTAGCGGTAAAAAGTAAGGAAGGCTTCAAGCTCTCTAATAAGAGTAATAGTAACTTAGACATTTAAACAGATAACTCAGAACTGTAATAAGATTAGAGCACTAAAAGTCTAACCCTGGATTCTTAAATGGTGAAGACAACATTTCACTAGGCCTTGAACATTGATTTCAAGCTATATCTTAGAAATGTCAGGGATGTTATAGAAAAGAACTAAAGGCATTCTTTCCTTACATTGAAGAAACTACTGAGAAGCTTGCTAGGATCTTAACTGAAAAAAGCATCAAATAATTCTTTAAAACCCTTAAAGAAATTTCTCGTGTGAAAGTCTTTCGAACTAAGGCATTTATGAGACATCATGCTCCCTTAAAGAATTTTTTCGTGTGAAAGTCTTTCGAAGAACCTCAACTCAGAATTTAAGGCATTTATGAGACATCATGCTTACTGCTGCTCCTCACAGTGGTGAAACTTGAAGATTGTTTCAAATAGGATTAAAAAAATGGATATGACATACAGTGATCTAATGTGAAGCCATATACACAGTACTACAGTAGAATATGTACATAATTAATTATGTGATCTTCAGTTAGGAGACCAAGAATGTACATAATTAATTATGTGATCCTTCATTTAGGAGACCGAGATATTCTTGGAAGGTAGTTTGAACTCTATAATGATTGTGAAATATCACCCTAATCTAAATAGAGGTGACGGTGTTAAATCCAATCACGCTTGGAAGTCTCTCATCCACATATGTATGTATTCATTGGATTCATTGATTATTTACCAAATAACTAATAAATTGATTAATTTAAATAATTATTACTCCAACACATTTCCATTCATTGTTTTTTTTCCTTTCCTATCCTCGTCTTTTAAGCCTTTTATTAATTAGACAATTGCCTTCTTTTTCTTGAGATTAGTTCTCTTTTAAATTTATGATAATGAATTTAACGATACAATTTAAAATGTTTGGAAACCTAGTTTCAGAGAGATTGAAACAAGCAATCCCAAAGACAAAAAGCCAAAGGCAGATAAGAAAGGTTGAGGTTAACCAGTACATACTTTTAAACTGTAATGTGATATATTACCTTTTGTTTTTTTTCCTTTTTCATCGAATAACATTCATTGTTCAACTGTAAAAAATATGTAAGAATATGATGTCTTTGATCTATATTTATTTATGTTAATGATTTGAAACTGGGTCAGTTATGTGAGTAAATTTGGTGGATTTGGTCACCTAATGTTCTCATCGAAGATCGTCTTTTAAAAGATAATCCCAAAAAAAATTTAAAAAATTGAATTTTTTTTTTTTGAAAGATGACTTAGAAATTGAGTGTCAGAAAATTGTGACTATCAGAAGATGAACTAAAGGATCTAACTATTCAGAGTGATTGGACCTGACAAAAGAATAGGCAGTAGTGAAGGATTCGAACTTGGTTGAGTATGTCTTGCTAGTTTGACTGTAACTGAATTTGTGACAGTATCAGAATTGGAGGGGTAAAGTGTTTTGATTGCAGTTGAATATGTCAGAAAATCAAAGAGACGGCGTGTAAATTTAAGGGCTTTGAAATGTGTCTTAACGGATTTCTCTTTAATTACAAAAATGCTTGGGCTTTCCCTTTTGACTCTTCCTGAAACTCTTTCTTGTAGAAAAGGTCTTCAACTGAAACCATTGTCATCAATCTTTCCTTCGTATTACCATATGTTATAATTGTGAAGGCTTATGCGGCTTCATCCCATGAAGCTTATATAGTTTTCTAATAAAGATTATGGGTAGCATAAGAGCATTGCAGAACTTTATTTTGTAGAGAAGAAATAGTCCTTAAAATAGCTGGAGGCAATGTTCCAGCTATTTTAAGAGCCCTCTATCTGCAAAATCTCAGGGCTTTCATTACAAAGATAACGCGTATAATTAAACTAAGAGAAATAAAGAAAGATATTTCAAGCTCATAAGTAAAAGTAAAAGTTTTAAATCAACAACAAAGTTCAGAGTTTATTACTAAAAAAATAAGAGTAATTCTCAACTCGTGGTTCCTATCTTCAAAATTAACAATTATTCTCAACATTTCCAGTTCTGTAGATATATTATCTAATTCTGTATATTTTCTATCTTAATTATTCTAGTTTGATGGTCTTCTTGATTCCAATTTTTAAAAATGTACTTGAATGGTCGAGCAGATGGACAAGGCTTCAATCTTAGGGGACGCAATCGACTACGTGAACGACCTGAAGCAGCAAGTAGAGAGAGCTCAGTGTGACGTTCAATCTTCCAATGTTTCTCCTCGATCTTCAGACCAGGAAACGGATTCCATGGCCTTTCTACTCGATGCTGCAGCCAAATATGCTTCCAACTGCAAGTATCTTATCCAGGTCAGTTAATATTATACCGACAATTTTAAAAAAAGAAAAATTTATGCACAATTACGAATTTTCACTTTAGAATTTGACTATGCATATCTTTCAATTACCTTTCGAATCTCTGAGAAACCAGAGAATCAATAATTGAGGGGATGAACCTGTCAACATTGACATGGATAATCCGATTGTAAGGAATCCGAGTGGTGATTTGTCTCGTTCTATGCTGATATATGACTTGTTTCAATCGGCTGGTTTGTTTTGTGATTTAGTGTTGACATTTCCTGTTACTCTGATGTACTAAAACATTCTGAGCAATACAGAAATAGGAGAGTAGAGATTACAACGTTTCTAGATCTATTTTAATAGGTTAAAAATTAAAGGTTTTGGGTGAAAGATCTCATTTTCTAATATCCTATTGAGGACAATTATAAAACATTAAGTGGTAAAAGAAAATTACTAATAGAAAAAGAGACTAAAGAATGCCAAATAAAAATAAAAAGTAAAACCCCGCAAATGAAATTAATAACCCTCCTCTTATTCTGAAATCTCCCTCGCCTACATGTGAAGGAAAATTGCAACTTCTTCACATTTAGCGGTGTAAAGGTCTTAACCCAGCTTGTAGAAAGTCCAGGAACAGTAAATATTAGAAGCATCATTAAAAAGTGAGGACTTCTGAAAGATACTAAAATTAAAAATGAATTTTGTTTGTCTGTAAGCGGTGCGAAGGTTGAGACCCAGCTTATAGAAGAGAGCATGTTGGAGCTCAGAATCAAATGCAAAAAAGAAAGCGGGATTTTATTCCAGGTTACCCTTGCTTTAGAATCCATGCCATTCCGGTTGAAAACTGCAAGTTTCAGCACTCTCGATGAATTTCTTCTCCTCAACATTGTATTGCAGGTATGCATAAAAGGCCGCTTAAAATTCTTTCCTGCATTCATTCTTTCATCATCTACGTTAAGCACTTGTTTGTAGCTTTTAAAAAAAAAAAATTAATATGATATGGGTTTTTCTTATTTAAAGACTGAGGAACGTTGTGCACCATTGAGCAAGGACGCAGCAAGTAAAGCCATCGAGGATGTTTTTGTTAAGAATGGTCTGAAAGTTACTGGTAGTAATTTAGGCTTGGATTGCCAAGTCTGAATACTGCTCTGATGAGAAAAAAAAAGTCTTTTGTATATTATACCATAGAAACTTTCTTGTTCTTGTCTGCCCTTGGCATTTCTTCGATGCGCCAAGAACTTGACCCACGAAGTTTCAATGCTTTTTTCTTTTAAACTTTCATGTCTGTCATTGAGAGATGTTTTGTGCGGCAAGGAAGTTATATAAATTCAATTTGCCAAAGACTGAGTTGAAATTCATGGAAGAATTGGATTAATTTTATTTTAGTTTTGTAAGATATTATTATTAAGCAGTTGGAATATTTTTTTATTTAATATGAATATATTTATTATCTTCTAGGATTTGTTTCATAATCTATAGTCAATTTTTAACTTAAACACAGGTAAAAATTTATTAGATCAAAGAAAGAGATACAAAGCAAGAAGGGTCACATGTCCAGCCCAGAAAATTACACAACTCTGTCTATTTCTACTAAATGATCCAACAAATGAGACATAACTTTTAATAGTTGCCCTTTATCACTATCAACTCTGTCTATTTCTACTAAATGATCCAACAAATGAGACATATCTTGAAATAGTTGCCCCTTATCACTATCGTTTTTAAAAATAAATAATCGTGAAGTAAAAGGATTTTTTTTATCTATTAAGAATTGAATGATAATTATCAATCTTAAAATATAATAAATTTTAATATGGTTGTTGATATTTTTCTTTTTATTACATTTATTTATTCTTTCATAAATATCCATAATATGATGGAATAATATTTACAGTATTAAATAAGAAACAAATAAGATTTAAGACTTGACTTTCTTATCAATAATTAATTGTAAAATAACAAATAATTGATAAATTAGATAGTGTAGATTCATTTCAATATAGAATTAATAATATATTGTTCTTATTTAAGAGATATTTAAAATCATATTATTTTCTAATAGATAATAAAGTAGTTTAATGCCTTACAATAGGACGATGGGCTCTTTTAAAATAATGCTCATTTCATTATGATCAAATTATTTTAATTTTTTTTATTCCAATTATATTTATAATTCAATTATAATACAAGGCAAACTATTAAAATATGTATATCAATAATTGGGCCTCAACCAACCAAGCAATATAGGTTCAAGTTTTGAAAGGCTAATAGTCTCTTAATAAACTAAATCAATTAAGAAAGATGGGTATAATGTGTACATTTTGAATACAAGTTATATTAAAAGATAATGTTAAATGTAGCTTTGTATGGCTATGGATAACTCGTTCTTTCAAAGACAATTATTTGAAATTAAGATTAAATAAATATTATTTATATAAGTTCAATTTTTAAGTAGTGATATAAACATTTGATTTGGTGCAAATATTTCTTTTGGCTTATTTAGTGAGGTACAATTGAAATTGAAGTAAAGTAAAACAAATTAAATTAATGTTAAGATTTAATTTTTAAATGATAAATAATTTATCATTATGTCTAGTGTAGCTTAAAGCTATTCATCGAATAACAACTGAATTACTCATAGATGAGTGCAAGTCTAATACCATGCAAACTATTTTTAACTATAAGAATATATTGATAAATATATAATTTGGAATGCATAATAATTATAAGAAAGTGGGGGTTTATATTACATTATTTCTATCAAACTATTTATTGAAGGAACATTGTTTTTCCAAAAGAAAATCTTGAGATCAAGGCCCTAACTTATTTTTTTTGAAGCATAGTGTTTTCATTATGAAGTCTTGGTTGAAGCCTTCTATGCACATCTAATATACCTACTTGAAATTTTTAGTCACACTTTATTTTTCATAATTGGTTTTTTAAATTTTAATTTATAAATTTATAAATATTAGTTTTTTTTGGTTTTTTTTAAAGGGAATCACAAAAAGAGATACAAATTAAGATGGGTCAACTTTCTATAAGAGAAAGAGCATTACACAACCCTATCATGTTCAACTAAGTGATCCAACATATGAGACAAGTCAAGAGGTAATTGTCATCTATCCACAATATTCCAATTCTACATGTGATCAAAAGCCCATTTGACCAAACAATCCGGTACTTCATTCCATTCCTTAGGAATGTGACTAAAAGTAATAGATTTCAAGGAACCACACCAAATTCACCACCACTTGAAAATCAAATTATTAATTTAAAAATATTTAATAAACCAAAAAATAATATTTCACAAAGAAATATAAATATCTATCACAAAAAATTTTCAAATCCTCTTTCGAGAATCCGAACTTATAGGTCTTCTCTCAAGTTTGTAGTTGTCAATAATTATGTTTGCAGATTTGTAATCACCAATAAAACAAGTGCTGATAACAACCCAAAGATCACCAGGAATAGAATTTTGTCATAATGTTATTCATGCCAGCCATGATAAGGAATAGAATTTTGTCATAATGTTATTCAGTTTATCAGTCATGAGGGTCATGAGGGTATCTGCCATTCTGGATGATATTCCACATGAAGCAACTGTCGAAGACTTTTTGCTAAAACGATAAATTGATTGATGCACATTAAAACAATATAAGTAAATATCAGGTGAAGTGGTGAGGGAGCTTGATACCTGTCCCATATTTAAGGGTACGTTACCATCATCATTGACAGTTGATGGCCATCTTTACCTAAAGTCTTAATGATTGGTTGTTCGATATTGAATGGCATGTGCCAGTGAGCATTATTATTATCAATAAGGATGTGGAATTATGACCGACTGAATGGGACGTCCTACCTTCCTTTCCGAATGTCAAATGAAACTTTACAAGAATTTGTATTTTATTCAATATAACCTAAGAAGCACATGTTTAATGTACGATTCCAATTGCTCCATAGTCTGCCATAAATGCCATCAAATCTCAACATATGAAATTAGCAATGTGCAATGCTTATCTTGATAAAGGTGGCAAGTGAAATATATAAATGAATGCAGAGAGTTAGTTGTGCAAGAAGAGTAAGAAGAGTAGGTGTGTAAACAAACCAATTATAGGAAAGGTACTTCTTCTTATTAATGATGTGTATAATGATATGTAAAATTAATTTATCTTTTGATCTTAAATTTGGTTGTTCTTAATGATAATTGTTTTTGTATGTACATTTAAAATATTTTGTGATTCAAAATTAAGCACTGCAGGTTTGATTTTGATTGCGAGAGTATGTTCTGATAGACATGTATCTAATCTATTGAAAAGATAACTTTTAGCTATATTGTGCTTTGTTTTGCAATATATGATGAGCTTGTAAGGACTTTAGAGTTTATGAATAGTGTTCGAGAACTTGTTGGATCTCTAGGTTCAAGTTGTCTTAGGTTAGACCCTTAGATTGATCAACTTTACAAATTTGAGTGATTATTCAAAGATAATAATACCAACTTGTTTCCCTTCATATTGAATTGAACCAACTTCATCTATTCCATCCTTGGATCCATCTATACTTGTACTGATCAAGCTCAAACCACAAGGGTGGTTAGTTATACACATTAGAAATAGGGCCTACCCAACCCAACTTCTCTAATTCTCTTCTCATCATGATTAAATCAATCAATTGAGATGGCTAGTGAATCCTATATTAGATCAAGCTATCAAAGGTTAGAATTCAACCCCAATCACTAGGGCCCCTCTTTTCTTTTATTGATTAGTGGATCACCTATGTGTGTATTAATTGCCACGAGAAACACTTCATTGGCTAACCACAACTCTCACCCAAACACAAGTTGTACCAATCATCTCATTTCCATCCCTAGTTAATATGTATGTTCACCTCTCCTCCCCTCATGCACAGTTATTGGATCAAAGTATTTATTTAATAGTCACCTAGCTTCAAAATTCATTCCAAACAAATTCGTATGCCCCACTTTACTTATCCATAATACAAGGACTTGACTCACTTTCTTTCTTTCCCTCATTCTGATCCAATTCATTGATTATCGATTCTAGTATTCATTGTTCTTATCTTCTCATCTTAAGAATCTTAACTTATCATTTCAACCTAAGAGTAAACATGCACAAATATGTAGGCAACCTATTATTTTGATGTGTAATCATACATTACATGTCCTTCAAATAATAACATAGCAATTTAGATTACATGAAAGTCAACCCACAACATGTAGTGTATTAGGGAGGGTAAATTAGAATTTAGAACTTTGAATAATTTATGGTTTAATTCTATAGACTATGATTTATCTTGTTGATTTTGTTTATTTAGTTTCATCATCCATAATGGCTAATAGAAGAGGGAGGGTGATTTATGGTTCAATTCTACAAACTATGATTTCTTTTGTTGACTTTGTCTATTTAGTTTCAATTTTTTCTTTGATGAAAACCTAAAACACATAACACAGTGACATTTAAAAAAAAATATGTCCATAAACTCCTTAGTAGTCAAAATTAAAACTAAGCATAACTATTAAATATGCAAGTATCTCCACATTAATCCTATGAGGAGGATATCATAATAACCAATCTACACAAATTTCAATAGAATTTCAAGAAGAATATAAACCATGTATAGTTGTAAGAGTGACACAATATACCCTAGTAAAACCCTTTTAGAGAAAAACTATCCTCCAAACCATACCCAAGGTATTATTCAACAACAAACAATATTGATAATGTATTCTTAGATTCTAGTACCCTATTAGGAGTGTTGGTTTTAACAAGGGTTTTTCATATCTAGTAACTTTCCCCTTTGTAGTGTGAACAAGGTACATTATGTAATTAGTTCCTAGTTAGGACCTTTTCACACATGTTCACATGTTTTTTATTAGGGAAAAAACAGGTTTTGAAGGGACCCAAAACCCTTTACAAACATAATATGAAAGGATCTAGAATCCTCAACCAGAAAGTTGTTCAAATAAAAGGAACAATAAAGTACCAGACAACCATGGGAAAAAAGGACACCCATAACCAAAAACAAAAAAGTTGCAGAAAGAACAACCTGCAACCAATGAAAAACCATCCCCTACCCAAGAACCATCAAGATTTACATTTAGGATTGCTCTTATGGTATTAGAGAGTCATATTGAAAGAAGGCTTAAAGGACTTAACTTTTTTGCCTTTAACATAAATCCATCCCTCTTCCACTTGTGATGTCTTAACATGCCAGTCCACTGCACCAAAATCCTGAGAGTGAGTGTCAACAACCGTTGTCTCAGCCTCACCAGAACCAATGGATAACCAAGACAAAACCCCAACATCACCAGTTCATCTCAACTTGATAGACACAGTCTCACCAAAACCAGCAGATGACAAAACCCCAACATCAACAGGCAGGTCAACAAATTTGGTAAATACAGGAGTGCTAGCCAAATCATTAACACCAGAAGAAGCCCCCTACGTCTCCTTCACACAACAAACATTAGGAGACACATGCACAGTTCCAAAAGCCCCACTAAGAGAGACAACCAAAGGGGATGCCTCAAGATCCTTTGGTTCCAAAGCAACCACCTCAGAAAAACTCCTACGTTGATCGGGTAACTTCGACACCATATAATGTTGTACCGATACGTCTTTCCACCATGTAGCCTTTGTTGCCTTTTTCTCAAACCCACAATGCTCAACACCATGCCCAATTTTAAAACATCTTCTACAGCGAAAGGTTATCCCTTCCGAGTCCAAATATTGGACCCAATAACCTTTTGAAGAATTAAGTAAAATTTCAACAGGCAACCCATTTGAGATATCCAAGTCAACAAGTATGCAGGAAAATGTGGAGTGGAAAATATCAGAGGATTCAACATCTACCATTAGAAAATCACCAAGGGAATCTCCCACTTTCTCTTAAAGAGAACCATCCCATAAATGAAGTGGGAGATTAGGAAGCTGAACCTAGGTTAGAATCTTATTAAACATTTCAGTAGAAGGGTCAAAATCATAGTGCCAAGGCTTAATTATCAACATAAATTTATCCTCCTAGCTAAAAAAGTGATCACATAAAATTTTATTTCTATCCTAGGCATTATCAAACTTTGCAATGAAAAACCCCTTAGCCATGGGGAAAATATGAACTTTACCCATGATAAGAGGCTCCCAATGTTTAGATATCCAAGCGTGCAGCTGAGGAAGAGAAGGCTAAAACCCCCTAAAGCGACATATCACACCATGTAAAGAGAGGATAGAAGCATTATAAACAATTTCCTCTGTCATATCATCTTTCAGATTGACAGATATGGCATTAGTAACCGGAACGAACCCACCAAATGGTTGTCTAGGTCGTGGCTTTCGAGTCACACCAGACCCAATAGGCCACATACCAACAACATTGGGATGGGAAGACGCTGAGGAGGAGCCCATCGCACCTAGAACCTCAATAGGAGCATCCAAGGGCCTAGAGGCATCAGACTCCCCCTGGACATGAGGATCCACACCAGGCATCATCTGAACATCGCCCTGCACAGTCAATGTAGCAGAAGAGGAGACGTGAGAAGAGGAGAGAAACTTTGATTTTTTTTTGGGTGGGAGACATTGCAAAGTTCATTTGTAGTGTTACACATGTTCACATGTTAAGTTTACTTAGTGAGTAAGGATTTTTTTTAGAAGTCTCCTATAGACATGTGATCTTATCCCCTAGTTGTCACTTCGAATTCGATTAAGACACTTGTCATCAACCTAGTTATTTCTATCGCTCAACCTTGTCTATATAAGAAAGGTCTCATATGTACATTTTTCTCATTCCATAGATTGCATAGGTCATTCATTGACCATATTGATCTAATATATTTTGCATCCATTATTGAAAATTTATTATCTTTCTTTTCTCTCTTGTAGAATTTTTTTTTTTTTTTTTTGTAATTGATCATGGGAGCTTGAATCTTTGAGTGACTCAATAGCTCATAAAGGAGCATCTATAGCGACATAAGATGTTGTAGTAGGACAAGCAAGCAAATCTCTTCCTTCTAGAGATGAATTTCCTCTGTTTTCTCCATAATTTGTTATCAATCAAGAATCAAACGTGTCTCAATTATATATTGAAAAGTATAACCACATATGTAAAATTGCTAAATTGCTTATCTAGGGATCATTTCACCTCAAGCTACTATGATTGAACCAACAACCAATGATCCCATTGTAATCACTACCGTCTAGTTTCCTTTGTAATTAAGTGGAACATTTTGTTGAAAAGGTGTCATAAATCTTTGCAATTTAATCAAAATGTATTTTCAATCTAGGGAGTGTCCAAGACTATATTGCAACAAGAGGATTTCATATGTCCTATTTTAATACAAAATTTTAAGCTAGAAAATAAAGAGTACTTATGCTAAATTGAACTCTAACTTGAAAAACGTTTTAGGATTCTAATCTAGAGAAACATCTATAATGTAATTTATTATTTAAGTTGTTTTAAAAACAAATGCTACAATGAAACAAATTTCCAAAAGAAAGATTTTCAAACTACTTTACTATTTCTCTTAACTTCCAAGTCTTTTCAATAATTTCAAATAATCAAACTTCCTACATTGAAATTGTGTGCTCACTTTTTATTTATATATATACATAATACTTTCAGATCACATGTACATGCAAAATAATATAATAGATAATACAAACTTATATTTTATAAAATATAATATTTAAATATCACATAAATATATAGAAGAGTATTACAAACAACACATTTAATATACATAGACTTAACTTGTAGGTAAATACCGTATAGCACAATTATTTTGACAAAAATACAATGATTACATAAACTACTTAGATCTCTACCATGTTGTTTTGATTCTTCGATTGAGTTGTTAGCTCAGGTCATTAACATATCACAACAATACTTTTAAAAATAGGAAACAACAATATGGAGTTGAATAGAGTAATTCATATTAATTCATATATCAATCTTTTTACCAAACATCATGATAAGATATTTATACTATGATCTAATACCTAAACTATAGCATTGTGGGAAACATGCACCGATCTAATTGAAAGTTTGTTACAAAAATTCATCAATATAATTTAAATTTCATTAAATAAAATAATTTATCTTGATGAAATCATCATTAAATATGAATCTTCTATCTCTAGTTCCCTTCAAAGAATCAATGGTTACTTGCAGCTATTTGTATCTTTTTGTAAGAAAAGAGATGAACTCCCCTACAACTCGTCTCGTAGTAACTTTAGCTTTTGGTAATTTTGGAGATGCAACGAAAGTTTCAAAGCTTCTAGAGTCATGGATAAGTAACAAAGCTTTTAGAGGTTCATGACATCTTCATCTTTTGGAAAATCTATATTTATTGACTATTATCTATTGCGAAACATGACTTCTACCATAATCATTGAAATTGAAAATTCTTATTTAATGTTGAGAAGATGACATGTATTCATACATTATTAATCACTATTGTAGATAGTTTATTATATAATCATATTTATTCTAGAATGAAAAAGGTTATGGAGGACATTTTTTTCCTAATGATAAGATTGATGTTTAAATCTCATTATTACCCTAGACTTGAGATTATTTCTCAAATTTTTTGGTGGTTGCTATAAATCACATAGGCTGAAAGATCTATATCTTGAAGATCAAATATGTAGCATGCACCATTCTCCACATTTTATTTCTCTCTTTTAAAATCCCATTCAAATTTCTCATCATCAACATGTAGTGAGGTGATTGGCTAAAGAAGAAGAGGAGGCATGAATCTTATTCCTATCAATTCCTCCTTGAATTTATCCATTTACCTTCCTCCTTGAATTTATCCATTTACCTTGTAACTTCCTTAGCCCTCTAAAAGGACCACATGATGTTCCTCATAAATATTATTTCTCTTTTCCTTAGTTACATGGGTAATGATTTATATCAATCCTCACAAGCTTCAAAGGCTACTTTTGTATATTAGGAGTGACATTTTAGGGTTTCATGAAATAATTTTAGGTTGATGTATTTTTCAACTATGATAAGGTATTGGAGTGTCTTTTAAAATTATCTTTGAAAGGATTGTGGTTTGTGGTGTTGATGGGGTAATCCCACAATAATGAGTCCCATTTTTTGACCAAAGTAAGACATTGAAATCATTTTCTTGACTAAATCTTCACTTTCTGACACCTATAGTAGCTAAACCGTTGAGAATTTGAAGATGAAGCAAACTAGTGATTTGTGGGATTTTGTCTGTAGATTGTAAAGATATATTTGAAAAAAATAGAAATAAATTGTGATTTGTTTTCTTTTAATTTAACTTGTTTTTTATAATAAACAACATTTTTAAAATTTCAATGTTTGTGTCGTAATATATAACTTTTTATATACAAAGCATGAAATTCCTTTTTTTTTAAATATAGATTTGTAACACCAATATCTAGCATTTTCATTTTGTTTCCTAAATTTTGTTGCATTTTTTTAAATTATGTTTTGAAGTCAAAGTTATTATGATTTAGACATAGATGCATGTTGAAACACATAACTTGTTTTGTATGTATCAAAATTCTTTTTTTTTTTGTTGGAACAAGGACATCAATTCCTAGTGCTTATATATTTTTCATTTTTTTCACTAATTTGTAATTATTTTTCCACATGTGAAGAACAAATAACTTGATGTTGATGCAAAACTTATGTTTAGTAAAACATAAAAAATAAATATATAATAACACTAAAATATATTAAAATTGTACTTGTTGGAAAGCTCATTCTGAGGACCACTATCTTGTAAATTAGTTTGTCAAGATCATTCCATTTGGCTTGTCCAACCCAAGCTTTCAAAGTGAATTTTTTGAGGAAAATTGAAGAGGGAGGGTTGATAGGCATAGTTAAGGACCTTCATTCAAAGGTACCTTTGGCATAAATTACCAATATAAAATATTTTACTACCTTCATGCGAAGGTAATTGGTGTTCCTTCGCTTGAAGGTGAACATTCAAACAAAGGCCCACTTAAATTTTTTTATCTCGTCTTTCAAAAAAATTATGTCCCAAGTTTGGGACCCAGTACTGTGGGATGGTCCAATGCCTAATCTAGAATCTAGTTGTCCCTCTACCTTATTGTATTCATTTTTCCTTTGTTGCTAGGCTACCTGATTTTGCAATATAGAAATGAATGACCTTATTTGCACTTCACCCACAAAAAAATAAAAGAAGAAGTCAATGTACTATTTAGCTAATAAATTATGTGTGAAGAATTTATGTGGCAAGTTTTGTTGTCCTAGAGATACAATTTTAATTTCCTCCAAAAATACTTCATTATTTGGGTCGTGGGGCAAGTTCAAGAAATTCTTAATAGCTTGGACTGTCTTAGGGGTTGTTCATTCAAGAAAATACTATATATCTTGGAGGGGTGCCTTCAAATTCCTTAAGTTCACACACAACCTTATATATGCATTCTTCCTTAATGGAATAAGATTTGACACCCATTCTAAGTGTTGGGTTGGCTTGATAAACCCTTCTCTTTCAACTTCATTACTTTATTTAGCATTTCTTTAGTTAACATGGGATTTATTAGCTTCTATTTTTATCTCTCTTTTTTTTTTCCATTAGGTTGGAGAGGAATTCTATTCCAAAATAAACCTCCATGTAGGCTTGAGTTCATTAAGTGACTGTGTAAAACACTTCTTGAATGTATTCAATAACACAATTATAATTTTCTTTTCTATTGCCTTAAACTTCATACCAATATAAATCATCTTGGATTTGGCTTTTATTCTTAGATTTACATGTGAAATGTTATTCTCATCATTTGGATTTCTCCTACTCTTGTAGTGATTTATACTATCAAACATTCTTTCTAATTCTTTTAACCCCTTGGGAATTATGTTGGTTTTCAATTGCAAGTTATTTCACCATAGAACAATATTTTCTTCCCATCTTCTAGTTTCACCATGGTCTCCCAATCGAGCACCTGGCTATCAAATTTATATATGTAGTTTAAGAATCTATATGTAAGTTGATTATCATTAGATATCCACCAGTTGTGAATATTATCATGTTTTCTTTTTTGTATAAGGATATCAACAATATAATGCTATTGAGAAGGGATCATCCTTACATCAAATTTAGATAATTCAATAGCTACAACATCAACAATAACATTTTATGATCTATGAATATATTTTATACCAATTGTATGCAATAATTCAATGGCTTCCCCAACTACATTGCCATATGTTCACAAATTTTCATCTTTTATGGCATATATTTTCTTTATTTAGAGGGTAACCAACTTTGAATCTCCAACTTGAGAATTCAATTCCATGTTTGTAAGAAGCATTCAATCCTAGTAGAAGATCTTCATGCTTTATAATTTTGTTAGTGTAGTTGAATATTAGCTTGAATGCTTACTTAAAAGTTCTACAATAGGAGAAACAAGGATAACTCCATCTCTTGAATTATCTTGACAAGATGCACCATCAAAGAAGATGGTCCACAAGTCATTTGCATCTTCAACATGGGTAGATCACATGAGACACTTAACATTTTCATGATTGTTTTCATCACAATATCCAATGAAGCAGTCAGGACCAACATTTGACATACAACACTTCATTGGATGACTTATATTGTCTGTCAATGATGTGTTGTATCTTATTTCCTCTATGCAACTTGACTTGTTCACTCTAAAATAAAAATAGCGTATAATAGGTCTATTTGCATACTGCCTCCTTTTGAAGTTGTGCTCTTAGATCATGCCTACAAGCCATTTTCCCCTAATATAACAATGTTGTTATTAGGAGTAATCACATATTGATTCATCATATATATTCTTTGAAGATTTATAGGATTGCATATCACTACTGCCATCAAGGGAATCTTCATTTCCATGATGACATGTTTTATCGGATTGCAATGGAGAAGGAAGATTACTATTCATCAAAGAATGAAAGTTGTTGATGATATGATATTTCCACAATCCATAGAATGAAAGTTGTTATTTGGAGATTGGATCTCAGAGCAGATACCCTATGGTGCTACTATTTGGCCTTTGAATATTTTGTCAAAGCCCTAACATTGCCCACAAGAGGAATCAACCCATGCAATTACTCATCTAAAGGAGCTTTACTCTTTGGTGATGGTGAGATTGTCATACAATTTCCTTTGAGACATTATATTTAGTGAAAAAGAACACACATCATTAATAACAAAAAAAAGAAGAAATTTAAATTTTCATGAAGACAATTGAAATTAAGAACAACGAAACCATACTAGATCATATATTTAACTCGAAGCATACATATAATAATTTTACTTCTCTTTATCAAAAGTAGAATCTTTTGTAATCCACATACCAAACAGACTAATTTATAAACTATTACCTCATACTCCTATAAAGGGGTACCTCTTTTCTACCTGAGCCCTTATGTAGTTGAATTTTAGGGCTATGAATCTAACTACATGTTACCTATGCTAATTTAATACCTACTCCATCCTACTAAACAAGAATGGACGGTTCATATACAGCCACGCGTCTCTAAAAATGGCCGTGGATAAAATCTTCGTGGCATCCCACAATTTTCATGGGTCCCACAGACGGCACAAACTTTCTCCTCTGCACACGTATGAACCTCACTGCCTACGTGTCTTTAACTCACAAAGCAGAAATATTTGACAAAACCTTCTGAAGCTTTTCAAATTGTTCATTTTCTGACCTGTTTTTGGAGTGCAGGGGATTCGATCCATGGCCAGAACGAAGCAAATGGCCAGGAAAATAGTACACAAAATGGCCGCTAAAAAAGCTTCGTCAGGCAAAATCGAGGCGATGAAGAAGAAGATGGCTCCTTTAATGGAGGGATTAGAGAAAAAATTTCAGAAATTGAAGCCCGGAACAGTTGCCCTACGCCAAATAAGTAATTACCAGAAGTCGAGTGAATTGGTGATAAGTAATCTGACATTCCAGATGGTTGTTAAAGAGATTGTTCAAGATTTCAGACCAGATTTTCGTTTTCAAAGCTCTGCTGTTTTGGCTTTGCAGGAGGCGGGGGAGAGTTATATCGTCGGCATGTTTCAGGACGGTAACCTCTGCGCACTTCATGACAATAGGGTTACTCTTGTGCCCAAGGACATGCAACTTGCAAGAAGGTTAAGGGGCTTTATTCAATAGGGTTTTGGCTCTGGTTTTAATGGATGAACAAAATCTTCAAGTCTTGTATGATGGTGAAGTTTTCTTTGCATACTGAGATTTTGCTTGCAAGTGATGAATTTGGGTGTGATTTTGTTTGCTAACTTTGGTGGTGATCACAGTTTTAGTTGCTTGCAGTTATACTTCACTAGGAATGGCTGAATACACTTTTTTTTTGTCCTTTTGAAAAGAGGAGGGTTATTTATCATTTTTGTGTGTATGATGTTACAGTATAGATTGGAATCAATCTTGGTGTTTTGGGATACCATTATGTGTGTTTAAATTGAAAAAAATTGTGTTGTTTAACTAAAAAATGGATATTGTGAAGGATAAAGAAATGACTGCAGAGTACTTCAACAAATAGTATTGAATGTAATGTCAAGGGAAACCTAAAAATTTATGGGATAAGGCAAAGAGGTAAAGGTTATGAGATGTAATTAGAAGGTTAAGAAACCTTAGGTCAAATAAAAACATGTAGATCTGATCCCAAGGGTTAAGAAGGGATGAGGCATAAAATCTATAATTTTAAAGGAATAAGATTGGAAGGGAATAAAATTTATTTTTGTCCTATACGTAAAGTTTGATTAATCAAAGAGGTTACAATTAATTTAGATTTATAAGTTCATAAATTTGGTTACGTTTAATAATTTAATTAAAATTATTGTATTGAATGGTAGGGATAACATTGTATTTTGGTTTTGGATAGAGATTTCGTAGGGATAACATTGTATTTTGGTTTTGGATAGAGATTTTTTAATCTGATTTTTGGAGGTGGTTCGATAGTGGCAATGTAGCAAACAAATGCTTTGGGTCTTGAATTCTATTTTTCTTTTCTTATTCTAAAGAAAGGAGGGCTAATCGTTTGGAGTACTTTAGGCTCATTGCTTTTTGTAATGTGGTGTATACAATTATTACTAAATTCATTATGAAGAGGCTTAAGTCTTGGCTTCCATATTTTATTGCGGAAGAGCAAGGGAGATTTGTTGCTAGAAGACAAATTTTGGATTGGGTTATTATTGCTACTGAAACTATTTATTCTATGGCAATACCCAAGGAAAATTCATGTTCAATAAAATTGACATGGCTAAAGCCTACGCTAAAGTTTAAGTGGCAGTTTTACAAAACATTCTTTTGGTCTTTAGATTTAGTAATGAATGGGTGAGTTGGATGATGAGATGTGTTACTTCTTCTTCTTTCTCAGTAATTATCAATAGTGAGCCTTCTGAGTTATCTAGGGCTTCTAGAGGACTTCGGCAAGGGGATCTTTTATCTCCCTATTTGTTTGTTATTATGGCTGAGGGCTTGGGCAGATTCATTAAGTTTGGAGTTTCCCAAGGTTTGATTTAGAATTGGAAATGAGGTAATGGGTTGCCATCTCATTTTCATTTGCAGTTTGTGGATGATACAATTTCATTGGGGATTGTCTAAATTCATGAAGCAAACACTTTCAAACAAACTTTGGATATTTTTTTAGCGACTTCAAGACAAAAAGTCAATAGACACAAATCTTTTATCTATTTTTTAATACTCTTGAGCCTATTCAAAGAAGCATTGCCAATATTTTGCAATTTCAAATTAGATCCATTCCTATGGTTTATCTTGCTATTTCTCTAGCTATGGGCGGGAAACTTAGGGGTCATTGGTTGGAATTGTTGGATAAGTTGTGCAAAAGGGTTAATCACTAGACTCATCCTTGGCTTTCTATGGCTTGAAGTCAATGATTTAGGCCCTTCCCATTTATAGATGTTTTGTTCCTATTTTATTAAGGAATTTGATGCTCTTCCGTGTCAATTCCTCTGGAGTGGCAATTTGTGTATCTTAAGTGGAGCTTAGTTAAGTGGGAGTTTGTTTGTCAGCCAAAGAAAGAGGGGGGGCTTGGTCTTTGATTAGGGGTTGTGAATGGGCAAGTTCTCACTACCAAATTATATTGGTGTTGGTGTACGAACCAAGATCAAGTTTGGGTCAGAATTCTTACGCAAAAGTATTTAGGTGGGTTTGAGAATTTATATGTCCCTCATTGTTGCATGTAGGGGAAGGGATCTATGATTTGGCATACTTTGAAGACAAGGGAAAGGCTAAAATTAAGCAAGGGCTTTTTTTGATATGAAATAAGGGCTTAGAAGCTCTTTTTTGCTTTGATTCTTGGGATGGTCATCCTTCAATCCTTTTAATGTAATCGCACTTACACTCCCTTTGTAATAGATTTATTCTAGTTGGCTAGAGCAAGGTGGTTAATTATAAGATTGTTCAACAATTGGGACAAGTTGATGTTTGCAAATGGAAAGCGCCTCATGAATGGCTACCTGGAGGAACAAAGGGAGATTGTCAAGAGTTAGCTCAAATTCTTGCTAGTAAGGAGAGTAATTCTCTTGCAGGGGAAGATATCCTAGTGTGGAGTTAGGATGCGACAAGTAAGTATTCTATGGCTTTGGGGTACTTGGAGCTTGATAGGTAGATGTTTGGGAGTGTAGGAGTTCCATGGTTGAAATAGGCATGGAATAAATTTTCTTGGACCAAATGCAATTTTTTATGTGGTTGGTGGTTCAAAATAGATGTCTTACTTGGGATAATTTCTGCAAGCATGGCTTCCAAAGTTTTATTTGTATGTTTTGTCACAATAGTGAATATTGTGTTTATATAAACACACACATGTAAATATATACAAGTGTATATATACATGTGTATGTATATGTCTATATATGCATACTCATGTGTATGTGTATATGTATATGTATATGTATGTGTATATGTATATGTATATATACATATACACATACACATACATATACATATACATATGTATATGCATATGTATATGTATATATGTATATATATGTATATGTACATAGATGTACATACATGTATATGGATTTTCCATACATATATATACATATATACATATATATAGATTTTCCATTGGACTTATTTTATTAATGGGTATATATGTGTATGAATGTGTATATATATGTGTATGTGTGTGTGTATGTATATATATATATGTATATATATATATGTATATATATATATGTATATATATATATATATATATATATATATATATATATATATATATATACACATATCTATATATATACATATATATACACAAATCTATCCTTCTCTAAGGAGCTTTGGCATCTCTGGTGGGGAGTTTGGTATAAGGCCTATTGACATGCCTCTTTGTTGGCTAAGTTTTGGGACTAGTGGGGTAAGCCTCCAGTTAAGACCCCTTTTCTTCAGGTAGCCTAGGTTCTTGGGCCTACCTTCATTATTTGGCATATTTGGTTGAAATGAATCGTCAAATCTTTTGCGATGCAAAAATGGTTCTCCAACAATTATGGAAGAAAATTGTTCATACTCTTCAAGAGACTATCTCGACAAAGTGTGACCTCTTTGGTGTTGTGGATCCTAGTGATATAGATATTTTTAGAAGGTTGAACTTTTATGTTTAGGCAAAAATGGTTCTCCAACAATTATGGAAGAAAATTGTTCATACTCTTCAAGAGACTATCTCGACAAAGTGTGACCTCTTTGGTGTTGTGGATCCTAGTGATATAGATATTTTTAGAAGGTTGAACTTTTATGTTTAGGGGGTTGGTACTTCTTTTGGTGTGGGTTAAAAGCAAGCTAAGGGGAACAAATGTAGACAGTCTTTGAAGAAGACTGATTAGGTGGGAAGATGGCTTCCTCCTCCTCGAGGAGTATAGAAGATAAATATTGATGGTTCCTCCAGGGGGAATCCTAGTCATGTTGGTATTGGTGGCATTGGTTGCGATAGTTTTAGTGCAATTCAATTTTTATTTTCCATTTATAAATGGTTTCATATGAATAACTACATGGAGGCTCTCGCCATTTTGTATTCTATGGAGAGAGGTTGTGTTCTTGGTTGAAAGAGGATTATTTGTGAATCCGATTCACAAGTTGGTGTGAATCTGTTGAATGAGTAACTATTGGATGATTTTAATTGGCATTTAGCTATGGTTATTCAATAGACTCTAAGATTGAGCAAGTATGTAGAATTTGTTACTTTTTCTCATATTATTAGGGATTGGAATAGATTTGTGGACTATCTCGCCAAATGAACTTTTGATCGAATGCAAGGTTGGAATATTTTGGATAGGCGACATTTGCCTATGGCTTTTTTTCACATGTTGGAGCAGTTAGTTATGGATGATAGAAATGTGTAATTCTTTTTTTTTTGTTGCAAGGCTATTTTTCCTTCTTTCTTTGTAAATATCTTTGTGTTTAATAAATTTTTACCCCTTTTGTGAAAAAAGTGTTGCAATTAGTTTTGGAAATAGTGATAAAATTTAATGTTGATGTCACATATGATTAGGAATCGATGAGAAATATAGGGGGTTGTCCTCATATCTTAGTGCTAAAGACACCACATCCAAAATGACATATAAATCAAGGATTCGATAACATATTGGCACATGAAATAGTAACTAATGAGCTAGACATCTAGCCCTCAACTGTCAACTTATAAAATAAAATAAAAAAATATTAGAATTCTATGTAAGTGACACAAAATATCAACCATAACAATATCCAATGTAAGCTAACTCATAAGAAATAAAATGGCCATATCTAAAAGGTCAAGGCAAATTACATAGGGCCTCTTCCTAGCACTAATTTTTTTGATAATATAATTTATTTCATTACAAGTTTCACAAAAAGACTAGGAGAGGAGACTTCCACTTCCACTAACTCATCCTCATCACAACATTTTGACAAGGATGTAATGGCCTCCACTAGGAAGGAAACCTTAACACCTTTCATATAGCTTCCACAACCTTCTACAAACAAATATGTATCTTCATGTGTAGATGATCCAAAAATAGTTGAAATGCACATCTACATGATGAATGACATCTCTTCAATATCATTGTGGAGAATAAAGAAACATAAGCATTTGACAACAATGAGACACAAGTCGGCATTTGTATTGTATCAAAACAATTCCTACCACTATTATTATGAACTCAATCCAACAAAAAAATTGGTATGACAGACTGAGTGCTAACACACAAAGCCCCATCAAGATTTTTAGTCAGCTTCTAAACAGGGAAAACTTTAAGAAACCCCTCCCTTGGACAAGGTGTAAAAACCTGGCGAAAGTTGTATAATTCCGAAGAAAATTTTAATTTTATTGGTGAATTTTTACGGTTTATGGAGAAAAATAATAATCTCCATTGGCGAATTAGCCATGATCGCTCAAAGTTTGTGAAAAATCCTGGCGAATTGTACTGTTTTTCAAACCCAAAAAATAATTGCATGGGCGAATTGTAATGTTTTTAAAACTAGAAAAATATTTGCATTGGTGATTTCAACCTATTTTCAAACCATAAAAAATAAAATATTGGCGATTTCAAGCTATTTTCAAACCATTAAAAAAAAATATTGGCGATTTCAAGCTATTTTCAAATCATAAAAATAAAATATTGGCGATTTCAAGCTATTTTCAAACTATAAAAAAAAATATTGGCTATTTCAAGATATTAACTTTAAGTAATTAAAACACGTGGCACACAGTCGTCAACTCTCTGTCTGGAAGATTGCCCATTAGAAAATCTCGCGACCTAGCGACAAGCCCTTACGACTCTCTCTATCTCCAACTCACAAGCTGAAAATGCTAAGCCTTCGTAACCTCGAGATCTAGCGACTGAGGGAAATTGAACTGGCAGTCGCCAATTCTCGACCACAAATGTTAAGTCCTCATCACCGCAACGACTTGGAGATAGTGGCAACTTTAACCCTTGTCGCGTACTCGCCAACATAAAATTGTTTATCTCTTAACCGCTAGCACTTCACTCGCAAGCTTGTGACTTGATCAGGTCTTCAGACATTTAACTTCGCGAGCTGGCAATAACCTTTAAACCTAGCCACAAATTGTCTAGTCGCTAGCTCATGACCTAAAAATGCTAACATTAAACAAACATGAGAGCTAGCGACAACTGTATGAAATGAGTTACTCGCTAACTCTCGCGGCTATAATGTATGACATCAGACCAACTCGAGACCTCATGACAAAAGCAATTTCACTAACAATCTCCAGCTCAGTAACATAAAATGCTAACACCCAAAAAGTTAGAGACCTCGCGATGTAAACCCTTGCGATCCTGCGACAACAAGGCACTTAACCGCCATCGCATGCTCGCAACACTTTTTGACTTAAGACTTACAAATCCGCGAGCATGCGATGACCACAAAATCAGACCAAAACTTACTTGTCACCAGATCGCAACTTAAAATGCTAAACAACTTCAAAACCTGCAAGCAAGCGACGAAACCAACTAAGCTGCGATACCAACTACATCGGATGATCGCAAATTAAAATGACTTAACCATGAACACCTTGCAACCGTGCGATAACATAAAATCACACCCTGTCGCAACCTCGCAACATAAAATGGTCAAGTGCAAAACATCTTGCGAGGTAGCGACAACTAAAATCTCCCAGTACTCGCAAGCTCACGACTTAAACTGACTTGATGATAAAGGACCTACGAGGTAGCGATAACCATAAAATCTAAAAATTGTTTATCGATGTCTTATGTTAATTACCGTCATAAACAGGCACGAGAAGTGGCACATAGACCATTAATGACTTAGTACTTACTCGCTAACTCTCACGGCTATAATGCATGGCATCAAACCAATTCGAGACCTTGCGACCAAAGTGGTTTCATTAACAATCTCCACCTCGCTAACATAAAGTGCTAACACTCAAAAAACTAGAGACCTCATGATTTAAACCCAAACCAACACTCGCTAACTCGCCACTTAAATTGTTAAACATGAAATTTATTTGCGAGTTAGAGATGAAACATTAAACATGTTTGACCAACCATTTGACCACACTTGACGTTGACATGGACAAATAAAGAGAGGACAACTTAGATTTTCAACGCACGACAACTTCGGTTTACTAGCCAAACAAGACAAAAAACAAACACAAAACCCTAATCGCCATGAACATCATTTTAAGCATTTAATGTAGAACAATAGAAAGGTTCTAGCAGTAACAGTTATGCAATATGAATAATTTTATGGATCTTGTGACACAAATTGTTGCATTTCATGTTCAACATAATGTGGAACCAAATACCAATTTACTAATAATTCAATTGTTTAGTAATAATTCAAATTCACAATTAAAAATATGAAATAAGTATCCGTTCTACTTCTGATTGACAAATTCAAGGAATACAATATCAAAAACCATCAATGACAACTATAGTATTGCAATTTTGCAAATTGAAATTGTAATATGACTCAAGAACTGTAGTATAATTATAAATACCTATAAATTGACTGCTAATTCACTTCAGTGACTCAGTCCGACTGTTTGAGGCTTCTATATCCCAAATGGACTCAAGATCCAAAAACTGACTAGTACTAATAGGTTCATCTTCATTCTAAGTTGGGTATTCAAAAATGTCTTCGTCTTTATGCTGACTCTGAGTTTGCGACCCATCATATTCATTTGTCTCAGCACTAGCACTAGCAGTAGCACCACCAGCTTTTAAAGTGTTGCACACCCCTCATCTTTCACGCATAGAATTCCAGATTGCCAGTGCCCTATCATATGGAAAATCTCTAACATTATACTGGGTTACAAACAACCTCAAGCAAGTTTCCAAATTCTTGTCTAATTTGTTTCAGGAATGAATGCCTGGGCCTGTGTTGCAAGATTGTAACTCTGGCCCTCCGCCCTACAATGAACTTCGACTTTCCAACTCAATTTGTGGAATGCGAATCAAGACTCGAGAGATCCCAATTTACTAATCAGACACAAACAAATTGTAAGAAATAGTGTAAGAAATAGTGTATTTATAGCAATCCATGATTGCATTTTTGGCAAATTGCGCGGGGCCTGGGTGTCGTAATTGCCAATAAACATTTAATTTAATTGCATTTTTGGCGAATTGTGCGGGTGTGCAATGAAAATTTAATTTAAGTCGGGCGAGATGGGTCCTCGAATGCTTATAATGTTTTAATTGATATTGGCGAATTTGGCTGACGCGTGCAATGAACATTTAATTTACCATTGGCGAATTAGGTCTTGGGTAAGTGGTCGTTTTACTATTGTTGGCGAATAGCGGAGGTGATCTAATACCCACGTTTGAGTTATTCCAGGTGAATATTACGGGCATGCATGTCGACGGTGTGTGGTCAATGGCGAAACCAGATTATAAATATTTGCATTGTTCTTCAAATTCTGGGCGATTTGACCACGATTGTGCCCCTCACTATTCGCGCAGATTTCGCCAATTGGCAAAGATTAGCCACTAAAAAAACTCTCTGCTTCTAAATATGAACCACCTAGTGTTTGAGATTAGGGTCTTTAAATCTATAAAACTAAACATAAGAGCACCATATACAAAAGTTCAATATTTGAATGTAACTAACAAAAGAGAACCCTAATTATCAATTTGTAAATGTATTAAAATGTCTCATTAAAATGGACTAAATTGTATTAAAATCTCATCAAAATGGACCCAAAATTTAGTGGTAGTTGGAACAACTATGTAAATCTTACCATTATACTTTACTCAATTTCAGATGCATTTGAATATAATATTTTCATCCTTCTTCATTCATTTATAGAAATATTTTATTGAGACATTTCAAAAAGACATGTTTGGTCTATGAAAAAGAATGGAACATTTCTATATTCTTTATTCTTCTTATGCTATATTACTCTCCTTGGCATGAGCACTTGCACTCTCCTTGGCATGAGAACTCCATAAGAATGTATAATTTAAAAGAAAAATATGCAATTAGTAGTGTTTATCACATGAGAGAAATAAGCATAAATAATAAGTTGCTTCTGACTATATCTGTAGACACCTAAAAATGTCTCATTGATCATGTACTAATTATTCGTCTAATTGATTAAATAATTCTTTAATTACTTAATTAAGTTAATTAATCTTATACTTCTAATTTCATATTTCCTCATAATCTTACTAATTATTCTATTTCCTATTCTATCATCATTTAACCATGTTCTAAATATTAATTAAATGTTTATTATTTAATTAATTCTGATTAATTCCCCAATTTAAATAATCTTTATTATTTAAATAAATTGATTCTCAATTTCTATCTCTAATCATCTAATCATCAACCCTTTTCTAAATATTAATTAAATATTTATTATTTAATTAATTATGATTTAATCCTTTAAATTAAATGATCTTTATTATTTAATTAAATTCAATTTCTAAATAATTAAATAGTTTCTTTAAAGTATTTAATTAACTAATTAATTCTTCAATTCCAAATCCCCAAATTCTAATTTCATTTAATTTCTTATTTCTTCTGATTTCTTCCAAATTCAAATACATGTGCATGATTTCAAAAACCAAATTAAAAATCAAAGTCAAGTTCTAAATATATTCAAGTAATAAATTGAATTAAAATAAATTCAATTATTTGAATAAATCTCATGCAAAGATTAAATTGAAAATCTAAGTTAAAATGCAGGCACATGCTAAATTAATTAATTCAATCAATCAATTAATTAAATCATTTATCTCTTCAACTTCTATTTCCATCTTTTAGTTAGCTTTTTCTAAATAAAGCTTTCTTTGTCATCTTCTTTATTTCCTCCAATCACTCTTTTTCTTCTTTCAGTTAGCTTTTTCTCAATCAGTCAACTCAATTAATCTATTCAATCTATTCTATTTCACCTCCAAGTCAGCAGTTCAACTATCAATTTTCATGTGAGCTCACCTGAGTTCCACTTCTTGATCAATTTGTTCCATCTTTCAATCAATCCTCTTCAATTTTCTATAAATTGAGCATTCAATCTCCATTTTCAACAATCACGAACTTCGAATCTTTGTGTCACTTGCAGGTTACCAGCGCAATATTTGAGAGCCATCATACCACAAAGAAGAGAAGATCAATGGAAGCTATATGCAATCTTGGAATAGGGAGTTTGATTTGAACTATTTTAATTCCTATTTGTTTGATATTGCATTATTTCATTGTTAGTTTGTTACGATTCTTTGATTAGGCAGGGATTCGTGATTTCCCTTTGATTTCTAATTGAATACTTGTTATAAAGATGAATTTTACATGTATACAATATCTATGAAAAGTGAAAATTAGAGAGGAAAAAAAAGAGAATGTTTAGTAATTCTTCATGTATAGAATATAATATAAAAATTTGTCATGGTGGACCAAATACTAACACATATAGCTCCAACAAGATCCTTAGCCCAACTCCCAAATATAAACCACCCAATGCATGGATTAGTGTCTATAATTTTCACATAGATTAAAATTTAAGTAAAAAAATAAATATATAACAAGTTACTTAGCCCAACTCCCAAATATAAACCACCTCATGCCCAAGATTAATGTTGACAAATGTCACAGTTTAATTTTTAAGTAAAAATAAAAATATTTTGGTGTAATGCAAGAAACTTTTGTAGGTTAAATGGTGGAAGGTGTAGATGAAACGCTCCATTTCATCCTTCTCTCCATGAAAACTTCATTACAACACACCATTTCATCCTTCTTCCCCATGAAGAGTGTATATAATTTGTTAGAATTTCTTGTTATGCTTGCCACTCAATGTGCTAACTCTACATCCATCTTTTCCTCCTTAGTGGGATGAATAAGCTTTGTTGGACTAGAGAGATAAATGAAGATAAAATTCCACCCTACTCTATAATGGGGGATTGGGAAGAGAATGCTTAGGGTTACAAGATAGCGATGTTTAGCATGTGTTATTGAAATAGGTGGGTGGACTTGACCTATACGTATAGATTCTTTGTTGCAATGATAGAGAAGAAATTATGAAAATCCTTAGCCATCTCCTAAATGGAGCGCTTTAAAAGCCACATATTTAATTTTCAAGTGCAAAAAGTCTATACAAGAATAGTTAAATAAATTTTAAATTTTGTTGGTCAAATGATAGGTGTAGATGGAAAACTCCATTTTGTCCATCTCTCTCATGAATGTTGAATTTCATCCTTCTCTCCCATGAGGAGCATATATACTATTATAATATATCTTTGTTGTTCCTACCCCTCAATGTGCTACTTGTATCTACATTCCACCCTTCTTGGTTTGATTAATAAGATTTGTTGGTTCGGAGGATGAGAATGAGTATGAATTATTACCAAAGTGCATGAAAATGGGGGACAAAATAATGGCTAGCCTTGATATTTTCAACAAAATGAGTTTGCATTATGAAAAAATATAATGCATATGTGTTTTGGCGCACATGCATTTTTAATGCTTTAAATTCAATTTTTAAAATGGAAATCTCTCATGGCTCCTAAATTTTTTATTTTTGCACACCACCAAAATGAAGATCTACTTCTTAACTTTCTATCCACATATATATATATTTGTAGCATCCTAAACTGTACTCCCTTACAATATTTTCCTCATTTGGGCCCTCACATTGGTGTTCATCCTCTGAGGCCTGATACATGCTCAAATTTTCATGATTTGAATTTCTTTCCCCAATTTCTTGGGACCTTGATGCCCAAGACCATGTCACTAAGCACCATGGTCCTCAAGGACCACTACACCTAGTGTCATGGTCCTCTCCAAAAGGGCCCATTTTGGGGCCTCATAACAGTAACATGATTTGAGTGGGAACCTAGACTCCGTGTCGGCTCATGTCGGAAAATTAATTTGTTTTTCGAATGGCATGCATAAAAGGAGGTCTACCCCTCTCATTTGGACATCCATCAATCAATAACACATTCATATTTTTAATTCAAGATCTCAATTACATCAAGTGAGCAAGCAATCAATCTTCTTTCAAGCATTGGAGCAGAAGTAAAGTCAAGATTCAAGCATTGGATATGACATTCACATTCTATGTTTTATGAAGACTATCTACATGAAACCCTAATTCCTTGTGAAGACAAACAAAACTTCATTATAAGGTATAACATTAGCGTTTCAAACATTTTTAGCCTTTCCCTCGAAAGGAAAGCATTTCCATTACAATACTTCATTTACATTTCAATTCTATTTCATGGTTAATTCTAAAATCGAGGTTTGACCTAAGGCAAACCCCTATTCCCAACCATTTCCCCATTTCTATTGTGTGCAAAAATAGGTACAAAGTTGTGATTTTTAGGATTGGTAGGATTCGCACAGACGAATAGGTTTCCTTTTGGACAGCGAAAATTTTGGAGCACCATGGTGTCCACCACCACGGTCCCGAAAATTTAGGTCGAGTTTCTAGGAACATTACTGAACCTTCACCTACTTCTTAAATCCAAGTTTGTGGCTTCGTTTGACGACTGTAGCTCACCGTTCATGCATAATTGCTTCAGTATTCACACATTTACCCTAATTTCAACATCCTTAATTAATTCAATTCAATTTAAAGGGAAAGAATATTTCCATCTAAAACCCTTGGAATTTGATCATAATCTAGATCTATCAAGGCTAGATCTTTCAAATTCCATCTTTCCCTGATGTGATGGTCTCTAAGCAAAAATTAGCAGTTTTACTGCATTAAAGGGTGAAACCCTAATATTTCACCCATTACAATATTTTTTTAAACATTTTGAATAAGTTAAAGTATTTATTTTTATTTTCTTTGGAGAGTTTCTTCATATTTTTCTAGTACAAATATATTGATTTTTTTATAACTTTTGACCCACTTATCCAAATTTAAACAGAGTCCAAAGGGTTGAGCTTAACTGATTAAAACATTAAGTTTTCATTATGGAGACCCAAGTTTAAATTTCAAAGGGACATCAAATGTGTAATTCTAAGTTGTGACTCTTGGTCTTCCATAGTTGGCTTCTAATGTGAAGGTGGTTTCTAGTGTGGTTGCTTGATATGAGCGAAAATTAGTCTCATGATCATGCTTGCAAGAGCTTGTATTCTTCTCATGTTGATGCTTACAGTATGAGAAGAATATTTGTAAGTGATTATAAATATAAAATAAAAAAGGATTTATTTACACTTCATTCTACATACATCAAAAGAAATTACATTTTTATTTGTTTTGTGCAATTTATGTGTTGTGCAAACTTTTTTGTGTATTGTTTAAGATGCGTGTACTTCAAAAAATTATAAATATATTTTCAATAAAGAAATATTAAAAAATATATAATTCGTAGTACTCACTCTTGGTTATATTTTCACTAACTGAATTTTAAAAATACTAATGTAGAAAAAAAATAGTTGGGCATCTTAGCAGTTGTTGTCATTCATTACTTAGTGTTGTCATTAATGATATGCTCAATGTTGTGATTGCTAGATTGTGGAGTGATTATTGACTTAGCATTGAGGACGACATTAGATATTGTTGTAAGTACAGTTATGGTGTTGTCCATTAGTGTCAACCCTCAGTGTAGTTTTGTCAATGATGCTACATGGTGCAGTTGTGTGCATAGCTATGGTGGAGATTGCTATGATAAATATTGTTGGAATCATTGTTATTAATGACTAGGTGTTGTCATTAATGATATGTTGATGATGAATCTTATTGAAGTATATGTTTTTGGCTTGTGTTGTTGATGAAGTATATGTTGTTTATGGTGTGTTGATAATCGTACTGTTGATGAAGTATATGTTGTTGTTGATCAGTTGTCGTTGATTGTTGTTGATGATGAGATTTTTGTTGGAGATTGATGTCTCAAGTGCTAACAAGGTGTTGTCATTTAGATGAATGTGTAGAAGGTTAATGAAGATTCAAATGAATGTGTATATGGCTAGTGGTTGAAGGTGTCTCTTGTTGTGGATGTCCACCTTCTTGGTGTTGATGTCTACACTCAGTATGTTGAGATGGAGCTAGATGTTGTCATTGATGTTTTGTGTTCAGTGGTACATATATTTCCACCCTTTTGGTGTTGATGTCCATACCTAATGAGATGTAGTATTATCTTGATGGCGTGGTACATTGAAGATCAAAAATAGTGTTGATGTTCATAATTGACAACACAGATGGTATCATGATGATGTCTTATTTAGATGAGGATTAGAAGCGTTAAGTTGAGGATTAGAAGCATTAAGATGATGATTAGAAGTATTAAGATGAGTATGAGAAGCATGATGATGAAGTGATTTTTTCTAAAATGACCTTGTGCATACCACAAGAAAATGTTGTTCTGGTGTCCAAAAGTTGCTTAAGAGTGTAATTGTAGAAGAAGTGTTTCGAAAACAATCTAGAACAATGCTTTGAATTCCTCCAAATTGGCAAACATGGTCTTGCAGTCTTGGATATAATGTCAATGCTCTATGGATGTTTTACTCCTATCTTCTCAGGTTCCTAGTGTTGCAGTAGATGTTTCTATTGGCAAAATGCAGGAATTGATTATGTGTTGTCATTGATATCAACACTGCTCTGGTTGGACATGGTTTTGGCAGAGGATATCGAAGATTCTGCTTCGGTATGTTTAGATTGTTGGATTCAGTTTTAGAAGGATATTCATGATGATTATATGTATGTCATATTCAGTTGGTTCATGATTTGGTGCTCTAGAAGTTATTGATTATGTTCTAGACTGTCGGTTGATGTTCTTGGTCCCAGTTGGTGATATTTCATGATATTGTTAAGTGATTTTGATGTGTCTTCTAGAAATGGTTCTTAATATTTTAAAGGTGTTCTTGATTGTGTCCCAATTGTTTGGTGGCTTCGCATTGGCTAGCATGAAGATTTGGTGATCCTATTTGGGTCCGGTAGGATATTCTATGTTATTGACACTAAGGGTTTTTCCCGGTTGGTGTAACATGTTGCGGTTGATCCAGAATCCTCTCCAGAAGTGTTTGATGATTTGAGGATGTCATTTGGGTCCTTGGCCGACATGGGTTGTGATCCGATTATTGTTTTATGCATTGTAATGATAAATTTATATTAGGGTGGCCGACCTACTTGTTTAGGTTTATGTAACATATAAATATGATTGTAAGATCTCATTGTAGATCATGAATGATGAATGGATTGGACACATAGATGAGTGATTAATCGATATATGTAGATGAGAAATAAGGTTTGTAAGGTTGATAGAGGTTGTCGATCAATTTGTACGAGGATTTAGTCCTTTGGTTGTGTTGCAGACAATGTGCTTAACTGAAACTTTAACCAAGCATTAGGAGATGCTATTTCCATAGTTCATTTCCTTTGGATTGAAGTCCGATGATTATGTAAGTCAGTGAGAATTACCTTTTGTGTTGAGGAGTGTCCTCTAGGTGGTTGGCTTGATTGTAAGTGCAATCCCCATTGTAATATTTTCACATACTGCTGCAGAAGTATTATTTGATTGTGGGTAGGTTTCCCACCATGGTTTTTCCCTTCACCGAGTTTTCTACGTCAAAATATTGGTGTTGTGTGTTGTGTACTCTTATGCTTTATCTTTCACAGTGTTGTTCTCATTTTGCTCTGGTAGAAGGTTTATAATCTACAATAATTGTTTAACTTGTGGAAAACTGATTCACCCCCCTCCTCAGTTTCCTCTGGTTCATTCTAACGGCAGTATGTTGGCAATGTGTTGACTAGTTAGGACTAGTTTGGAGAATACTCTGCATTGATGATCATGTTGTTGCAACTCAAAGGATATTCTTATAATTTTTGTAGTGTAGTGTGTCTCTGTTTAGATTTTAGGTGATGAAATATTCTAGAAGTGTGTCTGGCAATGTTTATCTCATGACTATGTTTCCTAGCACTCCAGTAATGAAGAATTCTATGTTATTTTGGTTTTTGCCAACTTGTTTTGGCTTGATAGTATGGAAGAATCATATGAGGATTTTGTTGAGGGTTAATGGAAGGCCTCTATGTGGTTTTTATGATGTTGGATGGCCTGTTTGGTGTCACATTTTTTCTAGTGTTGGTTTTTAGGGTAATTTGTAGTTATATGGCCAATAGGGCTTGTTCTCCTACTTGTGGTACATCTTTGGGGGTCTCTACCAACATTGTAAGATGTGTTGAATTGTATTTGGTTCCTAATATGTCTTTTAGGGATTCGTATTATGAGAATACATTTGAGAAATTGTTTTTGGGCCAACTGGTTATGTGCTACATGTTTTTCCTACATGTTACCCTTTTGCTAACCTTGGAGGATGTGTGCAGATGTGTATGATGTTTGGGATTGAATTGGATGGTGTGTTAAGATGTTTTAGGTCCTCTCTATCTCTTGGATAGGTCCACTTTCACCATAATTATGTTTTGTGGTCGAGCTTTTGGAATCACTTCTCCCCTATTATGGTTGACTTAATTGATGCTTTAAGATGATGTGGATGGTATATAAATAAGATGAAATAAATTTCAAAGTGTGTGGGTCATAGTGGAATATGAAAGATGTGAATGTGGATTTTTAAGTGTGTGTGGTTGAAGTATTGGAGCTGAATTTCTGAATGGTTGCTTAAGTTAATGAGTCAAGAGTAGCTACATTTAAAGGAGATTTTTGGATGCAACGTTTTTGAAGTCTTATTCATTTTAACTTAGATATTCATGTATCTTTCTTGGAGATAGTGAGTCACCCTAGAAAGTCCTTTGTATATTTCCCCGAGGAAGTGATCCTTAGTCTACAAGTCCTTTTGGGAGCAGTGAGCTTCCTTAGGCAGTGAAGCCTAAAACAAATTATAATACTATTTAGATAATGTGATTTAACTCTCACCATGGTTTTTCTCTTCCTGGGATTTCCAAGTAAATTTGGTGTTCTCTTGTGCATGTGTGTTCATTACTTATCTTTCTTTTCTATTAATTAGATTAAGGTTTAAAGTAGAATTTGAATTGAGCTATAAAGTGTCAATATGTGTTCAAGTTTGATCCAACCCCCCTCTCAGTCTTGTGGTGTGTTCAAAAAGGCACACAACATACACTATCATATTTTAGTGAAAAAATTAGGAACACTTTTGTGTACAGTCAACATTTCACTCCCTTAATATTAACTATTTTAAAAAATTATTGAGATTCACGTGAGTATAATTATTGTTCTTATCATATCTTCAAATTTTAAGTGTACACATCTCAAATTAATTATCTAAGTTTAACTTTAACTAATTTCAAGAAAGAAAATGACTTCTGACTCTTTTTTTGTCTCACTATTATACACTTACCCTACCACTCTACTCTGTAATGGGTGATCAATAAGAGAATGCTCAGGGTTGGTTACTTGGGTAGAAGATTGCATGATAATAGTTTTTAACATGTATTCTGAAAATGGGTGGGTGAGATTGACCTATATGTATAGATTCCCCATAACAATGATAGAGAGAATCAAATGAAGATCCTTAGCCATCTCCCAAATATGAACCACCCAATTCTTGAGATTAGGGTCTTTAAATGTCACATAGTTTATTTATCAAGTTAAAAAATAAATGCTTGAATAGTTGGATAAGTTTAAAGTTCTATATAATCTAAGAAACTTTTGTGGTTCGAATGGTAGCTGTGGAAGGTTTCGACGAAAGACTCCATTTCATCCTTATCTCCCATGAACACTTCATTTCATCCATCTCTCCCTTGAGGACTACATATACTTTGATAGAATATGTATTTTTATTATTTCCCCTTAATGTATTATCTCTATATCCATATTGTTGTCCTTGGTGGAATGAATGAGTTCTGTGTATGGTGAAAAGTGGATAATGGAAACAATAATATTGAAAGACTAAATGAATTCAATCACAAAACTCTAGCCTAACAACAACAAAGATCCACCATAACATATGAAGATTACCTAAGACAATGCAAATAAACAAAATAAAAAAGATTATACCATCACATGTCCACTAGGGTTTGAATCTCTATTGATCTTGCTTGATATATTTGCTCTCAAATTTTATGTGTGCACAAGAGCTCAACAAAGAACGGAAATGTGGTTGATAGCTTGATCGCAAGAAGGCTTGTTTGCATAAGATTGATAAAAAATGTTTGAGAGGGTTGATAATGAAAGAAGCATCCTCTTATATAGAAGACACTGTAAGAAATGGAGAGATACGATTAAGAGGTGTAAAAGATAGATGGCCGATTAGGATTAAAGGGTAGGTAGAAGAAATAAGAAAATAATGAGAGGGTAGGTAGTGTAGGAATTAAGAGATGAATGACGTGTCATGGGTAGAAAAGGCTAATGAATTAATTAAATAAATAAAGATTTATTTAATTAATAGAAGAAATGGGATCAATTAAATAAATAAAACTATTATTTAATTTAGGAAAAGGACAATTTAAATAAATAAAAGTATTTATTTAAATGAGGAAAAAGGCTTAGAAGAGGATAAATGAGTTAATTAAATAAATAAAGATTTATTTAATTAATAGAAGAATTAGGCTTAAATAATTAAATAAATAAACATATTTATTTAATTAGACATGACAATTTTAGTTGTCTACATTTTGCCCCTCTTTGAGACAATGCATCTTGTCGCGTTGTTTCAAAGAAGATAAGATAAACTGATACACAGTTGCCCCAAGATGGGAATGATATGCCCCCTCGAGAGATTAGATGAAAATGTCTGAAAAGACCGCAGACAATCTCTTGATAAGAAATAAAGGCTAGAAAGGATTGACAAGATAGGATAGAGTGACAGAATCACGGGATAAAGAAGTTTGACACGAGAAACTAGGGCTAGGGTAGTCTATAAGATAGACTACGAGGGAAAACATCCTCATTGTCATCCACACACCTAAGAGATCATAGTGTGGAGAGAGCGGAGAGCAGTCAACAACGAAGGCATTGGTGCACAGATTCAATTGCGTTTTCTGATATTGGAGGCTAGTAGATGCAAGAGAGTCAGTGAGTACCACAAAACCTCCTTTTACCTTGTTGCATTAATTGTTGTCATACACGCATGTTAGGTAGGTCTTAGAAAAAATGCCAAGCGGGGGGAAAACGTTAAGGCATGTCTGCATTGGTGCCAAGCATGTCTGGGTAGGTTAGGTGCGTCTGTGTCGAGTGTAAACACGTCTATGGTTTCAAAGGCATCTATGACAAATGCGAGCGCGTTTGTGAAATGCAGAAACGTCTATGCAGGGCATGCACGTCTATGCATGGCAAAGGCACATTTGTGTGTTTCAGGCGCGTCTGTGAAATGCAGAAACATTTGTGAAGTATGTAAGCGCGTTTGTGTCATGAATGCACGTTTATGTCTTCAAGGTTGGATAGACAGTTCTGTGATAAACATACGCCGTCGATTGGATAAGTTGCTGAGAGGATACACTCAAACAAGTCCTCTAGGGAAGACTAAGATAACATATAGGGCTAGGATTGACAATTTTGTGATAGAACATACGTCACTAATCAGGAAAACTACTCAAGAGGATACACTCAAGCAGAGCCCCCAGGATAGGATAGAGCGAGGCACTTTGTGATGACAAAGGAGTACCATAGAAATTGACAATTTTGTGATAGAACATACGTTGCCAATCAGATTAGGCTGAAATTGACAATTCTGTGATAGAACATACTTTGTCAATTGGATAAGCTACTCGAGAGGATACACTCAAGTAGGTGCCTTAAAAGAAAAGATAAAAGCAACACTTTGTGATGAATAGGGAGTACTACTAGGATAGAGTGTCATATGATAGATATAAGCACTAGGATAAAAAAAACAACACTTTGTGATGAACAGGGAGTACTACTAGGATTGACACAATTGATTTTATTCACTGCAGGAGGACCTACCTATGTTGGAGTCACGAGAGGGATACCCTTTGACTTAGGGATTATGACTAGAGTTGACATTGGAGGATAGAGCAACAGTTAAGGCCATGGGATTATGATACATTATGTATATGCCTGAGTTTCGGGTGAACATGGGGTTGTTGACTGCATTAGCCGAGAGATGGCACTCAGAGACATGCACATTTCATTTGCTGATGGGTGAGATGACGGTCACCTTAGAGGATGTGTATAGGATACTACGGATATCGATCGATGGGGAGTTGGTTCCTTACACTCGAGAGGGAGATAGGGAGGCATTGAGATGAGTGTTCTAGGATCTAGGACTGGAGATGAGGGCAGGACATGTGGCCTGGGACACCATGACACAGACAGGATTGGCACTACTGACAGTGTTGGCAAGAGTGATCAGTGCACTCCTTTGTTCAGACAGGGTGACACGAGGGTTGGTTGTGGGATGGGGGAGGACTCTGGAGACATTGATGACTGAGCACACCAGGTTTGCATGGGGGCCGTGTCTACTGGCACACTTTGTATTATGAGCTGCATCAACTTGTGTATCATGGATCAATAGGATTGGGGTGTGGAGTGACATTATTGCAGGTATGGGCATATGAGCATCTTCTGGTTACATGACCGATACACTTTAAGGGAAGGGGATATGGGCGCACTTATGTACATTTGTATGATATGATTACTTCTCAGCCATGGATTGGGAGGCTAGAGTATTGGCATCGAGTGATTGATGAGGTAGACAATGTGGTATGGAGGCCTTACTGAGATTGTGAGGAGTGGGAGGATGATGCAGTGGAGTTGCCATACGTGTTCAGGAATAGGTATCTGATTGGGCGGACACCATATGTCATTGAGCGGCAGTTGATAGACAAAGTATGCAGGCAGTTTGGCAGAATACAACATATGCCATGGGGTTCAGGGATGTATGCATGGACAGTGAGAGATTAGGCACATTTAGGTCCGTTACTATCTTATGATCAGGCAGTGGCATAGATGCAGGTGATGGTTCCCATTCCTTGGGAAATTTGGGTAGATGTGGAGGACATAGGGATGGATGCTGAGTATAACACATATTGGGCAAATCATCCATCTCCATGGTTGACAGATCTAGGGGAGCCGATAGAGGGTGATGGTGGGGATGGTGGAGGCAGAGGCAGATGTTGGAGGTGGGGTGCAGTAGCAGAGAGGAGGGTAGCTCAGAGGAGAGATGGAGGAGAGGAGAGGTAGGCTCATGTAGTTAGAGGTAGAGGTGGACTGCCTTTACAAGTGCGAGCAGCATAGGTTGCCAGATAGGGACAGGGACAAAGATAGCCACAAGAGCAGCCACGGGGACAAGGGGAGGAGGGAGGAGAGTAATAGGATGAGCTACTATCCTTGAGGGAGATCTGCCAGGGACATGCAGATGAGATTCAAGACCTAGAGAGGGATGGGGCTAGGCTCAGAAGACAACTGAGGGACACTGAGTGAGAGAGAGATCAGGCTATTCAACACTACACAGAGTCTGAGGCAACACTGAGGGCAGGCAGTGAGGCAAGTAGGTAGGAAGCAGAGGACACTAGGACTGGATATGCCTATGTTCTATGATCAGGGGAGGAGATAGGCTACTGGAGAGACCTATATTATGGAGTTGTGCAATCTGATCAATAGGCTAGGAATTTTCGGAGACCATCACAGACTACGACGACCATTGGAGGGAGAGACAAGAGACACACGTCTAGTGGTGGGGTCATGGGCCATCCACCACCACCAGATAGAGGGGGCGAGAGAGATTATCTTGGGGTGGGGACTTCCAGGGCTCAGACTCTGTTGAGGCCAGCTAGCTTCAAGGGAGGGAGTTCATCATAGCCTTAGACGACTCCCTATGTATCAGTTTTGTACCATTTTTGTATGATGATGTAGACACCTTCGAGGGATTTTGTAGCCACATGTATTTTTAACATCATTGTATCACGACACTTATGATTTTGATATATATATGAGATGATTCATCCTTATGGAAGCTATATGCATGTGTACCTATGTGATGTTGCTTCTATGTGATGCATGTTTCTATATGATGCTTATGATATGGATGCAGATATATATACATGATGAAATGCAATATTTTTGTTCTTTTTATGGGTTTATATGTTATTCAAATGCAAATGCAAATGTGAATGTATGAAATGCAGATGAATATGATAATGCAAATAACTATTTACATGATGAGAATGTAAAATGTGCTAACATAAGTTGTGTGCAGGATATGGTGCAATTGTGATATCCATATGTATGAAATGCTAATTTATGGTAATGCAAGTACAAACTACATGAAATGCAAATATTTTTGGCATGTCATTATACTCAATCATGTGATAGCGGGCTACGTGGACTCAAGAAGGACGATGGAGGTCAATCAAGAAAGAGGGATGGAAGATAGAAGATATGGAATTGAAAGAGATTCTTGTGCTTTATCATCATTGAGCTTTATTTTGGCAAATAGGTTATGACAATTCAGATATAGGTTCGACCCAAAAAGTCATTGTACCTGTTTGCATGGAGATCAGACAGTCACAAACAAGGAATGCCGCAGTTCATACTAGACTCACAGTGACCTCATATCCTTGGACAAGTCATAGCAAAACTAAGAGACAATCCACAGCCAACAAAACAAAAGGTGCACATATCCCATCCTCTCTTTTCTAGTCAAAGACATCCCAAAGATAGAATCTCTAGTCAAAGACATCCCGGAAAAGCTAAAAGACATGTCACCAAAAGATAAAATCAAAATAAAACCAAGACTCGACACCAACATCCACTGTAGTCCTCAAGTTTAGTGTCTCTTGTCACTTGTATAAGTCTATTTTGATTGTGGTCACAATGTTTTCATTCACACAAGGATAGATAGCACTGAACAATAATATTGTCTGAGTCTGTTGAAAGATTTGATTTGTTGAAGCCCATTGTTGTTGTGTCTCATCTGAAACTGATTGAATCCATGAAACTGACTTTATTGCGGAGAAGATGAAACTTTATTGTGGATACGTGATGTAAGTGTTGCTTTATTGTGGATTGTGCATGGATAGACTGAAGAAAAATGTAAGAAACTGTACTCCTCAGACATGTGATGCTCTTAGTTCCACACCCATCACTAGACTTAGGATTTGCCTTAGCCATAGATAGGAGCTAATTTATTATGTATGGAAAGGGGTGAAAAGGAGGGATTATTATGAATGGCTAACTAATCTTAGGAAGATCAATAAAAATCCATGTTGGGAATGGGCAAGTTTATTATGGATGGATAGGTTGTGAGTGTGTGCAAAGTGAAAGGATGAGATTGAATCCTGAAGGAGGGAGAAGCAATGTTTCTACACATGGCGCTAGTAACCTGGTTTTCACCATGGTACTTGCCTAGGGCGCCACCGAAGTGGTTTTCACCGTTGGACGAATTTATTTCTCTTTACTTTTTTTTTGTGTAACAAGGTGCCTGTTTGCCAGGTTTTCACCAAGTAACAATTTTTTTTTTAATGATTTTTTTGTATTTTTTTGTATTTTTTTTACATTTTTTTTATAATTCTGAATTAGAATATGCTGGAGAGCTATGTGTAAAACCTACGAAGGTGCATGCTGTTGATTGGATCTTGCAAAGGTTTACCATCTGGGCTCGAAAGCTGATATGCACCTAGTCCATAGACTGCTGTGATGACATAAGGACCCAGCCAATTGGGCTCAAATTTTCTTTACTTTTCTTGGTCCTGTTGATTTCTTGGATTTTCCTTGAGAACTAAGTCACCTACCTCAAATAGATGAGGCTTAACCTTATGATTGTAGTTGTGACTCATTCTTTGTTGATAAGCCTTGAGGTGATTAAAAGTAGTTTGTCTTCGTTCATCCAATAGTTCTAGTTCTTGTAATCGAGAGACCCTGTAGTCTTCATCACTGATAATATTGTGCAAAGAGACTCGCAAAGATGGTAACTCGACCTCAATAGGCAAGATAGCTTTGACACCATAAAAAAGCGAATAAGGTGTGGCTCCTGTAGGTGTGTGAACACTTATGCGATAAGCCCAAAGTGCGGGATTAAGTTGGATGTGTCAATTTTGGCCAACGTCATCGACTGTATTTTTGGGGATTTTAAGAATGGTTTTATTAGACGCCTCAGCTTGACCATTACCTTGGGGGTAGTATGGAGTGGAGAAGCGATGGGTAATATGGAAACGGTCACAAAGTTCATGAATATCCTAGTTCTTGAAGGGACGTCCATTATCTGTGATGATGGAAAGAGGGATACCGTAACAACAAATGATATAGTTAAGAATGAATGTAGCAATCTGTTTTCCAATGACCTATGTAAGAGGAATGACTTCAATCCATTTTGTAAAATACTTTATGCCAGTGATAATGAATTTGTGGCCATTGGAAGGAGGGTGAATCTTGCCTATGACATCGAGTCCCCACTGATAAAAGGGCCAAGGATTCACAATCGGTTGAAGTTCTTGTGCTAGCGCATGAATAAGGTCTCCATGAATTTGACATTGCTTACATTTCTTAACAAATTGATATGAATATTTTTCTATACTGGGCCAGTAATATCCAGTCCTGGTGAGTTTCTTGGCCAAGGTGGGACCACTACAATGTGGACCATATATACATTCATGAACTTCGCATAATGCAATATGAGCTTTGTCCCCTTCTAAACATCTAAGAAGAGCTCCATATAGACCTCGACGGTAAAGGATATCGCCTAAAATGGCATATCGGGAAGATTGGCGAATAAAAGTACGACGTTGGTTGTTGGATAAGTTAGGGTGAAGGATATTGTTACGAAGGTATGTGAAAATGGAACCATATAAATGGGAATCAGGACCAACGACACATATCATCTCAACAGGAGTGATCTCATATGAGGAAACCAAAAGGTTATCCACCAAGAACTCATAGCAAGTTTCATTATTTGGTAGATCAATCAGCGAGGCAATAGTAGCCATGGCATCTATAGCTTGATTCTATTCTCTTGGTATCTGCTCAAAGGTTATCTTTATGAAATATTGCTTGAAGTCATCTACCATTTTCTTGTAGGGCATTAATTTTTAATCGTTTGTTTGGTAGTCATTGGTTGCTTGACGAATTACAAGTTGAGAGTCCCCAAAAACATGAAGTTCTTGGATCTTCCACTGAACTACAATTCGTAATCTAGTTGTTAATGCCTAATATTTTGCTATATTATTAGTGCAAGGAAATGACAATCGGTATGATTTTGGAATGGAATCCCCTTGACATGTGATAAAGATGATGCTAGCTCCTGCCCCATGTTGCATGTACGGGCATTAAAGTATAGTTTCCAAGGCTTCATGTGTGATACCATTAGGATGGATTCATCTGGAAACTTTGAAGTTAGAGGAGCATCATCTATCATGGGTGCATCTGCCAACTGATCTGCGATAGCTTGTCCTTTTATTGCTTTTGTGTCCACATAATCGATGTTGAATTCACTCAAGATCATAACCCATTTAGCTAGTCTGCCAGTAAGCATTGTCTTATTGAGAAGATACTTCAATGGATCTATCCTTGTGACCAACTTAGTTTTATGAGTTAGCATGTAATGTCGTAATTTCTACAAATCAAAAACCACAGCAAGACGTGCATGCTCAATTGGTGTGTAATTAAGCTCATAACCAACCAAAGTATGACTAATGTAATAGACTGCCTTTTCTTTGCCTTCATTGTCTTGTTGTGTGAAGAGTGCCCCCAATGTTGTTTGTGTAGCTGATATGTAGAGTAATAGGGGTTGTTCTGGAACTGGTGGCATCAAGACTGGTGGATTCAGAAGATAATCTTTGAGTATTTGAAAAGCCTATTGATAGTTATCATCCCATTTGAATTTGATGTTTTTGTGTAGCAAGTGCTGAAAAGGATGACATTTATCTGCAAGTTGTGCTATGAATCTTCGTATGGACTGGAGTCTTCCTTGTAAAGATCAAAGTTGACTGACATTCCTTGGTGGTGGCATTTCTAATATAGCTCCAAATTTTGTTGGATTGACTTGAATTCCTCTTTTTGAAACAATGTATCCAAGGATTTTCCCGGAGGTTACTCCAAAGACACACTTCTTGGGATTTAATCTCACTTTGTATTTTTCCAACCGATCAAAGGCCACTGAAAGGATGTCCAAATGTGTGTCTCTGTCTAATGATTTTCCCAAGATGTCATCAACATAATCTTCTATAGTTACATGCATAAGATCATGAAAAATAGTAGTCATAGCTCTTTGGTATGTAGCACCTACATTCTTTAGCCCGAAGGCCATGACATTCCAGCAGAAAGTTCCCCAGGGATAAGTAAACGTTGTTTTGTGTTGGTCCTCAAGTGCAGTTTTTATTTGGTTATAGCCATAAAATCCATCCATCAAAGATAACATCACATGACTTGTTGTGAGTTCCACTATCAGGTCTATGTTTGGCAATGGAAAGTCATCTTTAGGACAAGCTTTGTTGATGTCTCTGAAATTTATACATATTCTGATGTTGCGATCTGGCTTACTAACTAGTACTAAGTTGGAGATCCATTAAAGATAATCAATTGGTCCTATGAATCCAACATCTACCAAATTTTCAAGTTCCACCTTTACTAATAATGCGACTTGTAGATGCATTTTTCTTAATTTCTGCTTCACTGGCTTTGCTCCTAGCTTAACTATCAAATGATGCATTACTAGATCAGGAGCCAGTCCAGGCATATTTGTCACTCTGTGAAGAAACTTATGAACTTTTATCTTTCTCTCTCTGTCAGAGATTGTGTCAAGAATATGTTATGTGGAATCTCTTTTGTATCAATGTTCGTTTTGATAGTCTCCTCTACCAACATGGATGTTTTTTCTTCGTATGATGCTGACAGAATGTCGAGCCTTCCATCTTCAAGCGCCTCAGAGAGGTTTTCACCCTTAGATACATCCTTTCTTTTTACTTTTTTAGAGTTAGACAGTGCCACAATGTGGTTTTCACCGTAAAACCCATGATTTGTTTTTATATTTACAATTTTGCAACTAGAAGGCCCAACACCCTCACCGAAATATGCCACATTGTTGAGTTCTATAGTGTATCCCGCCTTATGGTCCCCAAGTGGAAGATCATCTCATATGCATAAATAGTCAATGAAGGCCTCATCATTTTAGAATGTGTCAAATTGTACAGGTCCTTCATGGTCCCAATCAATAAGTTGGTGGTCAACAAGAGGAAGGCCATCAATGTTTTCAAAGTCAGCGGGAGTAAGGGTGAAGATACAGTTATATTTAGGTATATCAAGGTAGTTGTTGAGGTCATCAATAGCACTCTCCTCATCTATCTTGATTGTGAACAAGTCCAAATTGTCATCACTAAAAGCACATTCAACAATGGGTGTCCTCACTCTTCATGATTTCAACCTAGAACCTAAAAACAAAGACTGTGTGGGATCCTCAAGGGTTGTTTCTTGACCAACTTTCAATTTTCTATAAAATTCCTCTTCTTCTATGGGTTCACCTAGCTCTCTAAATGTATCGGTGAGTTCATAATCATTGGATGATTTTTCCAAACCCCATTCCCATCCATTGGAGTCAGTGGAATAGCAGCTCTCTTATTGATCATTGGAATTTTTTATTTGTAATGCCTCTTTTGATTTTCGAGCGTTTACCCTGGAAGGTATGTGTTGGCATTATGTAAACCGGCATGAAGACATAATGATATTATATGTTGTCATTGATGTCAATATAGGATATAGTGTGAACCGGCACATGTGATAAGTGAAGAGAGAGGAACCGACATATGTATGAACCTGTTTTTATGCCAAAGTGAAGCGGCATATTTGTTCAAGGTGAACTGGCATGTAGTTATGGGAACCAACACATGGAAGCATTGTATGACTACCGGTTGGTAGGTAGCTTCCACTTCGGGGTTTCCAGTTGGAGTACCTCAAGTCTGTGTGACTCAATCGGTGATCTTTGTGTGATGAGTTAGCAGTATGATGAAGGACAGATCGTGTTGCCACGTAAGCTCTGTGTGCGTGAAGGATCTTGCATGAAGATGACTATTCCTATCTAACTCGAGAATGTGCGAAGTCTGTCAAATGGTGATAACGCGTGATGGGTTATCAGCCGCCATGAAAACGGTGGATAATGGATGATGGATAATGTCTTGAGATCGATTCAAGATTGTTGCATTTAATGCAGCATGATTCAACGGTCAAGATCGAACTGTTTGAATTGCTTAACCTAACAGGTTTAGGGTTTAGGGTTTTTTCTACTGACCTGTATGTTTCCTGTAAGGTCGATGTTGGGTTTCTTTCTAAGGTTGTTGGTAAAAGTTGTGAGTGTGTATCCAAGTAAAGTGATACATGATTCTTGCCAAACCAAAGGAGATAAGAGATACCTGCAAAATGTATGTGGAGAAGGAAAAGAGGAGCCTAAACAGATCTGCATTAGCATTAAGTGTTGTTAACAAATCATTGTAATACCTGTTGATCTCTAACCACTTCAATAGTTGTAAAATCCCCTAACAGGGTAGCCTTAACTGGCTTGATTCAAAATCCCTTAAATCGAGTGGTCTTAACCGGCTTGTTTCAAATCCCTTAACCGGGTAACTTGAGGCTAATGAGTTCTGAGAAGCTAGAGAAGCTTAGGAGATCCTTTTAGCTATTGAGTTCTTGAAATCCTTTAACAAGGTGACCCTACCGGGTTTAACCCTTAACCGAGTGATCCTTAATAGGATCGGTTCCTACCAGAACCTATTGTAATGTCCTTAACCGGACAAGGCTCCTAACAGAGTGGACTTCTAAAGAGTTCAAAAAGAAGCTTGTGGGTATTCATCCCCATCGTGGTTTTTCCCAATTGGGTTTCCACATGAAAAATATGTGTGTCATGTGAAATGCTTCTGTCTTGTGATGCTTTGTTTTACCTATTAAGCACATGAAGGTTCTATGTTTTATGCCTGTCTATAAAACATATTGAACTCATTGTTGTGAAGATCTGATGGTCAAGTTTACTGGTTTATGCATGAGAATATAATGATATTGTAGTATTGAGCTAAGAGGAAAGCTTATTGAGTGACTGGTTCATGACTGATTGAGCTATATTGGATGTTACTGGTTGCACTCTGCTTTACTGGTATCCTTGTTTGTTAGTCATTTGGAGCATTTGTTGTTAAACCGATTTTTGACTGTATTTGTGTTTGTACAGATTCAAACCCCCCCTCTCAGTACCGGTTTGGTACTAGTGGTTCATCATTGACCTATCAATTGGTATCAGAGCACTCCAGGTCCTTTGTGTTGTAAGCTTAACCGCTTGAGGAAAAGATCCTAGTCAAATGATGAAGAGGGAAGGTCCAAAGTTTAACAGGGAAAATTTTGGTATATGGAAAGACAGGATGAAGATATTCATCAGAAGCATGGGTGTTCAACATTGGAGTTATGTTGAAATTGTATATGTTGTTCCTACTGGTACTCTCATCGATGACCAAAAGAGAGAGATACAAGAAAATGGGCAAGTCATGGAAGCCCTCATCAGTAGCCTATCTGACATTGAATTTATTGATGTTCAGGACAAGGCAAATCCCAAAGAGGTATGGGATGCTCTTGAAAATATCTATGGTGGTGATGAGCATGTAAAACAGGCTAAGGAAGAGAGCTTGAGAGGAAAGTTTGAAGACATGCAGATGGTTGAAGGAGAGACCATTCAACAGTATGAAATAAGAATCAAAATAGTTGTTGGAGAAATAAAGAGTGCAAGTGGAAAAATAGAAGATTCCACTGTGGTAAGCAAAATCCTGAGATCCCTGTTGTCGATCTATGCAATAAGGGTTGCTACTATTCAGGAGCTGAGATCAATAGACAAGTCTAAGGCATCCTTGGATTCCATCATAGCCAAGTTGACAGCCTATGAGCTGAATAGTTTTGATGGTAGTGTTCAAAAGATAGAATCAGCTTTTAAAGCTTCTGTTATACCATCCAAAAAAGGAAAAGAGGCTAGCACTAGTGGGGAACCTAATCAGAATAGAGAAATGAAGAATGAAGAGTTTCTGATGGAATTTGAAGCTCTTCTTGCTAGGAGATTTCCAAAAGGGACCGGTAAATACAAAGGTAAGCTTCCTTTGAAATGTTTCTCCTATAACTGGATATGACATATTGCTATGAACTGTCCTAATAGTGACAACAAGGATAAACTGGAAAGGTTCAAGAAATTCAAAGGAGGAAATTGGAGAAATTGTTTTGTGGCAGTTGATGAAGGTGTCATAGATGAGGAATCAGAAGATGAAGAGAATGAAGACATTGTGTTTGTTGTTGTAAAGGAAGATGTGGCAGACAAGAAGGCTCTTGTCTCCCAGTTTGATGATTCCAATGAGTGGATCATTGACAGTGGCTGTTCTCACCATATGACAGGTGACCGGAGCAAGTTTCTATCCTTAGAGGAGTATGATGGTGGTGTGGTTCATTTTGGCAATGATGCACCATGCATGGTCAAAGGCAGAGGGTCCATCTCTTTGAATGGAAAGAGTAGTGTTGACAATGTGTACTGGGTTGATGGTCTCAGACACAACCTTCTAAGTGTTGCCCAGCTAAATGACAGTGGTCTCACTTTGCAATTCAAGAATGGAGTTTGCAGAATCAAAGGTAAAGATGGTAATTTGGTAGCCACCGGCATGCAAACTAAAGGTAACCTATTTCATCTGTATACAAATATAAGTACATGTCTTATGGCTAAGCTTGATGATAGCTGGATATGGCATAGGAGATTCTGCCATGTGAACTTTGATAACATTGTGAAGGCTAGTAAGATCAAGGAAGTTAGAGGGTTGCCGGTGTTGAGAAAACCGGATAATACCTTGTGTAGAGAATGTCAATTGGGGAAAGTGTCTTCCTCAACCTTTAAAGGTAAATCTTTCACTGCTAACAACTTGCTTGATCTTGTGCATACTGATTTATGTGGTCCTATGAAAACTAGAAGTGTGCAGGGTGATAGGTACTTCATGATTCTCACTGATGACTGCTCAAGAATGATGTGGGTCACATTATTGAAAGACAAGTCTGAAGCTTTTGGGAAATTCAAAGCTTTCAGAGCATTAGTGGAGAAGGAAAGCGGTAAGAGGATCAAATGTCTCAGAACTGATCAAGGAAGGGAATTCACTTCTAGTGAATTCAACAAGTATTGTGAAGAATTTGGCATCAAGAGACAACTGTCTACCCCTCGGACTCCACAACAGAATGGCCTAGCAGAGAGGAACAAATAGACTATGGTTGGAGCAGCTAGAACCATGTTGATCCAAGGAATGGTTGCTCACACCTTTTGGAGAGAAGCGGTGAGCACTGTAGTCTACACTATGAACCGGGTACTCATAAAAAAGGGTAAGGACAAAACTCCTTATGAGTATTGGACCGGTAAGACACCTGTGGTTAACTACTTTAAGGTATTTGGTAGCAAATGTTACATCAAGTGGAGTGAACATCAAGGCAAATTTGAAGCTAAATGTGATGAAGGAATATTTCTAGGATATTCCACCAAGAGTAAGCTTTCAAGTGCTACAACAATAGGACTCAGAGAATTATGGAAAGCATCAATGTAAGAGTTGATGAATCCTCTGAGAAGACCGAGGAAACTGGTAGTGAGCAAGTTGTAAATGAACCGGTTGCAACCTTTTGGGAACCGGTTGTCAGTCAACCGAGTACCAGTAACAGTGTTCCTGAACCAGTGAATGTTGATACTGATGAAGATGAGGATGAAGAAGAAAAGCAAGAAGAACCAGTTAAGACCATTCCTCGGTATGTCAAGTTGAATCATGATCCTAAGAAGATGATAAGTGATAAGGATGCAGTAATCCTTACCAGAAGAAAGGTCAGAGAAAACTCATGTATGATCTCTGAATTTGAGCCTAAGTCATTCAAAGAGGCTCATAAAGATGAAGACTGGATCAAGGCAATGGAAGAAGAACTTGACCAGATAGAGAAAAATGGTACATGGTCCTTGGTACCCAGACTAGAGCATAAAAATGTCATTGGCACCAAATGGGTGTTCTAAAATAATTTGAATGAGGATGGCTCAGTGATTAGGAATAAAGCCAGACTGGTATGCAAAGGATATGCTCAAGAAGAAGGTGAAGACTATGGGGAAACCTTTGCTCCTGTAGCCAGATTGGAAGGAGTTCGTATGCTTCTTGCATATGCAACTTTTAAGAGATTCAAGGTATATCAAATGGATGTAAAATCTGCATTCCTAAATGGTGTACTTAAAGAGGAGGTGTATATTGAGCAACCAGATGGGTTTACCCTATCCGAAGACAGTGATATGGTATGTAGGTTACATAAAGCATTATATGGTCTAAAGCAGGCACCTAGGGCATGGTATGAGCGCCTACATTCCCATCTTGTGAATATTGGATTTGAGAGAACAAGTGAAGATAGCAATATCTACTTGAAGTCTGAAGGAGATCAGATCCCGATCTGTGAAGTATTTGTTGATGACATCATCTTTGGTGGAGATGACAAGATGAGTCATGAGTTTGCTGATGAGATGAAGAAAGAGTTTGAGATGTCACTCATAGGGGAGATTAAGTTCTTCATTGGACTGCAGATCCAGTAGATGGAAGATGGAATCTTCATCACTCAGTCCAAATATGTCAAAGAGGTGTTGAAGACTTTTGGCATGGAAGACAGCAAACCGGTTGGTACACCGATGGTGACTAGTTGCAAATTGACAAAGGAGGATGATTCCGCACTAGTTGATGAGAAGGAATACCAGTCAATGATTAGTAAGTTGCATTATGTATTGCATAGCAGACTGGATATTGCACATGCAGTTGGCATCGCTACAAGGTTCCAGAAGAGTCCAAGAGAATCTCACTTGATTGCAGTCAAACGAATTCTTAGGTATCTGAAGGGAACCGTTGACTATGGATTGTGGTACCCATACAACAATAATTTCAATCTGAAAGTGTTCACAGATGCTGATTAGGCCGATAATGTGGATGACCAGAAGAGCACAACTAGTGGTGCATTCTTTCTCAGTGGTAGACTGGTCTCATGGATGAGTAAAAAGCAGAGTTGTATCTCTCAGTTTACAGTGGAAGCGGAGTATGTTGCAGCTTTCATGAACTGCACTCAGACAATCTAGATGAAGCATGTACTAGAAGGCTTCAAGATCCCTATATCTGAACTGGTTAGTATATTCTGTGATAACACAAGTGCTATCAATATACCAAAGAATCTGGTTTTACATTCTAGAACCAAGCATTTTGAGCTTAAGTATCATTTCTTGAGGGAAAAGGTTCAGAATAAAGAGATTGCATTGGAGCAGTTAGCAGACATATTCACCAAGCCTCTCCCAAAGACAACATTTGTGCATTTGAGAGGTGAATTAGGGGTATTGCCCCTTCAGAAGGTGAACTAAAAGTGATTGTTCAACATCAGTCAGGTACCGGAAAGATAAATATTTGGTTGATTGGTGTGTTGAAGGATGCTACTCCTCAGGGGGAGTAGCATGATGAAACAGTGATGATTGTACCTCCACTTTGACATTGTTGTCAAAGGGGGAGAAGAAGTGAAGCGAAAAGATATCTGTAGCAAATGGGGAGAAGATGTGAAGCATAGAAGATATCTGTTGTATATTGCCATCAATGCCAATGGGGGAGATTGTTGGCATTATGTGAACCGACACGAAGACATAATGATATTATATGTTGTCATTGATGTCAATATAGGACATAGTGTGAACCGGCACATGTGATAAGTGAAGAGAGAGGAACTAGCATATGTATGAACTGGTTTTTATGCCAAAGTGAAGCGGCATATTTGTTCAAGGTGAACCGGCATGTAGTTATGGGAACCGACACATGGAAGCATTGTATGACTACCGGTTGGTAGGTAGCTTCCACTTCGGGGTTTCCGGTTGGAGTACCTCAAGTCTGTGTGACTCAATCAGTGATCTTTGTGTGATGAGTTAGCAGTATGATGAAGGACAGATCGTGTTGCCACGTAAGCTCTGTGTGTGTGAAGGATCTTGCATGAAGATGATTATTCCTATCTACCTCGAGAATGTGCGAAGTCTATCAAACGGTGATAACGTGTGATGGGTTATCAGCCGCCATGAAAACGGTGGATAATGGATGATGGAGAATGTCTTGAGATCGATTCAAGATTGTTGCATTTAATGCAACATGATTCAATGGTCAGGATCGAACCGTTTGAATTGCTTAACCTAACAGGTTTAGGGTTTAGGGTTTTTGCTACCGACCTGTATGTTTCCTGTAAGGTCGATGTTGGGTTTCTTTCTAAGGTTGTTGGTAAAAGTTGTGAGTGTGTATCCAAGGAAAGTGATACGTGATTCTTGCTAGACCAAAGGAGAGAAGAGATACAAAAGAGGAGCCTAAACGAATCTGCATTAGCATTAAGTGCTATCAACAGATCATTGTAATACTTGTTGATCTCTAACCACTTCAACAGTTGTAAAATCCCCTAACAGGGTAGCCTTAACTAGCTTGATTCAAAATCCCTTAAATCGGGTGGTCTTAACTGGCTCATTTCAAATCCCTTAACTGGGTAACTCGAGGCTAATGAGTTCTGAGAAGCTAGAGAAGCTTAGGAGATCCTTTCAGCTATTGAGTTCTTGAAATCCTCTAACAAGGTGACCCTACTAGGTTTAACCCTTAACTGGGTATCCCTTAACTGGGTGATCCTTAACAGGATTGATTCCTACCAGAACCTATTGTAATGTCCTTAACCGGACAAGGCTCCTAACAGAGCGGACTTCTAAAGAGTTCAAAAAGCAGCTTGTGGGTATTCATCCCCACCGTGGTTTTTCCCAGTTGGGTTTCCATGTGAAAAATATGTGTGTCACGTGAAATGCTTCTATCTTGTGATGCTTTGTTTTACCTGTTAAGCACATGAAGGTTCTATGTTTTATGCCTGTCTATAAAACATATTGAACTCATTGTTGTGAAGATCTGATGGTCATGTTTACTGGTTTATGCATGAGAATATAATGATACTGTAGTATTGAGCTAAGAGGAAAGCTTATTGAGTGACCGGTTCATGACTGATTGAGCTATACTGGATGTTACTAGTTGCACTCTGCTTTACTGGTATCCCTGTTTGTCAGTCATTTGGAGCATTTGCTGTCAAGCCAGTTTTTGACTGTATTTGTGTTTGTACCGATTCATCCCCCCCGCTCTCAGTACCGGTTTGGTACTAGTGGTTCATCATTGACCTATCAGTATGAAACCAAGCCATTTTGAGTGCTGATTTTTAAATGTCAATTCTGGTTTCAAAGGTTGAGTGATACCTTCTTTTCTTAAGCCAAAAGGACTTTTACTATCATACCCAAACTTTTGTAGGATTTTGAATCCTTTGCTATATTTTTCACATGGTATCTTGATGTGATCTTGTGTATCATTTTCAGGGTCTCTGTAAAGAATTTTGTGCAAGTCTTCTTCTTCTATTTCACCCCACTTTTGGAATATAGTAGGATCCCATTTGAGTGTAATGATAGATACCTGTTTAGAAGGATGTATTCATCCATATTCTTTTGGTGAATTCATGACTTACCGCAAGAAAATGGTTTGATTTAGAGTATATTCACCCATGCCTTTATCTTGATATTTCCCTTTAAGCTCACCTTGCTTTGATGTTGAAGGTTTTAGTGACTCAGGGTCAATATATGTAGATGATTGGATTGCCTCTCTATTAATTGGAATTATTGTCTCAGCTTTTGGCCTCAAATTATTGCAGTATATAAATGGATTAGGATCACCATTAACTGTTACTTCTACTCCATTATGAGGAACTTAATGCATTGATGGTACGCAGATGGGATTGCTCCCATCTCATGAATCCACATACATCCTAGAAATATGTTGTATGTGAAATCGAGGTGTAGGACTTGACAAACCACATCCTTTGTAACTGGCCCTACTCTGAGAGGTGAGGTGACTGTGCCCTTGGATAAACGCTCTTCGTCATCATATGCCTTGATGGTAATTTTGTTTGTAGCATTCACAACTTTATCTGAATATCCCAATTGTATTATTGTATTCAAAGTACATATATTGAGACTGGCTCCTCCATCTATCAGGACTCATTTGATGTGGTTTTTGTGTAGGAAGGCCTCAATGTGTAAAGGTGCATTATGTGGTTGGCTTACAGAGGTGTCGTCAGCTTCGGTGAATGTAAGAGAATGTGGAACGGAAAGGTATCCCACCATGGCTTGAAACTGGTCCACGTTTAGATCAGTGGGTACAGAGGTTTCTCTTAGGACTTTATCAAGTATGGATTTATTCGAAGGAGAGATACGCAACAGTTCTAGGATTGAGATAAGCGCGAGTGTCTTCCCTAACTATTCTACTAGGTCGTACTCAGGTTTGGTCGATGAGGAAATGGTGGTTTTAGCTAGAGCACCTTGTAAGGTGACCTTACCTCGACAAGTTATGACATTACATTCAAAGGTAGATTTAGAAGAAGTTCCAATGCCTTTTAAGACAACTTTGGCTCTTTGAGTAGAACTTTCAGGCATTTTGTCCTTTATGATACTAGTAGAAACATAGTTGTCCATCGAAATGTGATTAACAGTTGAATCATAATCATAGGACACTTTGGTATAGTTGGCTTGCTCATCTGTGGATTTGGATTTTCCCTTGTCATGTTTAGGGAATGGCTCCTTAAACATCTCATGTTCTTGATTAGATGTATGTCCCTCGATCTCAATATCACCTCTATCAATAAGATCCTGTATAATGTTCTTCAAGCGATGGCAATTTCTTGTTTTATGTCCCTTTCTCTTGTGATATTCGCAATACTCATCATCATTCCACCAATTTGGTTTGACTTTTGGCTCATATGGAGGATTGTTTGGAATTGCTATTATCTTGTTTGCCATTAACTTCATAAAAGATGACTCAATTGGTTCTCCCAATGGGGTGTATTTCCTTCATGGTTTTGAATTTGCTTGAGTATTTACTTGGTTTCTTGTAGAGGAACTTGATCCTGAAAGAATGATTTTTGGTCTCATTGTGTTAGCATCAACAAAGCCATCATTTACTGTGTTCTTGTTCTTGTTCCAAAATCATGTCTTGTCCTTTCCTTTAAAATTCTCTTTATTTTCTTTGAATATCTTGACGATTCCTTGCTCAATTAAGACCTTCTTTGTTGTTAAGCCTTTCTCAATGATGTCCTTGAAAGTGGACAAACAAGCTTTCCTTAAGTCATAACCAATTTCTCTGTTGAAATTCTATGTAAACATCTCTACCATTTGTTTTTGTGGAATTTCACAAGAGCACCTGCTGGCTAAATTCCTCCATCTTTGTAAGAACGATGAAAATGACTCCCCATCTTTCTGTTTGGTGTTGCACAAAGTGGTAACTGGTATATCTATCTCTATGCTATATGAGAAATGTTGTATGAAAGCTTCTGCTAGATCACTCCATGACTTAATTCCAGGTGGAAGTTGGGAGAACCATTCCGTAGCTTGTTCACCTAAGCTCTGTGGGAACAATCTCATCAAGTATGTTTCTTCGGCTACTACCTCAATCCAAGCTGTGAAAAATTGTCTAATATGCGCCTTAGGGTCTCCTTTATCTCTATACTTATCAAACTTTGGTGTGACAAAGTGTGTAGGAAATGGAGGCATTGAAATGCTCTTATCAAATGGATAGGGACATATATCTCTCATTGTGTAAGGTGGTTTTGGTGTATTTATGTCCTCCATCTTCTTTTGTAAGTCCTTTATTTGTTGTTCCAAATTGTTTTTGGGTGGAGACCCACTTCTTGGACCATATCCCATGCTTGAGCCACTAGGTGGAGGAGGAGGATACTGCATGTATGGATGGTATTGATTGTAAAAATGCTCATATGGAGGAGGTCTATAATGATAAAGTGTGTAGGGACCACTTGATATAGGGTCATAAGGCATGTCATGATCTTGCTCTTGTGTATTGCCCCCGAATTTGACACGGGGTTTTCTTGTGTCCAAATTTTGAGCATGCCTCTAAATATCCAATTGCTTTTGAGGTTGGTCCTTAGCATTGGTATGCGATTGAGTGTATTTATCCACATAAGATTTCCATAAAGGTTTGCGTAGATGGAGTTGTTCATGAGATGTTCTTTCGTGAGTATCATAAGCTTGACCATGTATATTTGGGATCTCAGGTTTTTGAAACAAGGATGATGGTGACTCAGGCACGAAACGTGGTCCCCCAATACCTCCACTAATAGGTCTCCTTTGATCCATATTGAATTGAGTTTCTTAAGTAGGTTGATTTTCCACTATTTGGGACATGTCAAAGTCATGAATTATTTTAGCTCCACTTTGTGCCATCACTTGCAGGAAATATTGTCTATCTCTTCTCATGATCTCTTCAACCAATCTATTAAAATGGGGTTCCATGATAGTTTCTTCCACTTCTGCTGAGTGTACTGAAATGTTGTCAACATTGTCATTTTGTGCATCATTGTTGTTTGTATCATCCATGTTCTCAACATTCTAAATGTTTCTATAGATGTCCATGTCAGGTAATGTGGTATGATCATACTCATAGTCACTCATGTTTGCAGACTCTTGAGCCTCTTTAGCTTCCCTCCTAGATTTTTGGGAACAGGTTTCAACCATGAACTAGGTCTTGACCAAGATGTGTGAGACTAGATGAAAATGGAAAGAGTATGGAAGACGAAGAGTTGGATGGAATGTAAATGAATCTGAGGTGTACTTGCAATGTCCAAAGTGTCAGACCAAGTATGTATGTAGTAGAGTAGGTGTGACTTCCAAAGAGATGATAGATCTCTTGATGAGGTAATTTGACCTTGACTCCAAGTAAGACCAAGTGAGACCCAAAGGTGATAGACCTTGATGAGAGACCACTTAGCAAAATATTGTTGTTTGTATTGTGTTGATAAAGAAAGATGAGGACAAGAAAGCGACCTTTTGACTCAAGTTTAGATAAATATGAATGTAATGCAAGGTGTAAAGCAATGACGAACTTTGTGAGACCCAAAAATAGGCTGAATGCTAGATGAAAACTGAGAGAAATAACCTAGGAAGCTCAAGAATTCTAAAACTAATTGCTCTTGTTTGCTGGACTGTAAACTTTCCCAATACTAAACACATACGTGCTTGTATACTTCACAGATGTAGTTCCCCAACACAGACTTGATTAGATACTGCACATATGCGTTTCTGAGAATCTTGTAAATGCAGTTTGCTATGATAACATAGACGCGTTTCTATACTACACAAATGTGGTTATAGGACACAGACGTGTTTCTGTCAGACACATGCACATTTCTAAAATTTGAGTGCAATTTTTCCAATTTGTGAAGTTGTTGTTGTGACCAAATCTAAATTTTTAACTATTTTTCGTGACAAGAGGACACAATGTTGACGAGGACTCTATGTTTGCAGGTGTTTAGACTCAAAATGACTCAAAATAAAAGTGTGTTGCTTGATGTAAAAATGTTTTGCATACACTTGAAGACACAAAAGACACAATTTTTGGATGTTTGATCTTGAATGTTTGAATGTTTAAAAGAAGACAAGCACAATTCTTATGGTTGGCCAAGACAATAGTTGTTGATCCCACACGAGATTTCCCTCGAGGCTATGCTATTCAAAGAGGATACGTAGATGCTTGAATCCACTGGCTACATCCTCGACACTCACTTCTCTGGGGCAGCCAAGCACCAGTCCCCACGAAAACTCCCCGTGGCGAACTTTGTATCTCTACTAAGAATCGTATGTGTGTGGGTTGCTCCAGAGGTTCGACCTCCTGCCTCAACAACTAGAAGGATTTTGTCTTTCTAAAACAAAAAGGTGCTAGTAAGGGCATCCACTCATGTGGCCATACATGTGGCACTTTTAGCTTTGTAAATACAAAAGGCTCCCAACCGGTAGGGTTTGCACCCTATTATTGATCAAATAAATTTGATCAAACGAGTTTATGGGGAGACATAGTGTCAGTATGAACTAATCAACACACGTTACCCATGGCTTTCACCATGGATACAATTATATATAGTGGTTCGGAAGAGGGGGGTTTGCCTTGCTACCACTTGGGTCATTCCCTCCCCACTAGTAGTCCTAATGACCACACGGGGAGGCAGGCCCTCTAAAGATTAAACACAAAGAGCCTATTGCTCAAGACACAAAAGACACTGGTTCAATTTTAGTGCACCAATTGAAGTGTTTGCTAATCTATGGAAACAAGGCACACAATGTAAAATCAAAAGAAAACCCTTGCCAAGGTCCTGCAATAAATATTTATTAGTAATTTGGGCTGTTTCAAATGATTACCCCTTCCTTGAAGCGATTAAGTTAGGTTTATTTTAATAAAATATCAAAAAACTTTGTGAAAAATAGGGTCCTTCGACACACAATTTGCTTCCAAAGACAAGTTGCACCACTTTGTTAGCTGGATCACAAAATATTAGCTCAAATAAACTAGATCTAAAACCCTAGATGCAAGCCAAAATGACGAAACGAAACCCTAAATGACGAAACAAAAATTGAAAAATGCAAACTAAACATAGACGTGATTCTGCCCTACATAGACGTGATTTAGCAACACAGACGTGTTTGAATACCCCACAAACGCGCTTCTACAAAAAAGCAAAAAAGCAAAAAACCTGCAGAATATAGAACGTGGTTAAAATTATCACAAACTTGATTAGATTTTACAGACGTGATTATATTCCCCACAGACGTGACTATAATGAAAGCCTGCAATCTGGAAAATAAAAATACTGTCAAAAATAGAGACACGATTCAAAGGTTCACAAACGTGGCAAAAAACAAAAAACGCGATTCCAGAATGCGTAGATGTGAAAAGTCAAAATGTTGTCAGAAATGTCAGATCTTCAACTTCAAAAACACAAAATCTATAATAAAAGGTGTTAAATGCAAAAAGGACAAGAGTACCATCGGGTGTACTGAAATGTGTATGGTGAAAAGTGGATAATGAAAACAACAATATTGAAAGACTAAATGAATTCAACCACAAAACCCTAGCCTAGCAACAACAAAGATCCACCATAACATATGAAGATTACCTAAGACAATGCAAATCAACAAAATAAAAAAACATTATACCATCACATGTCCACTAGGGTTTGAATCTCCATTATTCCTATCTCCATTGATCTTGCTTGATATATTTGCTCTTAGATTTTATGTGTGCACAAGAGCTCAACAAAGAATGCAAATGTGGTTGATAGCTTGATCGCAAGAAGGCTTGATTGCATAAGATTGATAGAAATGCTTGGGAGGGTTGATAGTGAAAGAAGCATCCTCTTATATAAAAGACACTATAAGAAATGGAGGGATAAGATTAAGATGTGTAAAAGATAGATGGTCGGCTAGGATTAAAGGGTAGGTAGAAGAAATTTGAAAATAATGAGAGGGTAGGTAGTGTAGGAATTAAGAGATGAATGTCATGTGTCATGGGTAGAAAAGGCTAATGAATTAATTAAATAAATAAAGATTTATTTAATTAATAGAAGAAATGAGATCAATTAAATAAATAAAAGTATTTATTTAATTTAGGAAAAGGACAATTTAAATAAATAAAAATATTTATTTAAATGAGGAAAAAGGTTTAGAAGAGGATAAATGAATTAATTAAATAAATAAAGATTTATTTAATTAATAGAAGAATTAGGCTTAAATAATTAAATAAACAAAAATATTTATTTAATTAGACAGGATAATTTTAGGTGTCTACAAGTTCCATTGGAATAAAGGATAAGAATGTACATGAATTTCCACCCTACTCTATAATGGGGACTTAGGAAGATAATTCTTGGGTTGGATGGGTGGGTAGAAGGATATGGGATTGTAGTGATTAGCATATGTTCTCAAAATGAGTGGGTAGCCTTGAACTTTACCTATAGATTCCTTGTTGTAATAATTGAGACAATTTCCTTGATGTAGATTGACATTCTTTATCCCTTAGAAATGAAATTTTCTTTAATTATTTTCTTCTCATAATTATGTATGATTTTCAAAGGGATTATTGTATTTTCTGTTGGAAATTGACACTCGTTCGGTGACTTCTGATTCTTGATTTATGGTTTAGGGTTGTCATTGATGACAACTCTTTTTGGAGATTCGATCTGGTAGTCGTGATTCCTCTTATCCAAAAGCATAAGTTAACCGGTAAAATGGGGCTATCTTGGTAATGTTTTGGTCCGTTAAGAATTCTGATGATTGCGATGATTTTAGTGGTTGATTTCGTGTTCTTGGTGAATGGGAAGATCCTTAGGAAGCGTGTGATTATACTCTTTTGGTTCGGTGCTATGCTTTGTTAAAGATTGAAGCCGACTTGAAGCTACACGTTACACTTTTTGAAGTCGACTTGAAGGAGATTATTTTTGTTAAGACCAGATATATAAGATTGATTTGGTGATTAGTTTTCAGTGTATTACTATTGTGGCGATCAGTTTTGGTGTGATTGAGCGCAGTTTCACATGCGCATTTGGTTGGCAGATAATCCAGTAGCTGTCTGAGAGGAAAACAGAGTATTGGCAGAGCGAGTACAGTTAGAGACTTGGTGCTTAACTAGAACTCATTCATGCATTGTTAGATGCTACTTCAGAGTTCATTTCATTGTAGTTCCTCATTGTAACCAAATTGTAAGTCAGTGAGACTTCCCTGAGGGTTGTAGCCTTTCAGCTTATTGTAATTGAACAGTGAGCTCGAGGCAGTGAGCCTGAATGCAAGTGCATTCCCCATCTATGCAATATTTATGTACTCCTGGCCATAGTATATAAATATTATGGGTTCCAGCCCCACAGTGGTTTTTTCCCTTTCTGGGTTTCCACATAAAAATTCCAGTGTTGTGGATATGAGGTTTATTTATTGTTTGTTTATATTCTTTACTGTTATACATGGCTAACCGGTGGATAAAGAACAAGTTTGTGAATTTGATTTCTGGAAGATCGTTGACTCACTCCCCCCTCTCAATGATCCCTGATTCTAACAATTGGTATCCGAACTACAACTCAATGTTGATACTGGTTCATCCGGTAAGCTTCAACACCTAATAGATAACATATCCTCTCAATTTGATTCTTTAACCAAGACATCAACTAGGCAGGTTATGGAGAAATTTAAAGATGAAAAAGTACACACATTTTTGCAAATGATTAGCAATGATAAGGCCTGGCTTGATAAAGAATTAAAACTAATTAATGAGGTCTTAATGGAAGGCAGGTAGATTTATAGTCTTGTCTAGTTTTGACAAATTTTTCCACTGAAATAGACAAGCAAATAGATAATTGCAGAGGTCAGTTAGCTCAAATTTCTCAAGCTTATGACCATACGGCTAACTTAACTGATAGTATTGAAGGCCAAATTTTGACTATTATGGAGCAGATTAGGAATTTTGAGAAGGAGAAGGAGAAAATGGTTAGGCGGGTAGGTGAACCCCGGAACCTAATTGGTCCCCGGTTAGACACCTTAGTGTACCATAAGATGGACTATATTCAAAATATGTCTTAGGAGACTCCAACTGAGATTGCAACTATAGAATTCCATGCTTATGTTTTGAATGGTTTTTTTTCAATTTTGGAGAAATTGTGGGTAGGTTGGAACACCTATTTTGGGTTCCTTTAGGTTGCTTATACAGATGTACTTAAATATGTATAGATCTGATCATCTGATGTGTATATATGTACAAAATATTTTGTAGCACATTCTATCTTTGGCATTTCTATCAAAGGGGGAGAGATAAGGTGAAAAATGTACAGATTGGTTGGGTAAGGAGTGTACAGTTCGGTGATGAAGCTTTTTGGGTTTTTGATCTAAGGGGAGCCTTAAAATTCTTTATTCTTGATCCGGTGTATAGGTTTCAACACTTAGCCATTTTTCACAGGTGTTGCCATCAATGCCAAAGGGGGAGATTGTTGGCAATTGACACTTGTTCAGTGACTTCTGATGCTTGATTTATGGTTTAGGGTTGTATTTGATGACAACTCTTTTTGGAGATTTGATATGGTAGTCGTGATTCCTCTTATCCGGAAGCAGGAGTTAACCGGTAAAACGAGGCTATCTTGGTAATGTTTTGGTCCAGTAAGAATTCTGATGATTGCGATGATTTTAGCGGTTGATTTCGTGTTCTTGGTGAATGAGAAGATCCTTAGGAAGCGTGTGATTATACTCTTTTGGTTCGGTGCTATGCTTTGTTAAAGATTGAAGCCGACTTGAAGTTACACGTTACACTTTTTGAAGTCGACTTGAAGGAGATTATTTTTGTTAAGACCAGATATATAAGATTGATTTGGTGATTAGTTTTCAGTGTATTACTATTGTGGCGATCAATTTTGGTGCGATTGAGCACAGTTGCACATGCACATTTGGTTGACAGATAATCCATTAGCTGACTGAGAGGAAAATAGAGTATTGGCAGAGCGAGTACAGTCAGAGACTTAGTGCTTAACTAGAACTCATTCATGCATTGTCAGATGCTACTTCAGAGTTCATTTCTTTGTATTTCCTCATTGTAACCAAATTGTAAGTCAGTGAGACTTCCCTGAGGGTTATATCCTTCTAGGTTATTGTAATTGAACAGTGAACTCTAGGCAGTGAGCCTAAATGCAAGTGCATTCACCATCTATGTAATATTTATGTACTCTTGGTCATAGTATATGAATATTGTGGGTTCTAGCCCCACTGTGGTTTTTTCCCTTTCCGGGTTTCCACGTAAAAATTTTGGTGTTGTGGATCTATGGTTTATTGTTTGTTTGTTTATGTTCTTTACTATTATACATTGCTAACTGGTGGATAAAGAACAAGTTTGTGAATTTGATTTTTGCCAGATCACTGATTCACCCCCCTCCTCTCAGCGATCTTTGATTCTAACATTTTCTCTATGAATTAATTCTTAAAATAAATGTCTTTAAATCCAAGACATAGAAACAATTAAAAAAATTGTTTTGTTATTTAATAATACCTAGTGTAAAGGGTGGGAATTTCATTTAAATTTTGGGGTCAAATATCAAGACACTTTATACCTCAAGATAGACCTAGGTCAGGAAGTTATTATTTTTTAGGCAAAGATTGAATGTGTAGAAATGGGGTGCAATATTAATCTAATTTTATGTTGTGTAAGTGATATATATATATATATATATATATATATATATATATATATATATATATATATATATATATATATATATATATATATATATATATATATATATATATATATATATGGAGATATATAAATGGAAAATATGCATGGTTGTGATAAAGTTGAATAAAGGGAAATAAGAGAAAATAAAGATGAAGCAAATATGGAAAGGCATTAAGTTGTGAATCAAACATAACACAATAGAACCCTACTTATCAAATGTAAATGTATTAAAAAATTCCATCAAAATAGATAAAAACATTTAATGGAAACCGGAATCTAATATGAGGTGCATGTGAATCTAATATGAGTGTGCATATAGTATATGAATATTCTCAACCATGCAATTGGAATAGTTATGCAAATTTTACCATTACATTTTACCTAATTTGAGGTGCATGTGAATCTAATACGGGGTCAACCCATAATAATGAGTCCCACTTTTTGGCCAAATCAAAACAATGAAATCAACATTTCTCACCAAATCCTCACTTTTAGACACCTATAACATCTAAACCATTAATAATTAAAATATGATGCGAACTAGTGACTTGTGAGATTTTGTGTGCAAATTCTTAATGTGTTTTTTGAAAATTTTAGAAATAAATTATGGATCTTTTTATTTAGCTTTTGATAATAAAAAATATAGTAAACAACATTTTTAAAGAGTGACATTTATATGGTCTTGAATAAAAATTTTTGTACAAAGGATAAAATTCTAAATTTCAAAATATAGATTTGTCACAAAATATCTAGTGCATGGATATTTTGTCATAATTTTTTATTTCATGTATATTTTTAATTAATTTTTGAAGTCAAAATAATTATAATCTGGATAGGAGTGAATTCTTAACCTTTGATTTTAAAAATTAGCTTGCGCATCTTGAATAAGAGGTGCCTTCAAGGATATTAAATTAGCGCATTTTCGAGGCGAGTGAGCTTTCGAGAGTGAGGTGTTCGGCATGCAACAAAATAGGCATTGGGAGGATGAGGCGGTTTCTGATCCGCTCCCCCCCAAAGATCCCTTCAGCTCTCGGGCAGGACATATCTCGCAATGGGTTTTTCAGGATGGCAAATGGATTGTTGTTTTGGCTTCGCCTACTCACTTTACAAAGGATAAAACATCCCAACATGTTTTCCCTTATTCTGCATATTTTAAAGGGTTTTTTCAGCGGCATCAAAATTGGGATCGTAATTTGCGAAATATGGGAAACTGGCAAAAGGGCAAGCAAAAACAGAATGCTAGGGTTTCTGGTAATAAGGCTTGGCTTGATCTGGTGAATGCCTCTGCGAATTTGCAACCAATTTCAAGGGATTCAGGAGGTCATTTGCCGAATGTGGATTTGCCCTCTCAGCCTGCTCTATTCCCGGTTCCTTTGATTGATGCCTCGGATGCCATTTTGGGGAAGAAGGCTCATGATCTTTAGGCTTTGGCAGTCGTGATTTAGGTGTGGGGTGATTCTATTCCTCTGTCCAAGATCCATTATAAACTTCATGCACACTAGTATGGCACTTTGTACTTCCATGTTCTCTCTACAAGTTCATTTATTATTGTGTTTGATTCTGCATCTGCTAGAGATAAGGCTTTGACTATTCCATTTTTTGGCTTGGAAAAAACCTGATTTTTGTGGAAAGTTGGAAACCCTTTCTAGCGACTTCTAGGGTTGGCCCAAAATAGGTTCCTATGTGGTTTAAACTTCCTCTTTTACCATTTGAATTTGTTGAATCTGATATATTAACAAAAATTGGGGATTCGCTGGGTAAATTTCTACTCTCACGTTCGATGTTTGAGGATGGGGTGTTGGTTGTCAAAATTTGTGTTTTAACTTCCCCTAAAGTCTCCCCACCAAAGTTCTACAACATTTGGTCTCCGTTTGGCTTGTGGCATCAAAATCTAGTCAGGGACTCTGGGGATTTTGGTTGCTCTGTAGTAACTATGGATTCTCCTCTGTTCTTTCATATGAAATCCATTCGATTTGGTTCGGGGGGTACTAAATCTCCTTTTGATGAGAATGTGGAAAATTTTGCCTGGAATAAAGATCAATTTGTTGGTGTTGTTGCTAATCCTCCTTCCCCTTTGAAGAAAACCTTCACTTCTAGGGTTTCAGCAACGGTTCCTAAAAACTTCATTCCTTCGCCGAGGATTGGTCTGTCGAATGCTCCCCTTATGAACAATCCTAATGATACTCCAAATATGGGATTTTCTTCTGAGCATGTGGTTGAGCTAGGTAATATCTTAGGGGCTAAACCATGAATCCCAAATGTTTTGAATAAAACTGTGGGTGTTGATATTGTTTCAGATGTGGGTAATTTCTTAGAGGCTGAAACACGAATCCCTAAGGTTTTGATAGATAGTGACAAACCCATGGGTGTTAATGTTGTTCTAGACGAGCATCTCATTGCTCAAGTATAGGATATTGTTTATGCTAATAAGGTCTCTCTTAATTCTCCTTTAGCTAATAAGGTAATTTCTTTGATTTCGGTTGATCTGGGTACTTTGGAGAATGACTTGGCTGCTTTTCCCACCAATAACTCTTTTGAGCTTCTCAACATGGATAAGGCTTTGGTGGCTTCAAGTCTTGTGTCATCTCTGGTTCCCTTGGTCTCAGATAAGGAGGAGGTTAGGGTAGATAAGGCACCCGTGGAGGTCATTCTCGAGCTTCCTTTGGTTCAAACCCCTCTTCTCCCTACCTCACCCTTGTCTACTCCAGGGAAAAGGGGTCGCAAGCCCAAGCATACTAAAACTAAATTAGAAATTGATGCGCGAATTCAAACAACTATTCTTTCTTCTTTGAAGACTTCCAGAAAGAAAAGATCAAAAAAACCCTTTAGTCCACCTCTCACAAGAGCCTTAGTTACTAAACGAAGTTTGCATAAGGTTTTTTCGGCAGGTTTGGTTTCTCCAGTTTCTATGAATGTTTCGAGGGGAGCTGATGCTTCCCCTCAGGCCCAATGAGGATTATATCCTGGAATGTTAGGGGCTTAAATGCCCTTAAAAAATGATGCTTGATTAAGTCACAATTGGACTTAATGAAGTGTGATTTGGTGTTGTTACAAGAAACTAAGTTAAATTTGTCTTCAGCTGATAGGTTATTTTCTTCTTGGAAAGTATGGAATTTTTTCTCATCTCCCTCTTCTGGTGCTTCGGGTGGGTTGGCAGTCCTTTGGGATTCTAGAAAAAAGTAATATTTGGAATTTTTTGGTTTCTCTTGCTACTCCTCTATGCAATGTTTTGCTGATTTTTGGGGGAGATTTTAATGCAATTACTAGTATGGATGAAAAGACTGGGGGAATCATCCCTAATAAACATTCTATGTCAGACTTTTGCAACTTTATTCACTCCTTGAATCTGGTTGATTGTAAACCTCTTAATGGGTCATTTACATGGACTAACATGCGAAGGGAATTTTGTCAAATTTCAGAAAGGCTGGATCGTTTTATGGTTTCGGATAATTGGTTCAATTCGGGACAGGATTTTGTGTCCTCAATTCTCCCTTTTACTGGTTCTGATCATTTCCCTATTCAGTTCACTATTTTTGAGGATAGGGCTCCTAGAAAGTTACCTTTCAAGTTTGAGCCAATGTGGTTTAGGGACCAATTGTTTTTACCTTCCTTAAAACAATGGTGGAATTTAGCTCCATTTTTTCCTGGGTCTCGAATGTTTCAACTTGTTAAGAAAATGGGCTTTTTAAAGTTTAGGATTAAGGATTGGAATGTGATGCATTTTAAGAATATTTTTGGTGAAAAGGCCAGGATTCAGGAGGAAATTGAGTAGCTTAATGAAAGCATTGTTGCTTCAGGTATGTCTTCCTTAATGTATGATAAGCTAAAGTTGTTGAATTTGCATTTGAGTGAGACCTTGGCTAGGGAAGAATCTTATTGGAGATAGAAGTCTAGGGACCTTTGGCTTTTTGAAGGCGATCGAAATACTAAATTCTTTCACTCCTCTTCTAAGCTCAAGAGACTTTGCAATCGAATCTCTTGTATTATTGACTCTAATGGTAATAATTTGATGGATGAGGATGATATAGCCGCCAAAGTTGTTAGGTTCTTTAAGTCTCTTCTTACAGCAGAGCCAGTGGTGGTGGATGATGAATTTGTAAACTCGATCCCCCCCTTTAGTATCTCAAGAGGATAATAGGATGCTTATGCCCCCCTTTTCATTGGCTGAATTGAAAGAGATAGTCTTTTCCATGCATCCGGAAAAGGTGTTGGGTCCGGATGGATATACGACTTTATTCTTTCAGAAATGTTGGGACTTTATAGGAAATGATGTGCTGCTAGCCTTGGAGGAATCTAGAAGGAATAGGTCAATATTAAGAGAACTTAATACCACTCTTATTGCTATTATTCCGAAAGTAGATAACCCTACCTCTTTTTCAAACTTTCGTCCAATTGTCTTGTATACCACCTTATATAAAATCTTTACTAAGGCAATTTCGGTTAGGCCGTCTAAGCTCCTTCCTCAGATAATTTCCTTGGAGCAGGGTGGTTTTGTGCCTGGTCGGGAAACTTCTGAAGGTTCCATTGTAGCTCATGAAATCCTGCACTCCATATCTCAGCAAAAGGTCCCAGCCATGATTCTTAAACTAGACATGCTTAAAGCTTATGATCGTTTTAATTGGCAGTCCCTGGTGGTAGTTTTGTATCATTTAGGGTTTTCACGTAGCTGGGTTAAGTGGGTGTTTTCATGTATATCCTCTGCCCGCTTTTCAGTTTTGATTAATGTTTCTCCCTCGGGCTTCTTTGCTTCCTCCCGGGGAATTAGGCAAGGAGATCCCCTATCTCCTTTTTTGTTTATTCTTTTGGTGGAAGCATTAAGCAGGGCTATCTCTAATGCTACGTCATCTGGTCTATGGTTAGGCATCAGAGTGGAGGGCCTCCCTTCTTCACAATCTCATTGCTTATTTGCTGATGATATGCTTCTGTTTGGGGTGGCCTCTATGAGGGAAGCTTGAGTTATTAAGAAAATTATTTCTGATTATGCTGCTTTTTCTGGACAAAAAGTTAATAATCAGAAGTCCAAAGTATTTTTCATAAATGTCTCCCCTCTTGTTAGGGACAAACTTGCTCACTTTTGGGGATTTCAAGTTGGGACTTTTCCATGTATGTACTTGGGCATTCCTTTCTTTTTGGGGTCGGAAAAGGCCTCCTTTTGGGATAAAGTTATTCATTTAATAACCTCTAGGATCTCCTCCTAGAATCATAAGTGGCTTACAATGGTTGGTAAGATCCTTTTAATCAAATCAGTTCTGAATGCCATTCCTAAATATTTAATGTCTATCCTGCAGGCTCCCTCTCAAGTCATTAAGGACATTAAGGTTTCCCTTAGGACCTTCCTTTGGAATGATAACTTAGGAGGTAGAAAGAAAATCCCTCTTCTTGCTTGGGATAAAGTTTTTCATCCCAAAGAGATGGGGGGAGCGGGTATCCGTGACTTAGTCATTCATAATAAAGAATTGGGGGAAAAATTGATTTGGAAGTTATATGCTGATCCTCTTAGCAAATGGGCTTCCGTCATGTTCGCCAAGTATTTAAGGGGAACATCTAGAGAAAGGATTTTTACTACAACATCTCTTCCTAAAGGCTCAGCGTTCTGGAATTTTTTGGTTTCTTGTAGGACGGTTGTCTTACCACATTTATCCTGGGTTGTTCATAGTGGGAAAAAGGCCCAGTTTTGGGATGAAGTTTCGAATGGGCATCCTGCTCTTTCAACTATTCATGACTGGTCCCCTTTGTCTGATATTTTATTAGATATTTGGGGGCCTCTTATTGCATATTATTTTAACATTGTCTCCTCAGGTCCATGTTTAGTGGCTAAATGGAAGGATATTCCTCCCTTGTCTATTGATAATGATCTTTTTTTAGCCTTTGTGGAAGAACTTCACAATAGACCTCTAGTTCTCCATAATAAGCATAACTCTTTGGTCTGGGTTAAGAGTGCTGAAGGCTCTTATTTAGTAAAAGATGGGTATAATTCTTTGGTTTAGCCCTCTTTACCTCCTTGTTGGCCTACTAAGCTTTTTTGGCACGCTGCTTGTCTTTCGAAGGCAGGGGCATTTGCTTGGCTGGCAGTCCAAGATAAAGTTCTTACTGGGATGCGATTGGATAGGCTTGGGATTACAACAGTATTTCCTTGTGTTTTTTGTGGCCATTGTATGGAATCGACGGATCACCTTTTCTTGTTATGTCCTTTTACTTCAGAGTGTTGGTATTGGCTATTTGATATGCTAGGATGGTCGTCTGCTCTTTGTTCAAATCTTCTTTTGCATTTTAAGACCTGGCCCTTGTTGTTTCCCACTTCATTCTACTCATCTCTTTGGATCGTCGCCTCATCTTTGGTGGTCTGGAATCTTTGGCTTGAAAGGAATTCTAGAATCTTCAAACATAAATCTGCTACTTTGACAGACGTAATTGGTAAAATCTAGGCCTCCATTAGTGAGGTGGCGCTTTCTTTCATTAAAAAAAATTGGATCACCTTAGGTCTTTTTCTCATTGGGACATTTGGGTCACTTGGAGATGGTCTTCGCTTCATCGGATGCCTTCTCATGGGGCTATATTAGATGGATTCTCTTCACTTGTTAGGCGCAAGATGGCTAAATGGTGTCCTCCACCTTTTCCTTCTTTCAAACTTTAGTTTGACGGGGCTTCTAAGGGTAATCCGGGGAGGTCTAGTGTTGGTGTGATTATTTTTTTATCACTCTTCAAAGATCATCAAAGTAGTGGGAAAATATATTGGTCAAGGCACTAATAATGTAGTTGAGTTTCATGCTTTATCCTTTGGGATTGATCTCGCTCTTTCATTAAACATTAAAGATATTGTTATTAAAGGTGACTCAATGCTAGTTGTTCAGGCCGTTATTAGCAAAAAGTCTTTTTCCTGGCACTTGCAGTATTTGCTAGATCACATTCTCCTACAACTAAGAGGTTTTTCTACTTTCTCTATTTCTCACTGTTTTAGAGAGATTAATATCTTTGCAGATTTTCTAGCAAACAAGGCTATTGCTGAGGGTGCTGACTTTATAGAAGTTGCTCCTTCAGATATTCCTGTTTCTTGCATGAAGCTTCTTTCATAGTAGATCTTTCATTTAGAAACCTCCTTCAATCCCTATACTTGATATGGTTGTTCTCTCGTAAGTGCCTATAGGGAAGGTGTTGGTATTTGGGACAATGTCTTTGCTGTTTTCATTTACTAGGAGAATTTCCTCATTAAGTAGAGATTTTGTTGGGATTTCCACTTTTTGGATTGAGCTTCCCTTTATTCGATTGTCCTCTTCCATTTCCTTGTTTTGTGTGGAGTTTACTTCCTTATATGGCTTTAGGGGGGATGTTGTCCTACCTTATGGCAGCATCTCTGTTGTAGCTATTTTTGGTAGTAGCCCCTCATCAAGTGTGGAGGGTGGAAGGGCAATTTAGGCTCGACTGGCTTTTTAGTAGTGGATAGAATTTTGGGTTGGGTTTTTATGTTGGTCTATGTGGCAGCATTTTTTGGATATCTCTGTCGATGGATAACTTCATTTTCATTAGACTATTAGGAGGTTGTTTTGGCTTTGGCCTTTCTTTATGTTTATCATCAACATTATTACAGATGTTTGGATTGGTTTTGTCTTGTCCTATGTGGCTACATCGTTGGTTTATGCAGGTATCACTATAAAGGGATATCTCGGTTTCCATTGAGTATCTCGGGGTTGGCTTTTTCTTGCTAATCATTAGTTTTCGTGGCAGGGGTCTGTTAAATTATTTTTGTTTTGATCCTCTGCTTTTTTTGGTAATCATATCTCTTTACGGTTTCAAGTAGGAGGTTTTGCATTGAGGTTTCATTTTCATAATATTTGGAACTGGTCCTTCTATTGAATCATTTCTCTTTGTGGGTGAGATATCTCAGAAGTTGCTTTAATAATTAGGTTTGTTGTGAGATATGAGGTAGCTTCATCTTTTGGTGAGAAGCTTCTTGCTTGACATTTTCTCTTATGATAACAAGGTAATCATGATCCGGTTATCCTATTCATTGTTCTATTCCAGATGGTGTGCAAATATGGCATTTATTCAATCTTTGTGTTTTTCTTTTTAACTCAAAATGCTCTGCATTGTTTGGAGAGTTCTTGGCAAAATCGGGGGTTGGTGGCTTTTTTTGAGAAATTGGAAAGTGCAGTTACTATGTTGGAGCAGATGGCTTCTTATCCTATTATTGATATTGTGGTTTTTGCTATGGACTATTCTGTGGGTTGGTCTCATCCTGTTTCCTAAGGGTTCTCATCATCCTTCTCTACTTCTTATATGGATGGGCATATGTTGCTAACCATTTTTATGCTGGCAGGAATGCTTTTTATTGGCTCCCTTCTGGCCTTGTATTTTGTTCTTTGCAGAGACTTGGATTCTTGAGGAGCATAGACAGATTGGTTTTTTTGGGTGATGGCTCTGTTTATGTTTAGGTAGAGGTGACTTTTTGGGGGATTATATCTTCTCTACTGGATCTCACAAGCTTATCACAAGCTTCCTTTATATCTAATGCAAATGGCTATGTAACTGGGGGGTTTTTATTTGGGATGCCTATGGGCTTATGTAATAGGTAGATAGGCTTTTGTTCTCTTGAACAATACTGAAGGGTTTTCTTACTGGTTCTTTCCCTTCAGTGCTCATTGAACCAAACACCATGTAAAAAATTATAAAGATCTAATATAATTTCAATGGTTCATCCACTTTTATCAAAAAAAATAAAAATTATAATTTGGATAAAGGTGTATCTCGTCTTGCATAAATATTTTTGTATTCTTTTGAATTAACTTCTTTTGTTGAAATAAGAACATCAATAACTAGGGAACATATATTTTTTAGATTTTTTTCTCTATATTCCTATTTTTCTACATGTGTGAAACAAAGACCTTAATGTTTGGTGAAAATCTAGAGTCACAAGAAATTAAAAATAAATACAATAATCAAATTAAATATATTCAAAATTATACTTTTGGAAAGCTTATAATAAGGGTTACATGCATACAAAACATAACTTCTAAATGAACTCATTTGATCCCCCAAAATATAAAGCATTATGGATTTTATGTTAGTATTTTGATAGGTGTAGAGGAGACTCTATTCTAGGTATGATTTAAAAGTAGAGGGGTTCTATCCTATGGGGTTTTTGTCTAAGGGGGTTTATGTTAGGAAAATGGGGTCTCAACCATGCAATAATAAAAGGTTACTATTAATAAATGAGTGTAGGGGGTAGCCCCTTGTGAGGTTTGAGGGTTGCACACCCCAGGTGGGGTTTGTGGGTAGTGCCCCCAAAAGAAACATTTTATATATAATTTATCATTGTAAATCTTGACCATCTATCATTAGGTCATAGATCTAATGGTGTATATTTTTGTGTTCTTTGTTTTCCCTAGAAGGCAACCCTATTTTATGAGAGCATTGTACTACAACTAGGTATTGTGATGTATTTTGAGAGTTTGATAGTTGTTGAGTTTCCTCTAGATCTCCATCGATGATATTCTTGTGAGAATCTTTCTTTGCAAGTTTATTATAATTTATTGTCTATTTATGAATAATATATTAGGCAACTTTTGACATCTAGGGTTTTTCTCCCGAAAGGATTTTCCCATGTAAATCACTACGTTGTGATATACATGTTGTTTATGTTTATTTTTGTTAGTTTTCTATAATTTTTATAAAGATTTGAAAATTTTGGTATAATCCTCCTCTCAAGGTTAGTGTAGGAAGTTGTCTCAGTACCTTAACTCCTTTATAGTTGATCTAATCCTCTTCAATTAAAATCCTTTAATAGGAACCTCTCAAGGCTTAAATAATTATATTTTCTAAAAACATATGACTGTTGGCAAAAAAATAGGATGTTCTAGAAGTAGGACACAATATTTTGGTAATACCCTATAGGCATGCACAAAGTATATGAACATTCTCCACCATGCATAAAAAATATTTTGGCATTTAAAAAAATATTTTGTGCACTAAAAGTAATGAAACATTTATTGCTTCTTCTTCTTCTTCTTGACATGAGCACTCCATAAGAACTAGCAAAACATATAAATGTGTGCAATGATTAGTTTCTATTACACAAGTGAAATAGGCACAAATACTAAGTTTCTTCAACTACAAATATGAAAAGTAAAAAATAGAAAAAAGGAGAAGACTTTGTAATTCTTCATGTATGAAAGTCAAACAAAATTAGTTTACTTGATTGTGGTGATGTGTAATATGCATTTTTATGGCCATAATATTCAACTCAATCATGGAAAATATAGTATGATTAATTACATCAATGTGATAGAATTATACTCAATGCAACTAAAATCCATCTAGGTACAATGATGAATCTCCATGTAGCGTAAATCACTACTTGAAATATCCATTAATTTTAATGGCAATATAACCCCCTCTAATTGGTTCCATACATAGTATGCAACGAATTGATAGAGATGGAGAAAAGAAACATAATAATATAAGCTATGCAATTAAATATATGTAATATCATGCAAAAAACATCATATATGACATCATAAGACAATTAAATAAGGAATATAAAAATAATAATCATGTAGATACATAAGTTATGTAAAGATATAACATAAGATAAACATGTGTTGAATATATAATATAATAGGCATGTAACTTGAATAGATTGTGTGTAAGCATCTAGATAAGCTTACAAGAAAATAAGCTAGTGATGATAATATTGGGGATTCATGGTTACCCTAGTATAATATAATTATAAAGGAAAAGGCGGACTTAATGGAAAAGACATGATAAATACATGTCTATAAGTTATGGAAGTACATAAAATATGTAATCAAACTAAGAGATAAACATGTAAGTACAAATGGGTGAGATGGTGTGGAAGCATTTCCAATGTAATTAATATGATAATACATGTCTATAAGCATGATGTTGAAGTGTTAAATTATATAATGATTAGATATCAAAATGAGATAAGGCTCATAAGTATAAAGCCATGGACATGATAAAATGACAAGCATAACACAATAACATGGTACTAGTAGTACTTAGACATAGACATGATAAATAAATATAGTTCATGGTGACAACAAAATTAAGAAGCATAGTAATAAAAGTATATGGTTTAGAAATAATAAGTGTGTAACTATAGAATGAGAAACATGGATCATAAAAGTGCATGCAAACTAAAAATAATAAAAAATTGAAAGCTTAAAAATGATGCACAAGTATAGATGAAAAAAACATAAGTGTGATCTCAATATTTATAAGAGATAAATAAATGAAACATAAGGAAGAATAAGTGATAAGAATAAAAAATGGCATATAAAATATGTCCCTCATGTGTAGAAATACATTATATGAATCTAAATATAGAAGGTGAAATGAACACACAATAAATAAGGTGCAATTAAAATATCTAAAATGTAAAGAAAACAAGAAAATTAGAGAAACATAAAAGAAAAATGAAAATGTATATATTTAGTCTATCACTAATCTATAAGGGTTTTGATGAATCATGGAATAAATCTAGGAGGGTCCTTCTCCAAAAGGTCATCCTCTTCACAAATACATTTGCATGTTTTTCTTTAGTTATTTACATTATTTTCTTACTCTTAGCTTTCTTTTTAATTACATGTTTCATCTTGATGATATTTAATACTTCTTGTGAATACACTCTTGATGAGTGAACATTAGGTCTGCCCATGTTTACCCATTAATGTGATTGTGTAGAATTTTTTTCATATTATAATACAACACTTTCTATAGAATCAAAGAAGAGTTATTGACACAAAATGTTGACTTTTGAAATGTATTCATTCTATTCTTCTTTTTTTTCCTTGTCACAAAATTATTTGTTTCTTCTTGAGGATCATTTCAAGGAGTAATTGTATACCCTTGAGTTTTTATGAAATGCAATTTGTGGTTCTTTAATTCTCGAGGATAAGATTCCGTATGCATTTTTTTGTATTATTTCTTTCTCATATTGGTGTATTTAATATAAGTCTCATGCAAAATTATATCTCTAATATGGTACATTTAGAGTTGTATTTACATATGTATTTAATGTAAAGTGACTAAAGTTTGATGTTGGCTTATAATGAGCCCTTTCAAATATCACCACTTTTCATTCATGTAAAATTAACACATTGATTATAATAGTGAAGGAACATATTTGTATTGGTCAATCCATCCTCTTCTTAATAATGTACTAAATATATTGGAAGATGGGACAACATGACATAAAAATCAATGACCTTTACACACTATCAAGTGTACAATGGTGCTTCAATATCAAGAATATATAAAAGGAGAGCTAAGGACTACAATGACTAGGTTCTCAGTCGAGAGGGCGAGGTAGATGGCGGGGGCATTTCCTTCCATGGTGGTCATCGCAGAGGGTTTGGGAGGATTGACCTCAGTGATCAGTATTCAACGAGGATCATTGGAGGCGACTGGAAAGGAGGTTCACCACTCGGGAAACTAACTCGATGAAATTTAATATGGAGAGAAATCTGAAACAAACCAAATGGGTCAATGCCCACTCTAAGAAGGAAAGGAGACCAATGGACAAAGAGCGGGATGACTCTATGACACTTGGGAGGAGAGTGTCGCTGAACATTGAAGATGTAGAGTGGAAGTTGGCAGTGAAAACTCTCAGAGATAGGGGCTTTTTTGTTAAATGGGTGGAAGAGTAGCTGACGCTTCCCAAAGTTATAAGATGGTGCGAGGAGGTATGGGGTAATGGGTGCATTTTGAAATCTCTATCAAATGCTTTATTCCTAATCATTTGCAAAGATGCGAGCACCAAAGAGGGAATACTTAAGGGAGGACCCAACTTGATCGGTGGTTGAGGAGCTTATATTCGGAATTGGGAACCTAGCTTTTATCCATTGTGAGAAAAGATTGAAGAGGTTCCGCGGTGGATGAAACTGTACAACCTTCCTGTTAGAGTATTCAGGTATTTACTTGATTAATTAAACAATATTTGTTTAATTATTTAAGTTCCCTTTATCTCTTTTACACTTAAGCTAACTTTAGGTGCATAATAATTAATTCTTTTATTAATTATTATGTGCAAACCTAGGTTTTCCCTTTTAGGGTTTCTTGACCTATTAAAGGTTGAGTTCTTTCTTTTCATTGTAAGAATCACATTACATATTTTTGTGAATATTGAGCTCTCTCTTTTTGAGCATATTCTTTCTGTATTTGTTTTTTTGTATTTGCTTCCTTGCTTCTCCTTGTAACGGGTTTTTCAGCTTGTAGAGATCATTTGGGCTCCTGTGGTGTTGTATTTTCTCAACTCCTATATGGTATCAGAGCTTCAGATTTGCAACTACCTGTTCTTGTTTTGAGAATTTTTGCATTGGAAGCAGATCTGGGGTTTCAGAATTTTTTTATGCACCTAGGGATAGGTCTTTTTTCTGAGCACTTTGGGCCTAAACGGACCTCACCATCATGCTCAGAAAGTCCAAAAACCCCTATAGTCATATAAAATTCGACCTGTTTTGGTTCCTGAGCCTTTGGGAGTATTTTTTCTCCAGATCCAGGTTGTACGACCCTGGCATTCAGTTCGAGAAAAAAATTTCAAAAAAAAAATTTGCCTTTTTACGGCATGCAGGCCGAAATTTGATTTTTTGAAATTTTTTTTAAAAAAAATCAAAAAAGGCAATTGTAGTTTTTTTTTTTTTTAAAAAAAAAAAATTTGGGGGGGTTTGTTTTTACGCAGGTACCGGGTTGACAGTCTGGCTGTTGTACGACAACCAAACCTGTCAGTCTGGCCCCTTGCCAACACGCAAGCCCTACAGAAAGACCTCGAGCCCTATGCCTTCCTCGATTCTAGCCCCTGCCGACCCCAGCTTCCGTTCCTGCCGGTCGCTGCCTCTTCCTGGCCCCCGATGCTGCTGCTCTCCAGCCGTCGCTTCCTGGCAGCCCTGCCTACTCGATCGCCACTGCTCACCGGCCCGTCACCTCTACACCACCATTTTTGGAAGCCTCTACCACCCCAGCCACCATGCGGCCTCCTCCCTGGCCCCCGCCGTCGGCTCTGCACCCACCACCAGCCTCCGCCCGACCCTACTCCCGCCGACCCAGCCCCTTTTCGCCGGTGCTCTCCCTTGCCGGTGGCTACCCTAGCTCCACCACTGAGCTGCCACCGAAGGTCCTCCCGGCTACCAGAGAACCACCAGGCCACCACCGGAGTGCCACCCACTGGCCATCGGAGCACCACCCAACCACCAAACTCTCTTTTTTTGCTTCTTTCAGGGGGGGTTTGGGTTTTTGGCCATATCGTGGGCATACGGAGTCATTTTTTTGAAAACGAATAGGTGTTGGAAAGGTAGTTCCGAGGTAGGCCTCTTCATGTTGGTAATGTTTTCCAATTTTTTTGTTTGACTATTTTTTTTTCCAGTCAAAGCAAGGTCTAGTTTTTGCACTCCGGGAGCCATAGAATGAGCATCCGACCTCCGTTTTTTGAAAACTTTATATTTTCGGAAAGCGTGTGCACTGTAATTTCTAGCCATCTGAGTTTTATTTCTAGATTATACTCCATGCATATTTTATTCATTTTTTTTGCTTTTCAGCACTCTGGTGGATATCGTGGTTGTTTCAGGTCCTGGGATCTCTTCTCTGAGTAGGATGTCTCTATTTTGGTTCACGTTTCTATTTCCAGTCTTCTTATCATTATAGCTTGTATTTATGCAAACGCACCGAGATAAAGTGCCATAATGCATTGTTTACTTGGGATCTTGCACATCGTGTGTCTTGTTATACATGCACTCCTTTTAAAGTGCCATGAGGGGGTTGATGTTTGCTTGTTGTTTGCCATCTTCCTTTGTCTAGTGAGTGTTCCTTCCATGAAATTCGTGTCATGATGATGTTCTTGGTTCTTCGTCATGCAGTTCTTCTTGGTTGTTCTTTTCAATGTTCTTGTCCCTCTCCCACTTCCGCATTATGGGGAGGTTTGTCCTGTTGGTTCTAATGCTTCTGTGGTTTGATTGATCAGCTTTCAGGCTTTGGTTTCTCATGCCATCTGTATCTTCAAGTTCAGTGTTTTCCTTGTTTGCCATCTGATTCGAGTAGTGTCATTTGAGGGCACTCATACAGATTATAGTCTTCTCTACCTGGTCATGTTCTATTTCAGTGGAGGTTCTTCAGATCAGCAGTTATTCTTCGACAAAGTTTGCAGGTTCTTCATGCTTCAGTGGTATTCTTTTCCATCTCTTTTTGGAGTAGAGTTTTGTTCCCACGTGGTTTTCTCTATTTCTCCAGTTCATAGAGATTTTATTGTATTTGGGTACCTGATCAGGCCTTGTTGCCAGGACCCATCTTTCATGCTTTCAGTAGTTGTTCTAGGTTTTAGCTTCTCCCTAAGTCTAGCTTAAGGGGGGGTGTTAGAGTACTCGAGTATTTACTTGATTAATTAAACAATGTTTGTTTAATTATTTAAGTTCCGTTAATCTTTTTTACACTTAAGCTAACTTTAGGTGCATAATAATTTATTCTTTTATTAATTATTATGTGCAAACCTAGGTTTTCCCTTTTAGGGTTTCTTGACCTATTAAAGGTTGAGTTCTTTCTTTTCATTGTAAGAATCACATTACATATTTTTGTGAATATTGAGCTCTCTTTTTGATCATATTCTCTGTGTATTTGTTTTTCTGTATTTGCTTCCTTGCTTCTCCTTGTAACAGGTTTTTTAGCTTGCAGAGATCATTTGGGCTCCTGTGGTGTTGTATTTTCTCAACTCCTATACTTCCTAGGGAATATTGGGAGGAAGACACTTTGCAAGTGATAGGCAAAAAAATTGAAAGGTATATCAAATCTGAGGAAGTGAGGAACAAAATCGACTCCTGCATCTACACGAGAATATGTATTATGTGGAGGCCAATCCCTCCTCTTCCAAAGGAGATTGAGCTTATATCAAGTGAAGGTATCTGGGTCCAAAAGATAGAGGTGGATAATGCCAAAGGTAAATGCAGAATCTGCAAATGCATTGGCCACCTAGAGGAGGAATGTACTAAGATGGGGAAAGGTAAACAAAAGGTGGAAGAAGCGGAATTTGAACCCTCATGTGAGGAGGAAGGACGAGATCACCTCAGATCGGAAGGAATCTATATGGCCTCTACGAAGATGTCTCCCCCTATCCCAAAAATAGGAGAAGAGAGCCTAAGCAAAAGGAAGATTTGTCCATCTCCTTCAAGAAGATACTTCTTATCAAGGGAGGGTAATGCTAAAGATGGGGAAATCCAGAACCAGAGGGAGCCTCCAAAAAGTCTTAAGATTGAGCAATCTATAGTTGAGACATCAAGGGATTTGGACTTGAGATGTCTTGAAGAAACTAACAATATGGCTCTGAATCTTAATAACTCAAGCTTGGATTCAATTCCAGAGATTGTTGGGGGGGGGTGGAACAAACTTCCTAAAGTTAGGGTGATTGAAGAGTCTTCTAAAAATGTTTACAAACAAAAAATTCCAACAAAGAGACAATAGGGGGATTCGGTAGGCCAGCCCAACGAGGGGAGGAAAGGGAAATCCCCAAGGAATAGTGTTGCAGATGATGAAGTCAAAAGGGGTACCCCTATATGTTCCCTTTTTGCGCACCAGGGGGACTCAGATTCGAAGGAGTAGGATGTGCTAGGCCAAGAGGATGTAGAAGATATAATGGAGATACGAACCATCTCCTAATTAGAGTCTCTAATCTTGAAACCTTTGAATGGTGGAAAAAAAAGAGGGGTAAGAAGTCTAACAGGGGGCTTCTTCTGAAGGTTGGAAGTGCTAAAGGCCAGTGCAAATTGAGTATCGGGAAGGGAGTCACCCTTCCTAGGAAGGGATGAAGATTTGTTCCTGGAATGTCAGGGGATGCAATGCCCCTGACAAATTTTGTCTAGTGAAATGAGGAGTTTGGTAGACAAAACTTGAGATCTTGTTGCTTCAAGAAACCAAGATCAAGAACTGCAGTAAGGAGAAGTTTAAGTCATCTTGGAAAAAATGAGAGGGCTTTTTTAGAGTAGTGGATTGAGATTCAGGTGGGTTGTGTACTATGTGGAAATTGAGTGTGATAAAGGGAGAAGTGTTAGAGAATAGAAAATGGTGGATAGCGACAAGGATGACTTCTTTGCATAGCAAAACAGTTTTCATATTAATCAATACATATGGTCCCTGCGATCTCAAGGAAAAAGTTGAGGTTTGGACTCAGATTTTATCTTTTTTAGCTCAATATGTTGGTTGCTTAGCTATGGTCGAAGGGGATTTTAATTTTATAGGTCTCCTTCGGAGAAAGAGGGGGGTTCAGATGATTCTAATAATGTTCAAAGGCTCTTGAATAATTTCATTTCAAGCAACAATCTGATGGATATCGCCTTCAAAAATGGAAAATTTACATGGTCAAATAGACAAGGGGAAAGAAGAACTATTCAGAAGTTAGATCGTATTCTCCTATCAAAAATTTGGAGCAATTCTTTTGTCACTTGGGAAGATTTGGTATGACCTATATTGGGTTCAAATCACTTTCCTATCTTAGTGAAATTTTAGAGAGACTTTGTTCCTCTGAGGTGCCCATTTAAGTTCAAGAAAATGTGGTTGCGGGAGCCAGACTTGGTTGAGAAGATCAATAGTTGGTGGAATGAACTAGCCCTGCATAATTCCACAAAGGCTAATGTAGTAGTTTGTATGTTGAGATATGTCAAGGCGAAGATGAAAGAATGGAATAGGACAAGTTTTGGTAACATTTTCACTAACAAAGAAAAGATAGCGAATGCCTTGAAGGTCCTCAACAAGAAGAATGTGGGAGATGGTATGACGGTGTGGGAATTTTAGCAAGAGAGGGATCTTCACATGAAACTTGCGAAGATCTTAGCTATGGAGGAAATTTATTGGAGACATAAATCGAGGGAGAAGTGGCTCAAGAAAGGTGACAGAAACACAAGATTCTTCCACAAATCAGTTAAAGTGTGGCGAAGCTTCAGATGCATCAATAGGATCTCAGATAGTCAAGGTAGGATTATGGATTCTCCAGAGCAGATCAATAAGGAGGCAGTTTCTTTCTTCCAGGCTTTATTAAATTTTCCCTTAGCTACCAATCATGGGACAATGGAATGGAGAGTGGAATATATTCCCAATCTCATTTTGAGGAAGATAACTGGTTCTTGATGCAGAAATTCACTTTGGAGGAAGTCAAGAAGGCAGTGTTTGGACTTGGAGCTGATAAAGCCCCAAGCCTAGATGGTTTCCCTATATTTTTTTTCAAAAGTTCTAGGAGATTGTTAAATATGACATTCTAGCAATGGTGGATGAATCAAGAGAAAAGGTACATGTCTAAATATTTGAATAATACCTTCATTGCCATGATCCCCAAGAAACTTGAAGTTAGATCCTTTGACGATGTTCGACCAATTTTATTATGTAATTTTGCTTATAAGATTATTGCAAGAGTTATGGTCAATAGATTGAAGAGAATCTTGCCAAATATTATTTCGAAGGAGCAAAGTGGTTTCACCCCAAACCAATCCATTGTTGAGGGTATCATAATTGCTCATGAAGTAATTCATTCGGTGAGGCTTGCTAAGGTGGAGAGAATGATGGCTAAGATTGATGTTAAGAAGGCGTGTGATCATGTTAAAAGGGAGTTTGTAGTGCAAGTTTTGGAAAATTTTGGCTTTCATCAGCATTGGATTGAATGGATATATAGCTTCATTTCGTCTCCCAGATGCTTGATTCTAGTCAATGGCTCACATCAAGGCTTCTTTACCACCTCAAGAGGAATTTGTCAAGGCGGTCCGCTTTCTCCCTTCCTTTTCATTATTATGGCAGAAGCCTTGGGGAGAATGATCAGTAAGTGTAGAGTTGATGGTTGCTGGAAAGGTATTCATATTGCCAATGGAGTGGAGGTGGTGACCCACACCCAATTCGTAGATGACACACTGTTGTTTGGTGAGGCTTCTCTTAGGGAAGGAAGAATTATTAGATCTATCTTGGACAAATATTGCATGGTTTCACGAAAAGAATTCAATTGGCATAAATTTGAATTATATTTGGATAAATGTTGAGATTGCTAAAATCCTTGGCATTCATACGGGGTGTCTTCCAAACAAGTTCTTGGGGATACCTCTGTTCGGAGGTGCAAATAAGGTGGCTTTGTGGGATAATATGATCTCAAACAGTATGAACAAAATGGAAAGTTGGAAAGGGAAATGGTCGTCGTCGACATGGAGGATAATCATGTTAAAAGTAGTGATTTCAACTATTCTGCTCTTTGCAATGCAGTGTTTCAAGATTCCAGTCAAAGTGATTAAAAACATAGAGATTTTTATGAGGAAATTCATGTGGAATGGCATAGGGGAGAAGGATAAAATACCACTTCTAGCTTGGGATAAAGTGTGCAAGTCGAAAAAGGAAGGAGGTGCTAGTATCAGGAATTGGAATAAAATGAATTTGGCCATGGGAGCAAAATTGGTTTGGCGAATGTTCACTAAACCCAATCAGAAGTGGTTTCAAATATTATCTCATAAATATCTCAACAGTAGAGAACCGAAGATAATTATGACATCCAGAAATCCCTGCAATGGCTCGACAATTTGGCAATTTCTTTTAGAGAGTAGGAAGATCATTATGGAGCACATTTCATGAAAGGTTGGGAATGACCATAAAGCTTTATTTTGGGAAGATTCTTGGGATGGTCATTAGGATTTGGGAGAATTTGAGGAATGGAGAGAGATCAAAAGAGTTGCTGAAGCAAATTGGGGTGCTAGAGTCTCAGATTATGTGGTGAAAGAATTTACTAGGGGTTTCAAAGGATGGTGTTGGAGAGATATAGGTGAACTGAACCTGTCGAAGGTCCAAAAGGATAATTTGAGAGTCTTGTTGAAGGATAGACCCATTACCATTTTAGACAAGGAAGACATAATTATATGTTGTGGTGCTAAGAGTTGCTAGTATTCGATCAAAGTAGGTTATAATATGCTAGAATCTAATTTGTTAAGGGAAGAGTTGCAAATGAATCTATGTTGGAATATCAAATGTTTGTTGAAAGTTGGATCCTTCCGTTGGATAGCTATGAGGGGAAGGATATTGATGGGTGATAGATTGAATAAAATTAACTTCACAGGCCTACATAGATGTGTTATGTGCAAAAGTGAGGAGGAGACAATTGATTATCTTCTCCTTCATTATGAAGGTGCTGAGGGGTGTTGGGAGAAAGTATTGAGTAGAACAGAGTGGTTTGTCCCATTTCAGAAACATGTGAAATCATGGCTTCAATGTTGGAAGGGTGGAAAGCATAGATCAGTTTATTCAAGTCTATGGGACATCATCCCATCCATCGTTCTTTGGGAAGTCTGGAAGGAGCGCAATCAATGAATTTTCCAATGGGTAGAGGAAGGTAGTGATAGGCTTTGGTCGAGAATTGAGCGGGCGATTTCAAAACTTGTTAACTCTGGTGCGGGTAGAGTGGACACACACAAGCATCCATACATAGCCTGAGATAGTAGAATGCAAGCACAATGGCCTCTTCTTAAGTATCCCCCCGCTAATGGGATTGATTGGGTTAATCTGGTAGACCATGGGAAGAGAGAGGTAGAGTGGGTCCCCCCTGAATTTGGGTGGACGAAGATTAATTTTGACGGTGCATCCAGGGGTAACTCGGGACCGTCGAGTGTAGGGTGTGTGGTGAAGGATTCCCATGACATTAAAGTGGGAGTAGGTTGGCAAAGATTACCAGATGGGTCTAATAATGAAGTCGAGGCCAAAGCGGTCGTACTTGCAATTAATCTCGCAACAAGATTAGGGGTGACCAAGCTCTACTTGGAAGGAGGTTCCCAAGTGATAGTTAATGCTATCATTCATGGCAATTCACTTAGTTGGAGAGTTAACCATGATATTAAAGAGATCACGTCGATTATTGTACACTTTGAAGATTCCAAGATATCTCACGTATTTCGAAGTGGCAACACGAAGGCTGATAGATGCGCGAATGAGGCGTCGGAGATGGGGTTAGGTGATACAAGATTTATAGTATAGCATTAGATTGACATCATTTTGTTCCCTTTTGGCTGAGTACAACCATTAATCTTGAGGTGATCGTTTATTAATGGAGGTGGTTGATTGAACTTGGCAGTGGTACGAGGTGGCAGACTAAGGATCTCTTTTATTCCTCCACCTTACTTAAAGCTTTATTGGGTAGGGTGTTAGAGTTTTTCTAGTTGGCTAGTTGTGGAGGTGGTGTGATAGGTGTTACATATATTTACGTCGTGGTGCAGGAGAATATTTCAAGAATATCAGACAAATATATGCATTTATTGTGATTGTTAGCATGCATTGGAAATTAAGCTTGCTCTTGTTTCATGGGCGGTGTGTTGAGAGTCATATGGAAGAAGTTTCAGGGAGTGTATGTTGTGGATGCTTTGTACAACCATGTGTAATACCCTAAAAATGGTCATCTAAACCATGAGCCCCTAATCTCGACAACATCACCAAGGTCCTAATCAAAGGCAATTAAATAAATCCTGAGCACACAATTAATTTCTAAAATCATCAATGTCACATGGCAAAATTAATCAACCAATATCTAATTAATTGATCATTCCAAGTAAATCATTTTAAAACAATTATCCTATTTATTTTATTGAATATCCTAGCATATTTAATTAAATAAATCAATTTGCCATTAAATCATCAAAAAGAGGAATTAATTTGAAAAAAAGAATTAAAATTTGAGAAAAGAAATCAATTGGAGATAATCTTGAAAAACAAATTAAAAATTGATAAATAATCTCAAAGAAAGCAAATAAAACAATTAAATATTAAAATTGAATGAAATAGAGAATAAATCGGATTGTGCTTCCTCTTGGGAAAATCTTGACCGCTCATCATCATTTGATCTTAGCCATTGGTTTCTTTCTGAATTTTCTATAAATCCAGGCTCTCATCTCTCATTCAAAGATCCTGGAGAATATATTGTTATTATGTTGTTTTTGCTCTAGGTTCATTGAGAATTTGCATTGAGATACTGCATATTAATTATTACCTATTCATTAAATCATCTAGCTTAAATATTCATTCATAGCTTACATCATGTTAGATTAATCTTGCATATCTAGCTTAAACCTTGCATCCATTTAGCTCATATTCGTGCTCATATAGATTTAAAAATCCTTCGTTTAGGTGATTGTCTAGTCACTAGATAGCTTAACAATCTTAGAGCAATCTAAACTCGCATCTACTAGAAGGCAATGGGTTGCTTTGTAATGGTTTAGTATTCATTGATTATTGATTTACTAACCATGCATCTAATGACTTAATTGAAGTGTTGTGTATTTTAGATACAGATATAGGTCCACTTTTCACACACACATTTTTGGCGCCCACCATGGGGCTCAGAATTCAATCCTTCGGCCTCAAAATCACTTCTTTATCTTTTAGGTCTCGTTTGTACAACCTCTGTGAGATATCTTACGAGTATACATCCTTCATCATATGACATTCTGTCAAGACCTATTTTTTATCGTGTGGTTCTATGGGAATAGTCGTACGAGTAACTACTCTGTCATTTGCTTCTGTGTTTACTCGTTCGGTTTTGTCAGAATTCTCATATGGTCAGGTGAGAATACTTATACAAGTTACTGTTCGGTCAAATGAAAAACAAAGAGTTTTTTTTTAGGAGTTTGCTTGAAATTAGGCCTGTGGAAGGTCAATATATATCTGGAATATAACATTTAAGTATAAGAAAGAGAAATCTTATACTCTAAGTTATATTCCATATATATTGTCAGGATGTTTGAGAGGGGTTTCAAACCTCCAGGGGTTATAATGCAAAATCTAGTTTTTAGAGGATCTTCCAAATTTCAGACTTAGTCAAATTTCAGGGTATTTCAGCATTAGGAGTGAAAAATTTGTAACCACGATTTGAAATTAGGCTTGTGTAAGCCCACCAAGAGATTTGATATTTCACTAACTTTTTCTTCTTGCGGGTTTCTAACAATTTCTTGCAAGTTGAAGGAGTTAGATTAGGATTTTTTTTTTTTTTGAAAAACAAATTACTTTTCAGGGTTTTTCTTGAATTAAATTTTGATGATACTGACGCTAACCCTGAATTGTCTTATGTCTGCTTGAGATTTTCACAGCCTAACCAGTTTCTTACAGAACGCTTGTCAAATAATTTATCAATCACACATATGCCTATCAAAGAATAAAAACAACATGACCGCTGATGCGTTGTTTTTGTAGGTTGCCTAAAGAAAATCGACCAAACATCATGTATTCTTTAAATTCATTTTTAGGAACTTAAATTGCTATCTAGTTAATGAACAAACTGGTCTTTTGTGTTTTCAAAAAAATCTAAGAGGTAGGAGAGTATGGCCTTGTCTTTTATAGATAATCAGAAATCTAGACCCTAAGTTTTTTTTTAAAATTGAGATTTGTGTACCTTTAGCGGGCCTGTCACAGTGGGAAAAAGTAATCACCTTGTGAGAACTACCCAAGTGAGTATAGCTAGACCTGAGCATTCCAACTCACTATAATAAATAGGCCTCTGATGATTAAAGTCTCAGAGGATGGGATTATCTGAGTTTTCTCTTTAAGATCTCTCATATCGAGCATTTTTGTAGGGCCTCACGGTCTCAATCACGTTTACGTAACTACAGCTTGTTTCGATACCTTGTCAGGGTATAGGCCTCAATCATTCTTGTGTGACTTCAAGGGGTAATTTCAAACAAAATTCTAGACTAAGAACTATGAGATTAGAAGCTACATGGTTCACCTCTGAAAGGTTGATAATCTTTGTGCAAGAGAGAGAGTAACTCTCCCAAGGCACTTGCCATATCGTGCCCCCATTAGGGTTTGGAGTCGGCTAATACTGCATTGAGAATCCATTGCGTGAGACTCAGTGGCCATATTTTGATTAGCTATTAGGTGTGTATCTAAGTCAGCAAGCAAAGGTTTTCTTCTCTAAGCCAACTTCCATAGGGTTAGCATGCTATGGTTGGAATTATTGAGCATCTTGCGTGTTTTCTGTGTTTTCATCCCTAAAACTGAAACTGAAACACTAAAATGGAGAAAACAATACCAAATAACTCAGTGATAAACTCTGTCAGTGTCAAAAACTAGTCCCTATCGGTCATTGAAAATCAGTCCTATATCAAAAATTGGTCCTCATCAGTCATAAAAACTCTGTCTGTCAGAATTTCATCTTTGTCCAGTCCTCTGTCATATGATCCTGCTGAAATATCTTCCTATTACATACCTACTATCGTACGAGCTTTCATTAATCTTCATAGTTTGTCATCTGGCTTTACAAACTCTGTCGTATGAATTTCAGAAACAGTCGTTTGTCCTTTTAAAAATTTTCGTACGAAAATACATAACATTCAACATATTATCGTCTGGAGTCTACCCAACTATCGACGAAATATTGTCTTTATCGTCTGTAAATAGCTAAACTATCATCTGGGTCTGCAAACTCTGTCATATGAATTCTTGTTCTTGTCAGTCAAAACAGTCAAACCTGCTCAAATCAGTCTACAACGAGCATAGAATTGGACATCATAATTATGAGCATAAACAATCTTGATAGTGTACCCATGCCGTTGCGTTGCATGATTTTGTCGGTTACCTCTTAGCTATCTCAATCAACCTTATCCAATCAACCAATCTATTGTCCAAACTTCACTCTCGAGTATCACTTAGGCTACTTAGCCTCAACTCAAAATCGGAGTCAGTGTATCTCACCCGCATAAGTTTGAACATCAACCTCTAGCCTCAATGAACAACTAGCTTTGATATCGCCTTGACATCTGTAACACCTCTTGCTATCAACTGTAAATGGCTACCTTAGCTCCAATTCCCATGGCTACCTTGGCTCAAATGACTCAAGATATCAAGAAAGAAATATATGACATGAAAATCCAACAAAATAAATCAATGACTCCATTTGAGAAACAAATGCATGATATCAAGAGTGAGAAACTTCAAGGAATGCTAAAATGATTATATGATTTGACAGTTGAAAACCAACAAATAATTAACAATCAAAAGTTGAATCTCAAACAAGATCACAAGACACCTTTACCAAGACATAAAGACATTTCCTCCAAATATCCTCTAGATAGACAGTTTACACCTTTGGGGCAATCTATTGAGTCAACTTTGAAAGAGTCTCTTGAGCATAATCTTATCATATTGCCTAAAAAGACCACATGGGGATGTGAATTTGTGAGTAAGTATTGTGCATAGCATAGACAAAATGAACATAAGACTTCAAAATACGTGGAATTAAAACATAAGATTCAAGATCTCATTGATAATGGTGTCATTGAAATTGAGGATCCTAATGACTCACCTAAAGAAAAAGAAGGAACTATTTCTAAGCATGATCAAAATCATGAACTTATGTCTAGCAAGGCTCCATATGTGGCCTCCATCCCTTCCATGATGCCTTCATCTCCTAAAAATTCTCAGTAACAATCCATACCATCTCCTTCAAACAATAAAATTTCTCATGTTTACCTTCAAGGGATATCTCCTATGGAAATCCAAGTTGATGCCAATATTGATACAATTTCCTCTAAAGATTTAAAAATCCTAGATCCTATGCCATCATGTACTCCACTTCCAAACGTACCCACTCTAGAGAGTCCCACTCAAAATGCTTCCCCAGCATGCCAAAACATGAACACCTTCCAAGAATCCTCCATGCATATCAACAATATTAACTCTTCCTTAGAAGTGACTCCATGTCAAGAGGATAATCTAAAAAATGAAAAAACAAGTCCTATCATAAATCAAGATCAAGACACCAAAACTCCTCAATCCTATCTAATGATTGAAAAAGATCTCAACTCCCTAGAATCCCATGATGATCCCTTTATACCTTTCCATTTCTTCCAAGATGATCCCCTTCCATCACAAGAGCAAAGCATCCTTCCTAAGCAAGATCATGATGCCTCTTCCACCTTTTCAAATGGTCCTATTCAAAATGAAGAGTCAAACACCCTTCCTACTTTATCCAATGGTCCTCTTCCATGTCAAGATCAAAGTATCCCTTCATCTCCTTGTCATAATCCTCCATATTCACCTCAAGGATCCATCATGCCTACAAATCCCTCTCATGATCCTATCGTTCCCTACATTCCACCTCCATCTCATAACGGACTCGTTCCTTCTTTCCAAAGCAAAGTGTATCATACAAGTCAAAATATTTATAAAGGCAAAGGGGTAAATCTCCACAAGCAAGAACCCCTCCATATTAAAGAAAATGTTAAAGGTCATGGCCTTAGGGACATTTCTCAAGATGTTGGTGTAGCGTCGTAAATTGTACACACTTGCTAGGGTGGTACAATTTCACACCTAGTTTAGCACCCGCCTTGGCGCATTTTGCATTTTGCATTGCATTTCCCCTTTAGCACTTAATTGATTAAATTAATTAGGTCTAAGGTTCTATTTTATCATCTCCCATATCATAAAGTTTGGCCCTTTTCATTAAAGTGTGCCCCTTTCATTTTATTCCTCTAATACATCATTTAATCAAAAACCCTAATTAGGTCCTATTTTGAACTTGGGGGCTTGATTTCGGGGGTCAAAACATCTCGAAATTAGCTGTAACTTCGGGATTCGCTCTAAAATCATCATATTTGATGGCCCTGAAAATTTGGTGAAAAGTTGTCGGGACCATGGGGCCCGGCGTGCACATGGTCTCGGACATTTTTCTCAAAATTTTAGGAGCACGACCCAATCATAAAATAAAGCTTAACCCCAAGAAATTGGCTTGAGATTCAATCTCTAGGTCAGCCAAAAGTTGAAATTAAGACCTAGGGTTTCATATATAAGAGCTCTCTTTCTTCATTTGAAAGGATCCAAATTTTTGGTTTGAAGGACCTTCTATGCAGCGAAAGAGCAGATCTTTGAAGACTTCAACAATATTCAACATCCATCCATCAAGCATTCATCAATTTCATTCATCCATTTAGGGCTTTGAAGGCATTGAAGAGCAATAAGGGATCACCGACTGAAGATTGGCTTGTACCCCTCCCTTGGGGTTGGGTATGATTTCATGTTGCTTTCATGTCTTTGCATAAGCCTCATTATATCATTTGTATTCATGCTTTAGATCACTTTGCATCTTGATTTAGAGCATTTACATTATCATTTGCAAGCAATTAGGGTTTACTTTCTAGGTTGCTCTAGTTTGCTTACTTGCATTTTAGGATCTTGCACACACACAAGGTCTGCACACACAAATTTTACTATACAACTTGGCTATTCATGGAGGTGGAAATCACCAAAGCGGGGGTTTGACTAAGGCGAAACCCCATATAGCCGCCCACCATACCTTTTTAGATATAAGTGCAGGTTTCGGGATTCGGACGACGCCGCAAGTTGCAGATCCGATGGAAGCGGACTGAGATAGAACAACACACCAAAATTTAGGGCAAAAGACTAGGAAAGGGGCGTGGGGCGCCCTGGTCCTGCCAGGACAGGGGCGCTGGGCACCCTGGTCCTTCTGTCAGACAACAAGTTTCAGACAGCTTTTCAGGTTGCAGAACAGCAGTTTCAGGAGCAGTTTCAGGAGCAGTTTCAGGGGTAGTATCAGGACAGTGGCTCTTGCGCCCCCATCCTGAACATTTTCACTCAGATTTTAACTCCGGGTATGCATTTGCATTCTTGTCTTGTCCTTGTGTTTACCACTTTCCATTGTTTAACCTTAATTCTGCAATCTTGTTATTAGTTCATACTTGCACTCATTTTATCTTTCAATTACAACAAAGGAATAGAAATCCTAATAGGTAGCCTGTGGCTCTCTCTTCCACAAAAAGAAGTAGCCAATTGTGTGATACCTCTAGGCTCTTTCATATTCCACAATGTGTGTCAAAAGGTAGGATTAGGACATGTTAGCCTAGTCTCGCTTTTTCCCCTACACAGTTGGTATCTCTCATAAATCCTACATTTCTCCAGTTAAATCTAAATATACGCTTTCCCCATTCCATCCATTCTAGGTCCCTATATCCCTCCACCCCTTATGTAGGATCAACAAAGGCACACATCTTCGAGTACCTTCCATCCATCTAAAAGACCTCCATATCATTCCTATCTATCCACGCATCTCCCTCCAAGAAATTTGGATGCCAAACATAAAATTCATAAGTCAAGTAATCCACATGTATTCAAGGATCAACATGTCCCATCTAATCGACATGTCAAAACAAAGAAAAATATGATCCAAGAAAAACAAAAATACACAACGCCACAAAGGCCCACAAAGAAAGAAGAAAAGTAAAAAGTTATATGGGTTCCTAAGGCACTTGTACAAGCAATGCGCTCTAAGGAACTACAAAAGCATGAAAAATCAAAAACCATGTCGATCCTTAAGCGGCTGCTTGAAGCACAATAGTCTAAAGAAAAATCAAAATTGGCATCCAAAATTGTTGTTCCTCCATCACCTCCTTCATCCATTTTTGGGTTCTTATGCCCCAAAATTTGTAACCTTTCCTCCATCCATATCTCAAAATTTGAGATTCACTTCTCTTCCATATGTCCACCATCCCTCAAGGTGTGTGCCAATGTTGATATTTCCAACATTTCCATCTAGCCATACAAAATTTTTCCAACATCCCATCCATTATCCAACACCTCTTTTCCACCCTTCCATCCCTCTTATCCAATCCTTTGCATAAGTCCTTGCCTTAGTTTCATTTCATTATCCTGCCAACATCTTTGAGCATACCTTCATAGCCATGGTCTATTGCAACTCATATTCTAAGGGTACCATCCAAAGAAGCAAGATGACGGGGTCCTTCTTCCATCCCCTATCATGCCTCCATTATCTTCCAAAAAAAAAAAGGTAAAGAGAAATAATTTTGTCCACAAGTGAAAACCACTTCTTGTGGCGCCTTGGGCAAGTACCATGATGAAAACCTGGCAAACAGGCATTATGCATAATCCATTATCCTTTTTCACTTTACATTGGGGAAAGTTTTGTCCATGTACATCCATCTATTATCCTTCATCCTCCATTATCCCTCATCCGATGTATCTACGTTCATATCCCTTTTCCACCTTTGATCTTGACAAGGTTAAGGATCCTTGCAAGCTTCATGTGTCCTATCTATTACACTTGATCCAAGCCCTTTAGCTCATATCTATTGCTTGCTTACATCCTTCATTACCACCTTTCATCTTGATTATCCTATTTGTCCCCTATCCAGATCTATTCCTTGATCTTGATCAACACTATGGACAAAATGCAAAAACATGCTTTCCACAAACCTCTTGACATAGCCACTTCTTTGGACCATATGGATTCATTATGCTATATCCTTTCTTTACATCGCTAAAATCCTTGCTTTACATTGCTATATCTAGACCCTATGCTTGGATTAATATTGTGAGATAGTCCTTGAAAGCGTCCACCATCATTTGCTTATCCATTCATGGACTCAAAATCCCTTTTTCCTTGCTAGACACTAGGGGCAAACATTAAAAAATCATAAAAAGTCCTGAACAAAATCCTAAAAATCATAAAATGTCCTGACCAAACTCCTAAAAATCATAAAATGTCCTAAACAAAATCCTAAAAATAAAAAATAAAATTGACAAAATCAAAGCAAGAAAGCATAGACAATCCTTCAAACCAAATCAACCACAAACAAACTCTCAAGGTCTGTAATCAAACTTATCGCATGTCTTGTTAATCAATCTATCAAACTCTATCAAACATCAACATGTCTTATACAAGGAAGGCTACACTTGAAACCATATAGACCGGTCTTATACGGGGTACTTACTCTTTGAAACCAAACATTCCTATCAATGATCACACAAATCAAAACAATGACATAGATCAGTATGGCTGCTGGATTTTGTCTAGGGTAGTCTTATCTCTTGTACTGAAATGTTGCATCTTTTCTTTAGCTTGTACATATCTTTTAGTCACTTTGTGACATCCTAGTTCTTTTGGGACCCTCGTGGCTTGAAACCAATCACTATCCTAGTCTTAGGGTAATTAGCTGCACAATTTACATGTCCTAAGCAGTATCAACCAAGTCATCTTTTAGTCAGTGGTACCGGGTCATCCACTCTGATTTAGTCACCTATCTCCTAACTACTAAAGAGTTTTATCAGTGAGTAAACAAGCACAACAAGACTATTGAAAACAATCACTAAATTATTTATGATATGCCTGAAATTTTCTTTGTGTGTTGTCTTTTACATTAATTTTCGCTTATTATCCCCCTGAGTAACTCCTGGAAGTCTATCTTGACTAAGAGGAGCAAGGATTGGGAGCATAATACATTTCTTTGTTTTCTTCTTGTAGGATTGAATCCGATGATTTGGAAACATCTAATCAACTGGGTGTCTGTGATAAGTGCCTTCACATCAAGGTGAAATCGTCACGTATAAGTCGACTTTGCTTATTTGTATGCTACAGGGAGGTTGGAGTCATTTATTTGTCTATTTTGAGAGAATTTCTTAAATGTTCAATCCGGATGCATGTGTAATTTGTCCAAGGATATGAACGAAAAAAGGGTCATTGCGGACAAGATAATTAATATTGTATATGAAAAGAAAGGAAGTTTATTTTTCCTACTATGTTTGTAAAACGCTCAATGATGAAAATTAAGCATTCCAAATCTAGTGATTACATTTAGGTTGCATTCATTCTAAATTTTATGCATTTCAATTGATTTCGGCATGATAACAATGATCTCTTTATCTTTTGAATGAGAGTCTGAGGCATTCGTCATTTCTCAGCTAAGTGGTCTCTTTTTCATCATCGTTTCTCTATTCGAGTACTTGTGTATTGAGATGTTAGCTGCATACATGAGCCATCTTCTATAGATCCATAAATTTTATTTTATACTTATTTGCATTCATATTATTGCATGAAGAAAAATAAACATTTACATTACTCATTACTCATTTTCATCATTTATTTGCATATGAAAAGAAATAAAGAAAATAAACATTCATATTCATTTGCATTACATACATCCATACTGAAAAAATATATGCATACATATAGAATAAAGCATACAAACAGACATCTCATAATCAATCAACACAAGTACGATGAAATCAAATCAAGAGCTCGTAAATCGACTGTCCTAAGTCCATTTTCGGGATCAAAATCGAAATCTGACATCAATTCTCTCTGTAGCATCGGAATTAGGAATCATCAAAGCAAGTATAAAGACATGTTAATCATTATTAGCTCAATCACTCATTGCAATGATCTAATCCTAAGCACACTCAATAGAGACATAAAAACAAAGCATTCAAAAGCAAATATCATGCAAACCAGATGACGATTTGGATGCTTCTTCCATGCGGCTCCATTGTTCTTCTTTCCTCTTCAAATGGATTTGTGGATCTCACCTACAAGTGCACACACACAATTGAAAGCAAGATTGATATTGGTTATTGGTCACGAGTACTAGAAGCATAAGTTCGATAGTTTGATTAGGGATTCGGGATTTGATTGAAGAAAATCATCCAATTTATAGAAGAATTGGATAGATGACAAGATTAGCATGATGCAATTCAAATGGAAATTGCAAATCAATATGACAAATTATGACAAATTATGCACTTTCCATGCACAATTTGATTGATTGATAATTGATGACAAATTATGACACATTCTATGTCAAAATTGATTGATTGTCAATTATGACAATTTATGACAAATTGAAATGTCATTCCCATAGAATTAGGAGATGAAATAGGAGGGAAAAGAAATTAGAAATTAAGAAAATTAAAATTGATGAAAAATTATGAATTAGAAATTGATGGAAAAATAGGAATTTAGGAACTAGAAGAAATTAGGTAAATTAATTAATAATTTGTCATTTATTAATTAATTTACAAGAGGAAGAATAATTAGCCAATTAAATAAAGATTTAATTGTAATGAGAAGACCTAGGATTAATAAATAATTTAGTAATCCTAGAGGAAGAAATGACAAATTAGGTTAAATGAATAAATCATAAAACCCTAGAAGACGAATTAGGTCTTGAAAGATAATTGACTCGATTTGATTTGATTTTGGATTGATAAATGACCAATGTGATAAACAATTTGACTGAAAAATGCACCAATTGACGAGGAACAATGACAAATTGATCCAAATTGACATAATTGAGACAGACAACGATCGATAGCGAAATGATCGCAAAATGACAAAATTGACAAGAGAACAAGGATCGATAACAAAATAGATTGCAAGACGACAAGATTGAAAATGACCACGATCGATGACAAATCGATCGCAAAATGACAAGATCGAACATGACAACGATCGATGACAAATCGATCGTTAAAATGACAAGATTGATAAGAGGACAACGATCGATGACAAATTGATCGCAAGATTGACAGGATTGAAAAGAGGACAAAACCCTAATTAGGATTGACGATGTCCAAAATGATGACAAATAAGCACGCACATTGATGCAATAGGATAAGATCGATTAAAATCATGACTGGATAGTGTTGTTGACAAGACCAAATTTGAGAACGAGATAATTGAAGAATGTAGAAGAATGACTCGATGTTCGCAAATGATAAAAACCAAGTGCGTGACATAGGAGAAATGTTAATGCGACGCAAAAACCTAAAATGAGGCAATGCGCAAATGTTAAAGTATGACCTCGCAAGTGTTGACCATTTTTAGGTGTCTACATTTTGCCCCTCTTTGAGACAATGCAATTTTAAGCGTTGTTTAAAAGAACAATAATGAAAATGCCTTGGACGCTGACAATGACATATGAAAATGCCCCAGACAATAACAATGACATATGCATGCCCCCTCGAGGAATTGGCCGGAAACATGCAGAAAAGAGGCCAATTGATCGAAAAAAAAGATAGGATCGGACGGATGGACAATCGGAGATCGGATGCATGAAGGACAAGCAATTTAAGGTGCACAAGACCATGATCAACATAAGATGGAGAGGACACACGTCCATCTATGCACTGACAAAGATCTATAAATGGGACCAAGAGAGTGAAAATTGTTCATTTGCACTAGCTAAAGAGGAGGATTTGGTGCTCTGGACAAGGACACTTGCAGAGAGATGGCGAACATTCCAATGGTGGATCACCTTGGAGAATGTGTACGCACATTCAGACGACTGGATGACGCAGGAGCAGCGGTATGGATCTCAAAAACCCATGTTTTCAATTTTATGAATTTGACGCGTTTGTGGGACATTGCGGGGCCCACAGGGGATGCAAAAGAGGACTTCTGCGCTTGTGTAGTCTAATTCTGCGCTTGTGTCATGTCTTCTGCACTTGTGTAGGAAGACACAAGTGCAAGTTACCTGACACAGGTGTAGGTTATCTGACACAGGCGCAATTGTGCACTGAAAACCCTAGTTTTGGGCAAAATGACATGCAAATGCTCCGGAAAGTGGGGACAAGGATAGGATAGGTCAAATGAGATGAAAAAACACCTTGATTAGACATGAAAATGAGGAAATGCAACCCGTAGGAGCAAACCCTAAAACTGACAAAATTTGCCCCAATTGTGATGCAGAGTCGACAGTATCCGTTGATCACACGGGAGAATCGACCAGACTGCTTCATGCTACGACACAGACTTAGGAGCACAGAGAGAGATACTTTAGAAGGACTTGAGACATGGTAGGGATGAGGAGGATAGAGGGAGAACCCAGTGATAGAGGCACGTGCTCCTTATGATAGATAGTGGACATTATGTAGTTCGACATTATATAGTCAGCCTGCGGGCCATACTTAGGACCAAATAGTCCAATTTTGTACTCCGATATTATTGTGACATATGATATGATATGCATCGATATGATGGGATGCAATGTGTTATGACTGATGTTATTTTCCATGTATGGATAACTTATGCACTTGTTTATGTACATATATGGATGCATTCTTATGTATTTTTGATGCATTTATGAAATGAAATGGATAAAATGTTTGATGTAATATGTGATGGAATGCAAATGTACTAAACAATGAATGCAGGATACAGCATATGTGTTTGGATATCGGAGCACTAGACCGAACTGACTATCCGGACTGACAGAAGAAATGTTAGTAAGAAATGAGATAGAGGACAGTTAGAGATGATGAAAAACTTGCTTTCAGTAATGCACTTTGTAGGTGAGAACCTTTATTTTTATGTAGCAAAATGGATGCGTAGCATCATGGTATTGAAGGCCAGAGCTGAAATGCAACCCTATTTGCGAAAGACAGACACATCATAGACAAGCAACACTCGCAATCAAAAAAGAAAAGGATCATGAACCATCCCGGTCACTCTAAATCACTCAGTGACATCATCGAGCAACATAGGAACATGACCGAAGCCAAAGATAAATCAATAAAAAGATAAGATGCACAAATTCAAGCAAATTAGACAAACATCTTGATCTTCATTGTCAAAAGTTGAAAGTGCTGATAGGATGATCATGCTGTCTGGTTTTAGGAAATGCGGTACCCCGTCTAAGACAGGACATAGTCTGGTTTTGAGTATACCACACCCTGTATAAGACCCATGATAGCAGTAACAAGGACAAATGATTTTGATGTTGATATTTGATTGATAAGACAATTTTGATCAGTTTGAATGTTTGATTTGATTGAAAAAGGTCATCTGTTAAAGCATGATTTCATTAAAGCACAATGTTTGATTGCGAGTTGTTGGATGTATACTCAGTGAGCTGTCTAATGCACAAAGGAATAATTATTTGCAAAATGTTTGTTTTTTGTTTTTGGAGTTTTACAATTTTTTTGTGTTTTTTTTTCAGGACTTTTTATGATTTTTAGGGATTTTCATTTTTTTCAATTTTTAGATATTTTTTCAGGACATTATTTGATTTTTTTGAGATTTTTTCAGAATCATATTCGATTTTTTTTTTGAATTATTTCAAGACATTTTTCATTTTTTTTGAATTATTTCAGGACATTTTGCAATTTTTTTGAATTATTTCAGGACATTTTTCAATTTTTATGATTTTGCCCCTAGTGTCTAGCAAGGCAAGGAATATGACAGGTGAATAAATAGGCTTTCTGAAATGATGGTGGATAGAGGGAAGACAAAGGCCTTTTATTATGGAGACAATACATATGCAATGTTCAAGGGCTATGGCGTGATGGGACAAGAGACTGGATATGACAATGTAAAGCAGTGATATGGCATGAGGGACATGTCAAGAGGTGTTTGAAAAATATGTTTTGCATTTCACGTCCTTATGTTAGATCAAGATCAAGGGACAGAAAGAGTGTATGGATAGGATAAGCAAGACCAAGAATGGATAAGGGACATGGACTGAAGGTTGGGGTAGGCTAAGGGATAGTGGTAGAAAGTTGCAATAAGCTAGGGAATATGGATGAAAGGTTATAATAAGCAAATGGATAAATGACCAAAAGTTATGATGGACTAAAAGCTACAAACAAGATGCGTGATTCTCATGAAGATCCTCAGCCTTGTCAAGATCAAAGGTGGAAAAGGGGATATGTACATGAGGGACAATAGGATATGAAGGGTAATAAGATATGAAGGAGGAAACCTGCCCCCAAGTGTGGTGTACAAGAAGTTCATAAATTACGCATGACGCCTGTTTGCTAGGTTTTCATCACGGTACTTGCCCAAGGCGCCTGTTTGCCAGGTTTTCACCAGTGGACGAATTGTTTTTCTTTACTTTTTTTCTTTTTCTTTTTTTTTTTTTCTTCAATTTTTTCATTTTTCACTTTTTTTTCACTTTTTGTATTTTGACTTTTTCAATAGAAGATGGACACATGATAGGGTATGGAAGAAGGACTCAAGCATCTTTTTGGTTGGATAGTAGCCTTAAAAAATTGGACCATGACCTTTAAAAGTATGCTCAAAGACGTTGGTAGGATGAGGACATGGAAAATGAGATGAAACTAAGGCAAGGACTTATGCAAAGGATTGGATCAAAGGGATGGAAGGATGGAAAATATGCATTGGATAACAGGTAGGATGTTGGAAGAATTGGGCTTGAGTGGATGGAAATGTTGGCAAGATTGACATTGGCACACACCTTGAGGGGTGATGGACTGATGGAGGAAAGACGTATTTTGGATATTGAGATTTTGACGGAGGAAAGGATAGTGATTCTGGGACATAAGGGCCCAAAATGGATGAAGAAGGTGATGGAGGAACAAATTTAAGAGGTTTGGATGGAGGAATAGCAACTTTGGATGCCAAGTTGGATGTTTCTTTAGGCTTTTGTGCTTCAAGGAGCCGCTTAGGGATCCACATGGTTTTTGATTTTTCATGCTTTTGTGGTTCCTTGGAGTGCATTGCTTGCACAAGGGATTTAGGAACCCATATATATTTTGACTTTGCTTTATTTTGCTCAGTGGGCCTTTGTGGCCTTTTGGATATTTCTTTTTCTTTATAGATCATATTGTTCTTTGTTTTGACATGTTGATTATATTGGACATGTTGATCCTTGAATACATGTGGATTGCTAGACTTATGGCTTTTATACTTGGCATCCAAATTGCTTGGATGGGGAAATGAATGCATGGATGGCTATGAATGAAATGGACTTCTTTTGGATGGATGGAATTTACTCAAGGATGTGTGCCTTTGCTAACCTTGCATAGAGGACAAAGGGATATAAGGACCTAAGATGGATGGAAAGTATGATGGGGAAGGTGTATATTTTGACTTTGACGAAGGGATACCAACGTCTTGAGAGTGAGTTGTGTAGACATGACCCTTAAAATTTTCTTTCACATGAAGGGATTCTTGCTCATGAAGGTCTACTCCTTTGCCTTTATGAATATCTTGACTTGTAGGATACTCTTTTCTTTGGGAAGAAGACGCGAGTCCATTATGAGGTGGATATGATATGAGAGAAATAATGAGATCTTGAAGTGGATCGGATTGCACCAAAGTGGAAGAACCCATTATGCATGTCAAGGGTTCATGAACATCTTGCACTGACACGTTAGAATCATGAGAGGGATTAGGATCATGAGGGGGACTAGGATTGTGTAGTGGACATGGTTCAATGACAGGCTCTTCAAGAGATGGAATGGGAGAAATAATGGTATCATCAAAAGAAATGCGATCTTGGAGTGTATATGGAGCATTAGGACAAGGAGATGGAGGAACAAGTGGATCTTGTGGAGGATCTAAAGGAATAATTTGATCTTGACAAGGAGGAAGATCATTGGAATCCTCTTTAAAGGTGCTTTGCTCTTGACTTTCAATGGGATCATCAAAAAAGATGGAAGGGATATCTTGATCTTTCTCAGGAAGTGGAATGTCAATGGGATTTGAAAGGACATTGTGTTCATGAAATGGAAGGGGATCATTTGGGATTGGATGAATTGGGATATCTTGATCTTGCTCAGGGAATGGAGTGTCAGTAGGACTTTGGATAGGATGGACAAGAATAGGGGAATTGTCATGAGTGTCTGGGAAGATGGGGTCCTGATCAACAATTGGATGGGATGATAAGGTTTCAGGATCTTGATCTTGATTTTCTTTAGGACTCATTTCTTCATGCTCTAAATTATCCTCTTGACATGAGGTTGGACTTTGGATATGAGTGGGGGATTCTGACAAGGAATTAATGCTTTGGCATGAAGGAAATGCACTTTGAACATTTGTGATGGATTCTGGCAAGGAATCAATGCTTGAACATGAGGAAGAGGGACTTTGAATAGGGTCCTCTAAAATAGGTAATGGATATAAAGTGCATGGTGGCATTGGGTCTTGTATTTCTGAAACATGACAAGGATGTGCATCATGAATTGGATTATCATTGCAATCAATTATGGATAGCTCTTGGATAATTGCATCCTTGGGTGTATTGTTTGATGAGGACAATATGGAAGGTTCTTGTGAAACTTCTAGAGGTGTAGGGATAGATGCCACTGGAGAGTCAATTTTTTTGCGAGGGGATGAGGCATTGCTAGACATAAGTGTATTATTTTGATCTTCCTCAAAGAACTCACTTCGTCATTTCCTTAAGATCATTGCAATAAAGCCACCTTTCTTTCGAGGTTTTGACATGATTGGATCTAGAATTTGAACTTTTTTTTGGTTTGATGTCATGTTTTGATATTGGACTTGGTTCAATTGTTCCGACATGTTTGAAACTTGGGTTCGTGTGTGCTGCAACCTTTGTTTTTGAATGTTTGGTTGTTGTTGTTGACATTGATATAACCATTGGTTGAACCATTTGTTGACATTGTATAGTTGGTTGGACATATTGTTGAAATTGGACCATTGGTTGTGTCTGTTGGAAATGTTCGAGCTGTTGAACAATTGGTTGTGATGGTTGAAAATCTGATTGATAGTAAACACCTTCTTGTTCTTGTTGTGGAGGCACATAATGTTGTTGGCTCTTTTCTTGAAATTGTTTCATCATCTCTATTTGGGAGAGAAGAGCTGGTATGTCTGATCATTCGATAAGAGACCTTACATCAATTGGCTCAATATTTGGATTTCGACCTGGAAGTTTTCGAAACATTTTGGACATTTGTGATCTATTCTTCGCAATGTTTTTCAATCTTTGTTCCAATATCTCATTTTCTTGAGCTAGCTTCTCCTCTAGTTTTTGTATTTGGAGACTTGTTTCATCATAAAAAGTTTGATCAATGCTGCTTTGTTGTTGGGTTGGATAGAATTGTGATTGCATTGTCGGTTGATATGTCAAACTTTGTTGCATCATTGGTGCTTGGAACCTTGTTTCAATAGACATGTCACTATGCAAATGCAATATTTTTGGAATTTTTCAAGGATAATGTATGATATGCAACTAAATGCAAACTTAATATATGAAAATGCAATCTATGTTTTTGGTTGTTTTTGAAGATTTTGACAAACTTATGAATGCAAATCTAAAAGAGACCTTTAGGAAATTGAAATGATGTCTAGACTTCAAAGGACAAAAGGACTTAATTGACAAAGGACAAGATGACAATGTCTCCCCTATATGCTTGGATACTAAGCTAGGTTTGACGAAATGATATTGATGACAAAAGGACAAAAGATTTGATAAGGTCTAGACTTCTTAACAATGACTTAGGGTTTATCAAAGATTTGGATTACTCAAGTATGACAAAACCTAGTTTTTGAGACTATATGCAAAGGGACAATTACTATGCAAGTGACCCTAATATGATATGATAATGACCTAAGCTTAATGAAGAGACCTAAGGTATGCAATGTATGAATGTATGACAATGGTATGACTTTAATGCAAGAGGACACATGCAAATGGATGACTTTTATTGATATGCAAAGGAGTATGACTTAGGTGAAACTTAACCTTGGTACTTGACAATGAACTTTGCAAAATGCAACTTAGGATGAACTTAAATGTAAGTGACATGCATGTTGAGACAAAATTTTGAACAATGTTTGACAACCATATTTGAAGGTGTTTTGAAATTTGTTGGATGAAATGCTCTTATGTTTAACCTTGTGTTTAAATCTTATGCTAGATCAATGTGTTTTGCTTTTTGGAATGATACACAATTCAACTTTTGACAAACAAAGAATACAAGATATTGCAACTTAGACTCAAGACAATCATGCTCATTTCCACATTTCTTATGGTAGGCAAAGACATTAGGTACTTGAGAGGTAGACTCATTATGGGATTCAAGGAGAATACATAGATGCTTGACCCCACGGGCTCCCCTCCACGGCACTCACTTCTCAGGGCAGCCAAGCATTAGTCCCCATGGAATCTCCCCATGGCAAACTTAGTATCTATTCCAAGTATCCAAATTTGTCCTTCTCAAGCAACTAGAAGGGTTTTTGGCCTCTAAAAACAAGGTGTTTAGTAAGGATTTCTGTTAAGCGTTACTCCTTGATGTCATGCAAGCATGATTGAGACATTAAGCCCATCAAGATACCAAACAAATGTAGTCACCCAAGCACGATTTAGACCAAGAGGCCCTACTTAGATGTTGATATGAGAAAGAGTCCAAGGGTCATCACTTCCCAAGTAACTGCAATTCCCACGTAACACTTCCTTCAAAGCTTTCGCCCATCAGGTATTTTTTTATAGTGAGTTAGAATGCCAAGGAATTCTAGCCGTACTCACTTTGGGTCATTCCCTTCTCACGATTATCACTTGCTTGTAAAAGCAAAGTGGTCAAGAAGGCAGGCCCTCTAAGGGTGACAAACAATCAACAACACAAGCATGGTATCGAAGATCTGGATTTCTGATCACCCTATGAAGGATGAGAGCATACTCTCCTACTCCAATGTCACACTTAACAATCAAAGCAAACAAATGTTCATTCCCACCTATTTATAAATCACTAAGTGCCTAATTAAAAATCTCAAACACACAGTTTGGTTGTTTCTCCAAGGCAACCTGCAAAACCCAAGTTAGAGGTTTGATTTGTTGTCTTTGACCATCGATTCTGCATAACACATGTTAGTAGTTTGATTTATAGTCTTTGCCATGCGTATGCCAAGATTCTGCACAAATAATTAGTACCAAAATCCAAAGCACAGAAAACAAAATGCAAAAACACCAAAAATTTCAAGTAAACACTGCATTTTTCACCTCTGTTCTGGACTTTACACAAGCGCAGAACTCATGACACAGGTGCAAGATGTCTGACACAAGTGCAGAATGTCACCTACACAAGCGCAAGATGCAGGACACAGGCGCAAGATGTAGGACACAGGCGCAGAAGTGTCCAGAATACCCTGCACGGCCCTGTTTTTGGGTTTTTGACCTACAAAATCAACTTGAAAGCACTCCAAAACACAGTAAAGGGGTTAGAAGGTTAGTATTCACATCGGGTTCACCAATTAATGTAGCATCGAAATTAGGAATCATCAAAGCAAGTATAAAGACATGTTAATCATTATTAGCTCAATCACACATTGCAATGATCTAATCCTAAGCACACTCAATAGAGACATAAAAACAAAGCATTCAAAAGCAAATATCATGCAAACCAGATGACGATTTGGATGCTTCTTCCATGCGGCTCCATTGTTCTTCTTTCCTCTTCAAATGGATTTGTGGATCTCACCTACAAGTGTACACACACAATTGAAAGCAAGATTGATATTGGTTATTGGTCAAGAGTACTAGAAGCATAAGTTCGATAGTTTGATTAGGGATTTGGGATTTGATTGAAGAAAATCATCCAATTTATAGAAGAATTGGATAGATGACAAGATTAGCATGATGCAATTCAAATGGAAATTGCAAATCAATATGACAAATTATGACAAATTATGCACTTTCCATGCACAATTTGATTGATTGATAATTGATGACAAATTATGACACATTCTATGTCAAAATTGATTGATTGTCAATTATGACAATTTATGACAAATTGAAATGTCATTCCCATAGAATTAGGAGATGAAATAGGAGGGAAAAGAAATTAGAAATTAAGAAAATTAAAATTGATGAAAAATTATGAATTAGAAATTGATGGAAAAATAGGAATTTAGGAACTAGAAGAAATTAGGTAAATTAATTAATAATTTGTCATTTATTAATTAATTTACAAGAGGAAGAATAATTAGCCAATTAAATAAAGATTTAATTGTAATGAGAAGACCTAGGATTAATAAATAATTTAGTAATCCTAGAGGAAGAAATGACAAATTAGGTTAAATGAATAAATCATAAAACCCTAGAAGACGAATTAGGTCTTGAAAGATAATTGACTCGATTTGATTTGATTTTGGATTGATAAATGACCAATGTGATAAATGATTTGACTGAAAAATGCACCAATTGACGAGGAACAATGACAAATTGATCCAAATTGACATAATTGAGACAGACAACGATCGATAGTGAAATGATCGCAAAATGACAAAATTGACAAGAGAACAAGGATCGATAACAAAATAGATTGCAAGACGACAAGATTGAAAATGACCACGATCGATGACAAATCGATCGCAAAATGACAAGATCGAACATGACAACGATCGATGACAAATCGATCGTTAAAATGACAAGATTGATAAGAGGACAATGATCGATGACAAATTGATCGCAAGATTGACAGGATTGAAAAGAGGACAAAACCCTAATTAGGATTGACGATGTCCAAAATGATGACAAATAAGCACGCACATTGATGCAATAGGATAAGATCGATTAAAATCATGACTGGATAGTGTTGTTGACAAGACCAAATTCGAGAACGAGATAATTGAAGAATGTAGAAGAATGACTCGATGTTCGCAAATGATAAAAACCAAGTGCGTGACATAGGAGAAATGTTAATGCGACGCAAAAACCTAAAATGAGGCAATGCGCAAATGTTAAAGTATGACCTTGCAAGCGTTGACCATTTTTAGGTGTCTACACTCTCATCAAAATTTCATGATGTTGACCACTTAGCACTTTCATCAACTTCTCATTCTCTTCTTCAATTTGCGCTCAATTTCTCGTTAATCAATGCTAAATCTCAATTTAATTCTCACATTAACTCTGATTTTAATCTTCAACATTAATCTTTGTGCTCAAATAACTTATCATCGCTACAAAAAAAAAAATTGCCTACAATCACTGCACAACCCTCACTATCTTTCGATTTCGCTCCTGAGGGGGCATACTCATGACCTCAAAGTCAAGAATTTCTTTAAAAAATCTTTGTTACAAGTTGAGCAGCTAAGCTTCATCAAATCAATCTCTAGGGGCATTATCAATTTCATCGCTTCAAATCAAGCCGATATTGTCTTCGTCTGAATCAGTCTCTCAAAGTTAATCAATTTCATTGCTTTTCATCAAGCTGATTATTTGTTTAAACTCAATCAAGGGTTTAAAGAGTTTCTTTGATCACACGCTCAATCTAAGTAGATGTTCAGTTTCATCGCATCAAATCAAGATGGACAATTTATCTTCGCTCATCATACCTTGATCCATCAAGTTCAAGATTGATTTTATCTTCGCTCACTGTGTCTAGTTCAATCAAGTTCTAGATTAGTAAGATCCGCTTCTTGATCAATCAAGTTCAAGTTTGGTATCTTTTCTCTCTATCATTCCTAGTTCAATCAAGTTCGGGATCAATAATGATTTAATCAACTCTGTTTAGCTTCATTGCTTCAAATCAAGCTAAACACCTCGCTCTTCATCTGGTTCGTGATCAATCAAGTTCAGAACTGGTATCTCCTAGACATCAAATTTTCTTTGAACCAACGTGTTGCTCGTACATTAATTCAAAGCGGGGCAAATGTAATAGCCTAAAAATGGTCATCTAAACCATGAGCCCCTAATCTCAACAACGTCACCAAGGTCCTAATCAAAGGCAATTAAATAAATCTTGAATAGACAATTAATTTCTAAAATCATCAATGCCACATGGCAAAATTAATCAACCAATATTATTTAAATATTTATTTAATTAATTGATCATTCCAAGTAAATCATTTTTAAACAATTGTCCTATTTATTTTATTGAATATCCTAGCATATTTAATTAAATAAATCAATTTGCCATTAAATCATCAAAAAGAGGAATTAATTTGAAAAAAAGAATTAAAATTTGAGAAAAGAAATCAATTGGAGATAATCTTGAAAAACAAATTAAAAATTGATAAATAATCTCAAAGAAAGCAAATAAAACAATTAAATATTAAAATTGAATGAAATAGAGAATAAATCAGTTTTTTCCTGATTTTATCTTAATTTTAGTTCAATTTCCTTTAAAACTGAGAAAAGAATCCAATCACATCAATTCACCTGGATTGTGCTTCCTCTTGGAAAATCTTGACCGCTCATCATCATTTGATCTCAGCTGTTGGTTTCTTTCTGAATTTTCTATAAATCCAGGCTCTCATCTCTCATTCAAAGATCCTAGAGAATATATTGTTATTATGTTGTTTTTGCTCTAGGTTCATTGAGAATTTGCATTGAGATATTGTATATTAATGATTTCATATTCATTAAATCATCTAGCTTAAATATTCATTCATAGCTTACATCATGTTAGATTAATCTTGCATATCTAGCTTAAATCTTGCATCCATTTAGCTCATATTCATACTCATATAGATTTAAAAATCCTTCATTTAGGTGATTGTCTAGTCACTAGATAGCTTAGCAATCTGAGAGCAATCTAAACTTGATTCTACTAGAAGGCAATGGGTCACTTTGTAATAGTTTATTATTCATTGATTATTGATTTACTAACCATGCATCTAATGAATTAATTGAAGTGTTGTGTATTTCAGATACAAATACAAGTCCACTCAAGGCATCGCATCTTACGATGGATTTCTAGGGTGCCATTTCTGACGAGCGCCTCTCTAACATTTTCAAGTTTGAAGACCAAGACTTTCTTAATAGAGTCAAAATCATTCTCAGTGATCAATACATGTGGGGGAGGGTTCAAATATAGCACACATGTGGATATTGCATCTATGTTTATTGCATGGGCCTTTGAGTTGATTGGAGTTGATAGAGTTTACTGGGTGGCTACTAACAGTGTGAAAGAGGACTGGAGGGGTGGACTGGAGAGCTTCATCTGGATGGCGCGTGATGGAGAAGGATTTGTGTGCCTGAATAGAGTATGGTTGCACTCTAGTAAATTTTGTCCTGCTTTGCGTCCTTTCCTTCTGTGGAGTGCAAATTGTAGCAAGGAAGTTCGAAGAGATTCATGGAGTGTAGGAGTATATTCGAGTGTGGGAAACGCTAGATATTCAGAGGGAATTGGAGAAATGGAATCCTTCCAATGAAATGAGAAAGGGGGAGGGTTCAAGCTCGATCTCTTCCCCCAAAAAGAAGAGAGGATGACCTAGAGGTTCTAAGAAAAACCTAGGTGGCAGGACATTGTAGATTGGCTTCCCCTCGAAAGCTCATGAAAACCTCATAGATGAAGAGGACCAGCACGTGCGCGACATGGCAGGAAGTGATAAAGGCAAGGAGATCATGGTGGTCAGTGCACCACAATAGTTTCCTTTTTTTTGTTGTTTTTTGTTTGATTCGTTAGTCTTTGCTTCTTTCGATAGACTTATGATTCTCCGGTTTGTATATGGATTTGGTTAGGCTACGATGAAACAATTACCAATTGAAAGAAGAAAAAAAAGGTGTACAATGGTGCTTCCAAATATGTTTTTGATTGAAGATTAAACAAGTTTTATACGGGACCCTGAAACCCTTTACATCAAAATATTGCATGAAAGAAAGCAACAACAAACCAACAACCAGACAACAACAACACTAGAAGGAACAAAATAGAAACAAAGAACTAAAGGAGATATTGTAAATCCTTAAGAGTAGCCCCAATCTTTATAATTTTGGTGATCATGGGGATAGACCACCTCCTTAATGACCTTATTGACACTCCCCTTAGTTTTGGCCTAGCTATGAGTACGAGAGAAATGCCCTTGCAACTAAGAAACCAAAACTTTACCTTTATAAAAATAGAAACATCGTCCTCTTTAACCTTATCGAAAGACTTAGAATCAACATTCTTCCCTTTGCAATTCTTTTCAAAGATCTTGGGCTTCAATTCCTTGATTTTCCTATTGAGAATCTTCAAACCTTCAACACTATTGTGGATAGAAGTATTGTTGATGTTAGCCACCATCTCTAGCTTTTTGTGAACTTTGTTAATGGTATCCTCTAAAAGGTCGATTCTGCCTTCAAATTCCTTTCTCATTATTCTTATATCCTTGCCAATTTCTTCTAAAATGGCTGGAGCATCTTGGGAATGTCCTCTTTAATGATCCAAAAATCAACAACCTTTTCAACAATGTCCACCTTGTTATGTAGGGTGTTGAGTTTGGTTTTGATCTATCCAATCTTCACAAAGAACTACTTGAGCAATCTGACCTAACCCAATGTAGTATCTTTCACCATACAATTAACATCAAATATGTTAACTTTTCTACCATTGACATTATTATTGACATCATCCTCCTACATGGTGTGGTCTAAGTTGGGATTGTCCTCCAAATTCACATTGAACCCACAACTAGTTGAAACCTCCTATGCTCCTCAGTCTGATTATTGATATCCATCTCCTTACGGATATCCTTAGTTGCCCCTAAAGCATCACCCTTACCCCTCCTAGGGTTTTTCCTTCTTCACTTTTTAGCAATAGAAATGTCATTTTCCCCTTCATCACCAATAAAAGAGTCATTGGTCCAGGAAATATGGGCCTTAGATCATTTTTTTTTTACCTTTTTGCAAGTAGGAGCCAAATCAAATCCATCATCGATTCACTCCTCTTTCTCATCAAAAATGAAGAACTCATGGTCAAATCTCTCATCAAAATAGTAGTTAGTGAAGGGTGTATACTTATTATGGGGCTTAGGGTTGTTAGGGTTAATTGACTTAAATAAGGCTTTAGCAATGATCCATCATGAGCAAAATTAAGCTTTCATGCAGAACGGGGAACCTTGGATTTTTCTTATGGTCAATTAAACTGGCTTCCAAAGAAGACAACATATAAAAGGGGAAAGAAAGAGAGAGGTGATGGCAAAAATAAATCAGAAGAATAAAAAGATGTCCAAAAAGACCAGTGAATCTACCATCAAGGGTAATGTACCTCATAATGGCTTCTACAATCTTGGTCCAAAAGGACGATGGAATCTCTATAGGAGCCTCCAAAAGACAATTTTACAAGCGTCTTCTTCTCACCTTCTTTGAAGAAAGTGTCCATAGCATTTTTGGAATCCTTGTAGTCCTTGAAAATATTTGTACCCTTACCAGTAGTCTCTATAATAAGGGCAATTAGGTTCTCTGTAATCTCCACCTCAAAATTGTAGACTCTCACCACCCTATTCTTCCACCCCTTAATGAACATATTGGTTTCTTCAGAGTCAAAACCATGTAATTTCTCCATGAATGGGGCTAAACCACTCTCCTTAATCTTATCCCATAGGTGGGCATTACTTGCCCATTTATCGCAAGAGGATGATTCTAGCCTACTCCTATCACCCCCCATATTCTATCTTAAACAAACTGAAGTAACCGAGGGAGAACTAGAATAGAGAAAGGAAGAGAATAGAAAAACAAAATGTGATTGACCCACAAAGAACCTAGAATCCATTTGGTATTCAAAGAAAAAAGATATAAGGTAATATTGTAGCTATGTGGAGTCACCACCTCAACATTTGATGATTTCATTGTTAATAATTTCTTTGACATCAAGGGTAATTGGATCATTATGACCCCAAAAGTGGGTGGAGTCCATGGAAATACCTAGGTTAGTGAAAACATTTGGAACCCCATTACCCTCCCAATAAATATGGGAGATTATAAACTCATTAAAGGATCCTAAAATATGAATATTTTTTCTTATCAACCCCTCAATAGACCAACTTGAAGCTTGAATGCTTTTAATATTGTTTACAATGTTAAGGGAATCTCCTTCGAGACAAATCTTCTTGAATCCTTGATCATGGGCCATTTTCAAACTAAATTAGGTGGCATATGCTTCGGCATAGAGATTTGACTAAATACCCAAAAGGGAGTGCCACTGCTGAGATAAACCTACCAGTATGATCTCTTATCACTCCCCCATTGCCAACATGACCTTAGTTCCCTTTAGATGCACCATCAAAGTTGATTTTTATCCAATCCTTCTAGGGGTCTTTCTAATTAACATTGACTCTCAACTACTTGAGTTGTGAATAGATATGTCCCAATATATTTTTCAATTAGACACAACTTGTCAATCATAATTAGCAGCAATAATTTTTTAGCCTTTTTCACTAGCATCAGAAATCCCAATAAGAATTTTTTTTTAATAGAAAAGAAAATTTTGAAAGAAAGGTGACAAGCAGGAAAAGAGGAATCCATAAAAGTCTTATTATTTCTTTCTTTCCACACTCCCCAAGAAATATGGGGAAGAATAAGCGACCACATAAACTTGAGGGTAGGGTTCTTGGTAGGAGCAATCCATTGAGACCATCCCTCATAAAAGGAGTTGGGAAAAATTCAGTTGAGATTCAAAAGTTGAAGAATGTGTGACTAGATTTCAAATGCATAAGAGCAACAAAAAATAATATAAAATGAGTCCTATGGGTCCTTTTACAAAGGCAACACCTGTTGGGTAATAAAAATCCTCTCTTGCAAAGATTGTCAATGGTTAACTGTTTTTTTTAAAGCAAAGAGCTAAAAGAGGATGTTGACTTTAGGCACTAGCTTAGGGTTCCAAAGGGAAGCCCAAAAAGGGGGTGGGTCGAACATATCCTACTGCAAAAGGAAATCAATGGAAACAAAGAACTTCGCATTAGGCGAGAAATTATAGAAAATAAGATCCTCCATCGTAGAGGATGGGAAAAAAGAAGTAGAGAGCATCTCTTGCAATGTGGAGAGAGAAATGTTAATACCAAAAAGGTCTTTCCATTTACCATTAGAAACATAATCAACAAAATGGTAGCAAAACAATCTGATACACTCATCCCTAGAGGGAGAGGCCCATGGGAGATCCTTAAGAGGACAATTTCCCAACCACCAATCATCCTAGAAGAGAATCTCTATAGCATTCCCCAAACACAATCTAAGACCTTTCAAGATGAAACATCTAGTTTTAATCAGGATGTTTCAAAGGATGGAGCCAGAAGGAGTACCTTGTTGGTCAAACAAAAAGTGACAAAATTTCTCACACAAGTGTAAATACTTTTTAGAGAAAATGAATCCACATTATTATCAAGAATAAGGCTCCAAACTTGTTTCATAAGAAGAACACTATTGAAACCCTTAATTCTCTGGATACCCAAACCTCCCAAACTCTTGGGGTGGCAGATTTGATCTCAAGCAACATTATGGAGTCTCTCTTTATATTTAGTCCCAGACCAAAGAAAGTTATGTTGGATAATTTCAATATTTTCTAAAAGTTTCCAGGATTCTTGAATAAACTTAAATCACAGATGGGTAAATTTTGGAGTCTTTAATAAATTGAAGCTTACTGCCTTAGCTAAGCAAGCCTCCCTTTCAGCCTCAAGTTTAGATTGAAATTTACTTAAGATCTCTACTCAAAATCAGTTCAAGACCTTATTAGCACAAAGAGGAAGCCCCAAATAAGTGGAGGGAAGCTCTACCATAGAGCACTCTAGGATTCTAGAGATTCTTAGCTTTCTGCAATTAGGAGTGTTAAGAAAGAAAATGTTGCTTTTCAGAAGACTAATTCTCTAACCAAAGGCTACATTATAGTACATCAGGGCAAATTTAAGTTGTTTGGCTTCTTTGATGGATACTTCACCCATGATGATTCTATCATTAATGGATTTCTAATGGGAGAAAAATTGACATGAGGATGAGGGGTCCAAGCCTTTGAAACTTCCATCCGCAACATATTTATGATTGAATCTGCCAAGAGCTTCCACCATAATAATGAAGAGAAAAGGGGAAATAGGATCCCCTTTCCTTAGGCCTATAGAGCATGAAAAGAACCCTGAGGAAGAGTCATTTATGATTACAATTTTTTTTGTAGTATAGACCAGCTACCAAATAATTTGGATCTCTTTATTGTCAAAGCAAAAAGCCCTTAGGACACTGAAAAGAAACTAAAAATTAACACGATCATAAGCTTTCATAAGATGTAGCTTCAACAAAAAACTAGAATTTTTATTTATCACTAGAGAATAAATATTCTGATGACAGAGAGAATAGAATCCAAAATTTGCTTCCTAGGAATAAAATCATTTTGCTGAGCAGAGGTAATAACAAGAATGAACTCCTTGAGCCTATTAACTAACACCTTAGAAAAGATCTTGTAAATAGAGTTAACAAGACTAATAAAATTAAAATCACCAAAAGTTTGGGAGCTAACTTTTTTAGGGATAAGAACGATGAAAGTAGTATTCAATTCCTTAAGCAAGTTCCTACTCCCAAAAAATTCCTTAGTGGCATTAGAAACATAATTTTTCACAATATACCAAAAAGTTTGAAAAAAAACATGGGGAATTTGTTTGGCCCAAGGGCCTTATTACCTTCAAAAGAGAAGACAAATTTCTAGATTTTATCCCGAGAGGGGACACGACTCAAGGTTTTGTTCATCTCGACCGTAACTAGGTTACAAATGACATTAACAAATTGCTTTTGGAAAGAAAGGTCTAGGTTATGTTAGAAGAAATCAAGAAGGAAGACTGAGAGGGGGGGGGGGGGGGACTGAATCAGTCTTCACCGTATTAACACTAAATTAAACTTCGAGACATAAAATGATAAACTACAGGAATAAAAGATGAGCAAATTAACATCACTATACACAACACCAAGATTTTGATGTGGAAAACTTGGTTAAGGGAAAAACCACGGTGGGAACCTACCCATAATAAGATGATACTCTGCAGTAGTACATGTGAAAATATTACAATGGGGAATGCACATGCATTCAGGCACACTTCCTAGAGCTCACTGGTCAAAATATATATGCCCGGAAGGCTACAACCCTTAGGGAAGTCCCACTGACTTACAATAAGATTCGGACTAGAATTTGGAAGGAATGAATTGCAATAATAGCATCTAAAAATGTCTGATGATAGTTCTGGTTAAGCACAGTTGTCTGCTTTGCAACACCGATCTCACCACAACACTTTGCTGACTGATATATCTTTATTCGCACATTTATCTCTCTTTTAAAGTGGAGACATAATACCGACATATAAATTACATAAGCATCTCACCTATATATACAAATCATCAACCTTGATAACAAGGTCAACTAAACCCTCAACCCTCAACCCTCAACTCATAATTACAAAAATTGCATTACACGATATAAAGATCGACCATCAGACCAATATTATGATTTACATTACATAGCATGGACCTAATTCAAATTACCAAACAAGTGACACCACTAGAAATCATGCCAAGATCAACCGCAACACGTTGCACCACTAGAAATACTACATAACACACAAATTATTACTGGTTCATAGTAATCACCAAAAACTTGCACAACGATCAATGCAAATCATGAAAATAAATAGGACACAATTAAGAAACACCAACAAACATGTTAGAATCATCCAAAATAGTTGCACCAAAACCTCTTTTTAAATCTTCATCGGTCAATGTCTCAAAGCTCAGGAACACAACCAAATAGCAACTATCATGAGGAAAGATAACTTGTGGAGCACCAAATCATGAACCATCTGAAATAAAGATACACAAGATCATCCCAAACAATAATCCAAAATCTCAGCACAAGATCTGATCACACCAAAATATACCGGAGGAAATATCGAATTCTGCAAAATAGTGATCAACAAAGCCAAACTACAAAACCAGATCAAAAACCCTTTCCAAACTCACCGGAATAACTCATAGGAATATGTTGACATAAATGAAAACAACATGTCCTAGTAGAAACAATGAACAACCAAATCCAATAGGTCCTTGTCCATAGCTAGGAGATTGGAGAAGAAGTTTGAAGTAGCCTCCATAATATCTTCCTCATCCAACAAGACTCCATTATGAGAAATCAATTTAACATAGTTAGAAGCCCATTGTTTAAGAGTTTAAATATGTAAAAATGAGTGTTACGATCTTCACATTGAAGCCATAGAGTCACCTTTGTTTCAAAAAATCCTCTTTCTTAGAGATAATATCATGAAGGTGAGAGACAAGTGTCATCTCTTGGTCAAATAGAAGAGGACCAGAGCCCTATAACTAAATAAGCTCCTAAACCTTTTTAAGATCACCTTGAATCTGAACCTTATCCCTGAAAATGTGGCCAAAGGCCATTTTTTCCCACTATTGAACATCGTACTAAACAACCTATTAATGGGTCCTCGGGGGTTGATCATTTTTCTGACATAGGGGATGTTAAATGGGAACCACCTAGTAAAGAGTGGATAAAGGTCAATTTTGACGGTGCTTCAAGAGGAAATCTGGGAATCTCAGGTGTTCGGGTGGTGGCAAGGGATGATAATGGGTCTATCCTCTTCAAAGGAACACAACATCTGCAGGATGGTACGAATAATGAAGCGGAGGTCCAAGCGGCACTTCTGGCAACTGAGTTGGCTTTAAATATGAAAGTCCAATGACTACATTTGGAAGGAGATTCTCAGGTAGTTATTAACGCAATTTATAAAGGCAACACTCCATGTTGGAAAATAAACCGTTGGGTGTCTATGATCCAAGAGAAGCTTAAATCATTTGTGGAATTTCGTGTCTTCCATGTCAGGCGAGGAGCAAATGCAGTGGCAGACTTGCTATCTAATATTGGATGTGATATGGACAGTTATACAGTCAAGTGGTGGAAAGGAGATGGAAGACTATGGAGGTGGTCTTAAATGCAGTCTTTTAGGAATTTGCAGCCTGCAATATGCAAGTGAGGGAAGTTTTTTGGCAAGTACACCACGCAAGTTGGCGCTTTCTCCTTGAATGTGGTAGTTATCTTTGGAAGGTCGTATGTTTTGGTGCAGGTGGAGGATGGCAGAAAATATTCCGTGCAATCTCATGGCATTTATGCCATCACTTCTGCATTCATTACTCATCCTAAACAACAGTGGAGGAATTTATTTCCTTTTGGTTTGCGAGCTAGTGTTTGTGTGTTTTTTAATTGATTGCACTACTTTGTGGCTTTTATGACATTGTCATTGCAGAAGGTGGTGTAGTTTCAATTTGCAGGTGACTATGGAGGCAAACTTCACTCTATGCACAGATAAGAAGTTGGTGCCATTCTTGGGCAAGGTGACAAAGAAGAGGATGCAGGTACTTTTCTATTACAAGGTGGAGAAGATGTGGAGTGCGGCTCACTTCATGCTTGCAGAAGAGGTGGTGTTTGTCAATCATCGATACCAGACAAATATGGAGGTGTACTCTTTGATTCTAGCATAGGCATGCAATTTTGAGCCGGAGGTGGATAAGATTAGACTCACATTAACCAAACTGATTGATGAGGAGTAATTTCTCAATCTTGACTCACTTCTGGAGTGGGTTGTGCCTCGAGTAGGAATTTGTATCAATGAGGGAGATGACCAGGAGGAGCCACTGTCTTTTGTCTGTTGACTAGAGGATGATATAAAAGAACAATGTCATCAATGTGCTTGTATTGGATGGGAAGCTATGAAGCTATGTGTCAAACTAATTAGGGTGGATGAAGTCCTGAAGGCATTACACGTGGTAGCATAGATGGAAGCCCATAGAGACCTGAGAGACCGGTTTGAGGAGGGACGGGTTGTTCAGTTGCTGGCAAGCTTGGAAGGTGACCCCGACTTCGGATGTTTGGATTGCATCCCAAAGATGAAATGTGAAGCAGCAAGAGGTAAAGCTCCGGCCACCAAGGAGGGAGGGGAGAAGGAGAGCCAGGGTGACAGTGAGTGAGTGGCCATTTGGCCATTGTTTTTATATGCTTTTATAAATTTTCTGATAATAGTTAACTGTTAAAACTAAACTATCTCTGTAATATTTCGGTTTGGCAGAAGCAGCATTGAACTGGTATTTTTTGTACTTGCATAGGTTGTATGGTTTTTTAGAACATATTGTATGGTTGTGGGTAGTATGGGGGTTAGTTGCCTACAGTATGTAAATCGACTATGGGAGACTGCATTTTTGTATGCTTAAAATTTTGCATTAATATAATTCAAAAACTATTACCGATCAAAAAAAAACATTGGACTAAACAAAAGAAAACTTTTTTTGTAATTTGGAGCATAACAAAGCCATCAACATGAATACCACACCAATCTTGGATTATGGATTTGAGATCGGGATGCTAAACCCACACTTTTTCAAATCTAAAAGGGAATTTCTTTCTGCACCCCAAGACATTAGCGGAAAGAGAAATGGGGAAGTGATCCAACTCCAGTATAGTGAGGGCAGAGAGAAAAATAAAAAGAGAACAGTCAATCCATGGAAATAAGGGCTTGGTAATGCTTGACCTGAATAAGCACCTCCCCCATCTGTCTATTAGACTAGGTGAAGGAAACGCCTTGTAACTCCAAATCCATAAGGCCCTCCAAATTGATGAAGTTCAAAAGATCCATTCTACTATCATCTTGAACATGAGATCAACCCTTCTTCTCATCATCCCTCAGAGAGGTATTAAAATCACTCATTACTGACCATATATCATTTTGAAAGTGGGACTTAAAGGAGAATAAAGAAGACCAGAGCCTTTTTTTGCAAACTTAGAGTAAGGAGGATAGATATTGAAAATAATCCAAGAAGTATCATCCCTAATATGAGTAAAACTAGTAACCAAAAAATTAGAATCAACAATCAACCCAACACCTGAGATAGTCCTAGGATTCCAAAAAGTTGCAATACCTCCAGAGGAACCATCAATATTAGAATAGTGGAGATGGAAATCCTTCAAAAAGTATAGCTTAATCCTTTTCAATTTGTCACTTTGCATTTAGTCTCCTGGATTGAAATAATATCAAGATTATGGTCTCTTGCTAGATTAGCCAAGAGATCTTGTTTGTGAGGGTTATTTCACCCTCTCATGTTCCAAGATACAATCTTTGTTTATATTTCTAAGGAGTTCTTTTCAAGCACATTTCAAACAAAGTTTTTTTATTTCCTTCAGTGATCTCTATTTTGTTGACTCTATCTCTTCTTTGCTAAGAAGTATCATGCTCTTGTCCCTTAGACTCAGAGCCACAATCTAATTTTTTCCTATTATGAGTCATCATTCCTTGACTGACCCTAGGAGAATACATTTTTCTCCTTTTCCTAGACCTAAATAAAATAAAAGGAGGCTCATTCAGGTTAGCTGTCAAAGAAATCACAATTTTTTTCTCCAAAACTGATTCATTTTCCTTCTTGGAATATTCTCTTAAGGCTTTCAAATTAAAGTCCTTACTTTGACCATTCACCTCGTCATTGGAAATACTAACCACCCCTTGGGTAGGTTGGGTAGGTGGATCTTGAACATCCATAGAGGCTACACCAGAAGAACTATCAACCCACATCAAAACCATAACCTTCAGTAGGAGCCAAAACACCATGAGGTAGGTCAAGACCCACATCCAATCCAGGTTTAGCCATAGGAGTTGAGACAACTAGAGGGTATTTGATATCTCAAGGTTGAGCTATTGGATCTATACCATTCACCACCTTGGGTTATGTTGTCAAAAAAAATTTCACCCTTACCTGAGCTATTAACTCAAACAAGCTTGTGAAACATGGAAATAACCTCTAAGTGTGGGACCTTGCGCATGTGAGGTTGAATCTCTGGAGAAGGTCAGTTTCCTTTCCAATTGGGGTGAAGTGTTGAACCAACCCAATGCTTGTAAAACCTATTATACTAACTTATAGGTAAAAGGGGAGAAAGAGTATTGAATATGTAAAAGAGGTGATGTACCAGGATTAAAATTGGTCTTCCTCTGCCTATGATTGCACAAAACATCAAAGGAAGCTACGCAAAGATATACATAATTTCCTAATTAATGAATTTCTTGAACAACATATGAAGGTTAGAGATTAATAAGGCATTGTAAGGAGCTAAGAGAATTCACAATAAGATCTACTAAGGAGTTTAACACAACATATAATCTGGAAATGCAGAAAAATACATTCAAACATAAAGGCAAGATGTTTCAGACAAAATGTTTGAAATAAAAGAAGTAAAAATAGATAATTTTATTGATGTCAAGGTAAAGAAAAATTACAGTTACAAAAAAGCATGAATTTCTATAAGAGAAAAGGGAGAAGAACCTTGAAAATATGTTACAAAATTGCCTTTATAGTGTAGGTATAACTATGATTTACATCAAGTTCAAAAACCCTAATCGACTAGGGTTAGGTTACAACAGGAAATAAGATACATGAGTTAGATCAAAGATCTGATTGCTAGTATGCTAGGATAGGTTCTCTCTGGCAGAGAAGGACAAAAAAGGAAGTTCTCTATAGTCGGTGAAGGCAGGAGTCATAAAAATCTGGGTGGCTCAATCACAAGGCTGGCGTTTGATTGTTCTCTATCAGACCATAATTTAATTTGTGCGCAATTAATGGGCATGGGAAACCTTGAATAGGATCACAGAAGTAGATGAAATTATCCCACATCATTTGAAAGTGATTGGGCCTAAATCAGATTGGATTTGGGTCGTCGACAAGGTTAGAATTGATTATCGACCTACTAGTCGACAACTACCTCGGGCATCTATTTGAATTCAATGTTTAATTCAAGTTTGCATATGGTACATTATATTTGTCACTCATACGTAAATGGATGGTCGTGATGCACGAGGAATATTTATAATGCGCAATCAAAAAATCATCATCGATCTGCACCTGCATTATAAAATGGATGGTCAAGATGTTTTTACCTTTACCCTACAACTACCTATTTAATCCTGCCTTCTTCATTTGCGGGGCTATGGGAACAGTATGCTTTCATTTCCCTGAACCAACCACTTTGTGAACAGGTCTTGTAACTATCACGGATTAGTGAGGATCATCACCCACCCACAAAAACTTGTTCTAGCATCCACATCTTTATCATGGGCTAGCGATAAGCCTACCGCGATACCACAACTATCATTTGACTAGATTTCTCTCTCCTTGCGAGACGACGAGACATACTTTAACCACTACTTCATCCTTTACCACTACCCCACAAGACACTTTCAATAAATTTTCTCTCATTACGGGACAACAAAACTAACTTGAAACTATTACTTAATCCACACTGCTGCCCCGCAAGACACTTTCCTACCGACTATGTGAACTTTGCAGGTCAGCGGTAAGCTTATCGCAATACCACAAGGTTGCATCAACATTGATCGTTGATGGGCTTGGGATTGTGGTAAGGGTCATAATATGCCACCAACCCGCTAGCATTATGAGATTTTGACCAATGACTCCTGCGAGATTGTAGTGAGAAACATAAACACTGCCAACCCGCAAGACACTGTCCACCCACAAAACACCTTGGAGATTGACCAACAACTCCTGCGGGACCGCGGGAGAAGTGATAGAGGAGATATGATTTTTGGTAGCAAGTAACTTGGGGCTGGTGAAGGAATGTTTTGGAGGCCTTCAGCTGGTGATGCTTAAGTGATGCAACTGGTTGAGAAATTTAACAAGAAAATAGAAGATGGCCAAGAAACAACTAAGCCATGAGACTTAGGGTTTAGGGTTTAATCCTTAGGGGTTTCATACTGGCAGAGTTTTAAGCCATTTTTTATCTCTTATATCAATTATAATTAATGGATTTAAGAGTGACGTGAAAATTTCAATATTTCTGGTGACTCAAAGGGGATGTAAGCCTTCTTGCATATGATTAAATGCTTGTGTATATATTGGGCGTAGATTCATGACTACAACATACTGAAGGAGCTTTCCTCTATAACTTGCAAAAAATCAAAATTCCACCATTCTAGGAAGGAACAACTTGTGCTTGTGCACTTCTGGGAAGAAAATAACATCTAATTTAATATATATAACATCTAAACCTTCTTTAGAAGCAAGGCTTGAGATAAATCCCATTCATAGGAATGGTTACCAATTCACCATTTGGCCTAGATAGTTAAAATGAGTTCGCCTCCTTGTAGTTGGTGATGACATATGGGCCACTCCAGATAGCATCAAACTTGGAATGTCGGTCTGGTTTGGATTTGTCAACAAGTCATTTAAAGACTAGGTTGCCCTCCTTATAGGTTGTTTTAGTGGCCTTCTTATCAAATCCCTTCTTGACCTATTTATGGTGTGCTTCTAATGTTAACATGGCCTAATTTTTTACTTCTTCCTACTTCATTTCCTCAACTATGCTAACTAGCATTGCATCATTCTCTATCATCTCTAAATGGTGTGCTAACTTAAGAGAGGGAAACTCAAGAGATAGGGGAAGTCTTTCTTCTCTTCCATATACCAACATGAAAGGTGAGTTGCCAATTGATCTCTTGGGCGTAATCGTATCATCCCATAATGTTGTCTTTAACCTGGTATGCCAAAAACTTATGATTGTCTTCAATGGTTCTTTTGATTATCCTAATGATATTCTTGTTAGAAGACTCAGCCAAGCCATTGCCTTGAGGGTAGTAGTTTGATGAGATCTTAAGGTAAATACATTGCTTAACATCCCATGAACTGATTTGAGATCCAAGGAACACTTTAACATTGTCTGAAATAATGGTGGAAGGGGTACCAAATCTTCTCACAATGCCATCAAGAAATTCAAGAACTGAAGTATCAGTGGCATCCCTCAATCCTACTACCTCTATCCACCTTGTGAAGTAATCTATGGCTTTTAAAATCCATTTATTACTAGTGCTTGATAGAGGATTAATGGGCCTGATGAAGTTTAATCCCCGTTGTGCAAATCGATGATCTGCTTGAATTGGATGGAGGTGAAGGGTGGCTAGCCTTTTCTTTCCTGAGAAGAAGGCACATTTGTCACATTTCCTCACCCATTGATGTTAATATTTGAATAGCGTCGGCTAATAATAGCCACCCCTCATTATCCTTATGGTCGTAGTCCTTGCAAAGAAATGGCCACTTGAGGAGCCAGCATGAAATTATTCTAGTAGTTTACAGACCTGGTCTTCTTGTATGCACCTTAACAAAACACTATTAAGGTCTTTTCTAAAAATAATGTCATCTCCCAAAACATAGGGAATGGATCACATTCTGAAGTGTCTCCTCTTTGTTCTATCAAGACCTTGAGGATATTTACCCTCTATCAAGAAGGTAATCATATATTCCATCCAACTAATTTTCCAATCATCATCGTTGGCTTGTTGTTCTTCTTCTTGTAGCACAAGGGAAGCCTATGTTTGAGTTTCAAATGATAAAACAAATTGTTCACATAGGACCCTACATCTTACAATTTATGTGATCTTTATATCCAAGTCATATTTTGTGACCTTTGTGATCCATCCAACTCTATTATTATTGATGTCCTTGTTCAAAAGGAAGTCCTTAACACTTGCATGAGGAACTAATAGTTGGATCCTGTTGTTAGACAACATATGTCTAAACATTTTTAATGCCTTTATAACAACGAGGACATGCTTCTCACTACAACTATACCTAAGTTCATACTCTTTGAGTCCTTCACTAAAAAGGGAATAGGCTGCTCTAGATTTTCATAATTCAGCTATGGTAGGACAAATGATATACTTGAAAATCCTCCTAGGGTATAGGGGATGAAATATTTTTCATAATTTCAACTAGAAAGAGTGGGAGCTTGTGCAATTGCTTGCTTGATCTACTCAAAACTATCCTTCCCGTCCTTGGCCCACTTAAATACTAAGTTCTTCTTTGACATAGTTGTCAGAGATTTTACCATGGTTGCAAGGTTTAGGATGAAACTTCTCACAAAGTTGATTCTACCAAGGAAGCTCTACAATCCTTTCTTGTGACTAGGGAGTGAAAGAGAAAGAATAGCTTCCACTCTTTCTAGATCTATGAAAAAACCATCCTTTGACACAATGTGTCCCAATAATTTGCCTTGATTAGTGGAAAACACACACTTGCTTGGGGTTCAAAGACATCATATTCTTTGCATTTTTCAAACACTTGTCTGAGATGATCAAAAGGATGAACTACATGCTTTGAATAAACAATTACATCATCAAGATATACTAGCACAAACTATGCTATTGCACCTTTAAAAGACATATCCATTGCTCTTTGAAATGTATCCCCTGCATAGGTTAGACCAAATGGAATTTTACAACAGGCATAAGTGCCCCATTTAGTAGTGAATGCAATCTTATATTGGTCTGATTCTTGGACTAAAATCTGATTATAACCTGAATACCCATTCAAGAATGAAAATCTTTTAGAGCCACTAACCTTGGATAGAATTTGTTCCATAGATGATAGGGGATAACGATCCTTAAGAGAGGCTCTATTGAGATCCCTAAAGTCTACGAATAATCTAGTTTTCCCATTCTTCTTTCTTACAGGGACAAGGTTATCTACCCATGAGGAATGCTTGATAGGAAAAATAATATTAGCCTCTATGAGTTTAGTTATTTCTTTCTTCATTAAGGGCTCTATTTTGGGATTGATATGCCTTTGCTTTTGTCTAACTAGTTTAGCATTAGGTTTTAAATATATAGTATGTTGGGCTAAACTAGGATCAAATCCTTTTAGATCTTCATAAGTCCAAGCAACTACATTAGCTTACTCTTGACAAAGATTGGCAAATCTCTCTTGCTCAGTTTTGGAGCATATTTCCCAAGTTGAGTGTCCTTCCATCAGCAGTGTGGATTGGCTTTTAATCACCCTTTTTGGCGGCTAAGTTGGTGCTTTTTTTATTTACTTGATCATCTGAATTGAATATGCCATCCTAGGTGACTAAACCTTTAGGCAACTTATTGGATTTGAGCTGCATGATTTGATCTATGTATTGGTCTTGCAAAATAGACTAATTTTTAGCATTGAACTCTACTTCATCTTGTAAAAAATTGACAATCTATTGTTCTGAATCAAATATTTGCCAATTTTATTAGTTGTTTGGGACAATAGGCCTCATAATAAGCCCAATATGTTGCTCCTTTGTACTCACAATATGTGTTTGTATTTCATATTATGCACCAATTGTTGCAATTCTATCAGCATGTTTTTTCTTGCTTCTAGGAACTATTAACTCAAACAACCTTGTGAAACATGGAAACAACCTCCAAGTGTGGGACCTTGCACATGTGAGGTTGAATCTTTGGATAAGTTTGGCTTACTTTCCAATCAGGGTGTAGTGTTGAACCAACCCAACACTTGTAAAACCTATTTCTGAGCCTATTCTACTAACTTGAAAAGGGGGAGAAAGAGTACTGAAAATGTAAAAGAATTGATGCACCAAGATTGAAATTGTTCCTCCCCTGCCTATGATTTCACAGAACATCAAAGAAAGCTACCTAAAGACATACATAGTTTCCTACTTTAATTAGTTTCTTGAAGAAAATATGAAGGTTAGAGCTTAATGAGACATTGCAAGGAGCTAAGAGAATTCACAAACAAGGTCTACTAAGGCATTCAAATAGAAAGGCAATATGTTTTACACAAAATGTTTGAAATAAAAGAGGTAAAAAAAGATAATTTTATTGATGTAAAGGGAAGATAAAATTATAGTTACAAAAAAGCATGAGAAAAGGGAGAAGAACCTCAAAAATATGTTACAAAATTATGTTTATAACGTAGGCATAGCTGTAATTTACATCAAATTCAGAAACCTAATTGTCTAGGGTTAGGTTACAACAAGAAATAAGATACATGAATCAGATCAAAGATATGATTGGTTGCATGCTAGGACATGTCCTCTTTGGTGGAGAAGGACAAAAAGGAGGCCCTCTGCAGTTAGTGAAGGCAGGAGTCATCAAAAATTTGGGTGGCTCTGTCACATGGATGGAATTTGATTGTTCTTTGTCAGGCCAAAATGTCTCTTGTGCGTACTAATTAGGAATGGGAAACCTTGACGAGGATCTACAAAAGTAGATGATATTATCTAGTATCATCTGAAAGTGGTTGGGGATAAATAAAATTGGATTCGAGCTGCCAACGAGTTTAGAATTGATTATTGACTTGCTAGTCGACAACTACCTCAGACACTATTTGAATTCAAATGTTGAATTAATGTTTGAATGTGGTTTGTTAGATATGGCACTCGAATGTAAATGGGCTCTTGTGATGCACATGGAGTCTTCATAATGAATGATCAGAACATCATTGTCGATTTGCACCTACGTTATAAAATGGACAGTCGAGATGTCCTTACCACTACCCCGCAACCACGTCTTTAATCTTACCTTCCTTATCTATGGGGCTACGATAATAGTATGATTCCACTGCCCAACCACAACCTCTTCGTGATTAGGTCTTGTAATCGTCATGACTCTACGGGGATCAGTTCCCACCCACAACAAGTTGGTCTAGCATCCCTGACTTCATCATCGACCAATGATAAGCCTACCACAATACCTCAACCATGGTTTGAATGGATTTCTTTCTCCCTGAGGTATTATGGAGCATACTTTAACCACTATTTCATCCTTTCGCTCTACCCTACAAGATATTTTCAAGCAGTTTTCTCTCTTTTTGTGGGACATCAAGACTAACTTCAAACTGTTACTTCATCCACACCGCTTCCCACAAGATGCTTTCCTCTTGGCTATGTGAAGTCTACTGATCAGTAGTAAGCTTACCACAATACCACAAGGTTGCATCAGCATTGAATTTTGATAGGTACATGACTACGATAAGGGTCACATAATGCCACTAACCCGCCAGCGTTTTCATATTTTGACCGATGACTCTCATGGGGCTGTAATGAGAAACATAAACACCACCCACCTACAAGACACCTTGGAGATCAACCAAAAACTCCCGCGGGATTGTAGGAGAAGTGATAGAGGAGATATGACAGCTAGTAGTGAGTAACTTGGTGCCAGTGAAGGAATGTTTGGGAGGCCTCCAGTCAGTGATGCTTAAGTGATGCAACTGGTCAAACAAGTCAATGAGAAAATAGAACTTGGCCAAGAAATGACTAAGGCATGAGGCTTAGGTTTTAGGGTTTAAGCCTTAGGGGTTTTGAATTGGTAGAGGTTTAAGCCATTTTTAATCTATCGGATCAATTATAATTGATGGCTTTAAGGGTGACATGAAAATGTCAACAAGTTGTTCCCTCTTGGGCTTTGATTTTTGCTTCCAAATTTTTTGGGGGGATTTTTATGCCTTGCTATGGAAATTATTAGCCCAATGACTTTCCTTTCTGCAAGTGAAACAAGTAAAAGGGATAGTTTTAAATTCAACCACTTGAGACCACACACTAATTTTAGAGTTGACTTTAACCATAGATGGGAGGTCTATAGCCTAGTCCACACTAACACAAATATGAGCATACACCAAATGTGTCTTAGAGTCCATCATAGGATCAATAGAAATGAGCTTTTCAAAACTCGCTACAATACCCATAAAGACGCTCTCGTCCTAGAATTCTAGAGGAAACCCCAGGATGCTTACCTAGATTGGGGCTACATTGAGAGTCCATTCCTTAGGATCAAATCCTGGCTCCCATTTATTCAAGGAAAGAGTGGATTTACTAAGAATCCAGGGTTCTCTCATTAAAGCTCCAAGCAAATCTATTTCACAAGTGAAAGAGAAAGAGAAGAAGTCTCTAGCCATAGTAGCTACATTAACATGTCCCTTAGAATACCACTTCTAGGAAACCAAAGAGTAGACCATTTCGATATTCAACTGAGGACTAACAAATTTACCAACCAAAGAAATTTCCATGGTGGAGATTTCTTTATTAACAATAGAATTTGGGGTCGAGATAGATAACTCGCCTATTTGAGGATCAATGAGATGAGAGACTGATGACACCAACCTTTTACCTTTCAAGCAAGAACCTAAAAGGTCATTTCATCGAGAGTTGTGGTACACCACTTCCTCAGAAAGTTGGTTACCATCCAATATCTTACAATGTTCATAATCTTGAGTATTAATATTACTATTTCATAAAAAGTCCTTATAATATGTGTTATATTATAACATATTCTTACTATTGGTGTGGATGCCCCATGGGTCCTACTCCATCTCTTGCTACTAGTGTGGCCTCCTCTAGCCCTATGGATTTTACTTGTTTTGGTCCTATTATTCTCCAACCTTTCATGGTTGATGGTCATCAATTTGCTCGAGGTGTCGATGGACCCTCTAAGGGGATTTCCCCTCTTGATCCCACTTGTTATGATTTTTAAACAACAGTATTGCCTAGACTATTGTTATTCATAGGCAGAAAGGTAGTTCTTCCTCACCTCAAACTCATCACCAAGGTGTATGTGAAATTTCTTTCCACCCTTGTGGTGGTTCCTAGTTGTACTACTAGTGTGACATAGGTGGTTTGTTTGGGCCTTTGTTTTACTGGCAATGTTATGTTTGTGACCTAATGTAAGTGGCTTGTTCAACCTAAGTTTATATAGGGTTAGCATCCTTTCTTTTTTTCTTTGATAATTAAAAATGTATTATATTAGATCACAGTATTTATTAAAAATTAATTAAGTAAAGTTCCTTTAAGACGACTAAGCATGCACGTAGTAGACCATAATCATTATTATGTGAGATTTATTTATTATAAAAATGAAATCAAAGGTGTAGAATCAAGGCAAGAAGGTATGTCTTGAGATTTTATATAGCTTCTACAAAGGATCCATATGTGAGTTATAACTAAATTCAACAAAATTTATATTCTACAATATCTTGTTTCATAGCAATAAAATCATTTATTTCTATATTATTCTAGTGGTTAGGAAATGACTTATTTGTATATATTCACAAAATTTGGTTTGGAGGTGCAATTACATGATTTACTTATAATTGAAAAGTAAAATGTGAATCATTTATTTCTTAATAAAAAAGTAGCAAAATAAGGGTGTTGACCCTATACAAACTCAAGCCAAACATACCACTTACAACAGATCACAAACATACCATTATCAGCAAAGCAATAGCTTGAACATGCCACTAACAACACACTAGTAGTAGAGCTACAACCCACAACAAGAGTGGGAAAAAATGCCCACAACTGAAGGAAGAGTATGGGAGGAGGAAGAAATACCTTTGTATCTATGACTAACAACACTCCAGGCAATAGTATTGTTTGGACCATCATTACAAGTGGGATCAAGAGGGGAAACCCCTTTAGAGGATCTATTAGCACCAGGAGAAGACTAATGAGAATCAACCACCAAAGGCTGGGGCATAACAAGGGAAGCAAGAGTAGTAACCATAGGGCTAGAGGAGCCCACATCAATAGTAAGAGGTTGAGAAGAATTCATGAGGCCCGAGGAGGCCACAGTAGTACCAAGAGACACAACATCATCTTGGGAGGATTCATCATCATCTTGTGGAGAGTCATCAGAAGAAGAATCAGAAGCCTGGACAATCAAATGATCACCATTAGAATCCTTCCACCAAGTAGCAATGCCTTTACGGTGCAAGAGAGAATAATTTGTAGTTAAGTGACTAGTTAAGAAGCATCTCCAACATCAAAAGGGGAGGCCCTCATAATCCAGCAAGTGATTCGATGGCCTATCCCCAACCATAAGAACCACATCCCTAGGAAGAGGCATAGAGATTTCAATGTCAACCAAAATGAGAGAAAAAGTAAAATGATCCATGAAGGAAGTGGTATCAAAACCTTCAAAAAGCAGCCAATAGAGTTGTCAATGGCCTCAACATAAGAAATCTCCCAAAAATGAAAGGGAATATTGGGAAGACAAACCATACCAGATGCACATTGAGTGGTTCAATATGAGGATTAAAAGAAGTTGTCTAGGGTTAGACCAAGAGAGATTTTACTCCCTAAGCCCACAACTTTCTTAACACCGAGTCATGAGCATCAGATGAATAAAATGAAGCATCAAAACAACTTATAGCACAAGGAAAGAACTCAATGTTACCAACAACCAAGGGCTTCCAAGAATCCAACACCCAATGACTTAGATCCATATTTTCCACCACATCTTGGCCACAAACTATAGCAATTGATGTCTTGGCACAAAGAAGAGGACAAAATTTCCCTTTTGAAGGATGAGGAGCAACAGATTTGGCAACTCGAGCAAAGCTCTACCTGTTAATGATAGAAGGATGCATTAGTCGAGGCGGAACTCCAATACCTACAACACCAACCAAAGACCCATGAGAAGGTTGACCAAGAGAATACATAAAGGGCAACCCCCACCCCCCATGAGCAAAAATGAGAGACGTTGTAATAGCGCCACTAGGGAGAGTTTCTAGATTTGCCATAGTCCTAGACCCATCTGCATCATAGAAGGGCTCAACAACCCTCACATGAGAGCCAAATCTCACAGATGCAGGGGGCAAACTCCCCATAATAGAGACAAATGATGAAACAAAGTCACGATCAGTAAATGTTGTAGGAGTGAGAAACCCATTCAAAACCTTTGCATGAGCTAGAGTCGTTGTGTGAGTGGGAGTCATGTTTAATTGTTACCTACCATTTTTTTAATTGAATCATTTTGTTATCTATTATGTATTTCATCTTTTTTTAAGGCATGTGTAAGATTGAGTGTTTAGTTTCTCACTCCCATGATATTCATGAGATGTTTGATCATTGTAATTTCATTAAAGAACATTGGTAGGGTATATTAGATAAATGGAAGGAAGATTAATAAAATTTAAGCACAAACTAATTGAAGCATCTTATCCATTGTTATTTCAATTTATTAACAAAAATGGTGCATTATAAGTATTTGTTATAATAAGAAAATTATCTTTTTTCTCCTAGTTTCATTATCCTTTGAATTGAATGGTAAGAGGATTGATATGATGATAATGACCCATATTTTTCTGTTTTAGATTTCAGTAATTTGACTTCATTTCCATTCAAAAAACTTCTCCATACAATTTAACCATTCTATCCACTCCTCTAGTTTTTAGGCTACCCCATATTTGAAACTTTAACTCGTGGTCCATCATACCTTCCTTCTAAATGTTAGTCAAGGTTTATCATTGCACCAAAAGGTTGACATGTTAATGACCGATTTAAACACTAGAGATAAACAAACCATAGGAGGCGGTTAAGCCATGTCGCAAATCCTTGAAGGCGATGCTAAAGAACCAAGGGGACGAAGGACGCACACCTTCCAACAATCCCCCCAACACAATCAACAAATACAAATACGTGACCTAAGATCTAATATTTTTCGTTAGCCAAGGTTTGTTGTTGCACCAAAAGATCGACCTACTAGCATCTAATACAAACACCAGAGATAAACAAACCACGAGAGGTGGTTAAGCCATGTCGCAAATCCCCAAGCGCAGCGTTGAACAACCAAGGGGATGAATGGTGCACACCTTCCAACACTAATACCAAAATAATAATTTCTTCCATTGATGGTGGATATTCTTCCCTTTCTCCTCTTCCCAATTGATAATGAATCCAAGAATGCAGTAGTCAACCTGTAATTTAGTATTTTTTAAAATAACAAAATAACTAATCTATATTATCATTCTTCAACCACTAGAAAATATTAGATAAGATTTTTTACTTTAAATTTTATCCACCACTCTCCCACTATCTAGCATAACTAAGATTCACTAAAAAAACTACCTAGAATAATCACAATTACTATTTTTAACAACCTTAAATATTCAAACAAAAATGTTCTAACAATTATCTCCTATCCCATACATGTCCAAATAAGTATTGGGGGGTGACTTGTAACACAAATTTCCTTGAATAGAAATATATTGTCTAAAATTGAAAAAATACTAAAATGCAATTTTTAGTCATTAGATGGTCAAACTAGGCCCAAACATTTCTCAAAAAAATCATTAAATAAGGAGATTACAAAATATTCAATATATTCATGCTAAAAAATAAGCTTCAATGGCTCCCCAAGTAAAAGTTATAGCCTCTGAAAGTCATGTTCCCACATCAATCTAATTAGTAGCTCTTAGAAACCTCCTTGTGATAAATCCATTATTTAAAGTGGAATATTCTCTATGTTTCAAGTCTCATACTCGGAAATAAATTGGAATGTATCACTAAGATGCATGTCCTCTATAATTACAACTAGATTTAAAAACCATATTTGTATCCTCTTAAACATTTATTTTTTATTTTTGATAGTCAATGCTTTTTCAAATGCTTTGATACCAAGTTGTTCCAATTACACCCAATGAATATATAAATTTGGAATATTTTTTTTCATGAGCTATTTTTCACTTTTGATATGTTACTTGAATGTAAAAAATAAAATTACACCAAGTGGTTGGTGTTAGACTATATTTAGCTATTAGTTGTTTTTTACAACTAGTTATGCTTTTTAATTTTTTGCTTAACTTCACCTATGAGTGCTTACTTCTAATTTAGCTCTTGTGCATCTAGCTTTATTTAGAGTTTATCTTTATTTAGCTACTCATGCTTTCACTTTAGTTCTCCTAAATTAGCTATGTTTTTTTCTTTATAAGCACCTCATTGTACAATTGTAATTCATTTTGTATTCTTTGCTTTTGAGAAATATAGCATTCATTTGTGAAACTCACTCTTGTGGAAGGTGTTTTTGTTTGTTGCTTGATCTTATAGGTTCTTGTGTTGCAAACTTCAACATGGTATCAAAGCATGGATTTGGCAAACCCCTTCTCAAGATTTGAAGGTTTTCTTTACTCAAAATCGTTGCAAGGTCATAGATTTATTTTTTGTGGATCTAGAGGTGGGCAATTTTTTTATTGTTTTTGGAGAAAAATGAGTATTACCATTGCGTCCACAACATTGAAAAATCCTAAGAGCGAAGGTTATTTCATCAAAATCTAAGCAGTTGAAATTTAGGGTCAAATTGGTTGAGGGCACCCTTTTCGAGGTGAGTTTTGGAGGTAGTTGAAAAATCTGGTCAGTTTGGGGTGAAACAGAGGTCGCCATCTTTCTTAGGAGACTCAAGAACACTAAAACCAATTGTCAATTTGTCAGAATCAGAGATTTGGGAATTCTTTGCAAAATTTTCAAAAAAAATCATTTTTGGAAATTTTTTCGTTTTCAAAAAGTTTCTATTTTTTAAAAAGTTTTTTTTATTTTTGGAAAGTTTCTATTTTGGAAACTTGTTATTTTTTAAAGTTGTTATTTTTTGTGTTGGATGAAAATGGAATCAGGTGAAGTAGGACCTAATTCCGCTCTCATTCACACATTGGAATGTGAAAGCTCCTAAGGAAATGATTCACTTTGACTTCTTCTTATGAAAGAGAGTCAAGGAATATCTTTAGGGTTTCTATTCCTTTGCTACTATGAAGAGGAGATAAGTTAAATGCAAGTAAATGACAAACCACGCTAAAGAGATGAACAATATTGACAACATAAACTGAAATAACAAAAAATGCAAATCTAAAACTAAGACACAAGCTATAGAACAGGGAATGAAACTCAGATGTGCACTTGTCACCAAAAATTGAGTTGAATTGAACTGGACCAGGGTGTTGGGTGTAGATGCCTAAAAATGTCTCATTGATCATGTACTAATTATTCGTCCTATTAGTTAAATAATTATTTAATTAATTAATTAATCTAATTAATCTTATTCTTCTAACTTAATCATCACCGTCCATGTCATTTATTAATCAATTTCTATCATTTAATCAATTCATCATCAAACCCCTTTCTCATATATTAATTATATAATAAATTACAATTAATCCCATTAATTAAATGGTCTTTATTATTTAATTAATCCCATTTCTAATGATTAAATAATTTTATTTAAATTATTTAATTAATGAACTTATTCCTCCAATTCCCCAAAATCAAATTTCAACTAATTTCATCTAATTCCAATTTCCCAAATTTGCATTTCACCAAATTTGAATTTCATCCCATTTCAATAAATTTCATATGCATTTCATCATTTGAAAATCCAAATTGAAACCTAAATAAACATGAAATTGAATTTCAATTAAAAAATCCTACAACACATGTTGAAATTCCTAACTGGTTGATCAAATTAGTTAACTAATTAGTTAACTCAGTTAACTCTCCAATCTCCCCTTTTCACTCCAAATCACCTTTTCTGACTAATCAATCAAATTAGTCATCTCCCTAATCTATTCAGTCTACTAATCAATGAATCAAGTCAGCTATCCAATCAATCTTGTTAACATATCAATCAAATGAGTTAACAGATCAATCAATCCACTTAACTAATCAATCAAAATCAATGATCTATCAATCAACACTTCAGTTCCAAATCTCATCCCATCTCACCGAAAAATCTATAAATTCAACCTCATTTCCCAAATTCAATCTAGAATCACTATCTTCAAAATAATTGTCTATCATATGCAGGAATCCCAGTGCAACACCTGAGAGCCACCTATCACACAATTTGGAGAAGAGCAATGGAAGCTTATTTGGATCAATTGAGGGAGTTTCATTATGCTATATTGATATTCAATTGATTTGATGTATTTGATTGTCATTTAGGAGTTAATTTTAATTGGATTAGAGTTTGTGATTCGCTCTTATATATTTGATTAATTTTACCCCTGAAACAAATGGTGAACCCGACGTGAAACTACAACACTCTGATTTGGAATTTTGTGTATGCTTGGAGGTATAGGTCTTGGATCTTGCAACTAGACCTCTCTTTTAAATTCATATTTTAAGAGGTTTTCTAATCTTAATTAGTGTTTTATTCAAAAATTTCAAGACTAACATTGTGCAAATCAGGTTCCAAGCAAGATTGCAGGTTGTTCAAAGATTTTATCATCTTCCAAACAATTGAGAATTCCTTCATGATTTTTTTATTGTATATTAATGATCATCTCACAACTCTACAATAAAACAATAAACCTTAGATTGTCATTTTTGAGTGAGATATGATAGTTTCAATATTTTTCATAAATCTTTGATTTTTTGAGCAAATAAATGAATTTCTCTGATTATTTTTTATAGCAGGTTAAGGATCCCAAGAAACACCTACAATAAAATATTTGGATCTGTAGCATCTGTTTTGACCAAGATATGATCATTTTTTTTAATTTTTTTTAATAAATTCTAAATTTTGGATGCAAATCAGAGAATTTTTCTAAAATTATAACATTTTTGGAAATCTCTTGAAATTTTATAGGGGGTATCTTCTTTACACTTTCGATTTTGATGTCAAATAATTAACGTAAAGCTAGATCTTTAAAAATTCATGTTTTTCCATAAATTTGCTCTCCGGGGTGCAAATTAATGTATTTTTCTAAAATTCTTACATTTTTTGAAAGCTCTCATAAATTCATCAAGGGTATCTTCTTTGTAATTTTATTTTGGGGTTGAAAAGAAATATATATATGTTTTGTCTTTTCTCAGTTCCTTTCTGATCTTTTGGTATTTTTCATGTTCTATTTTTTTTAAAACAGAGCAATAACAGACAATGAAGTAGATTTTTGTAACCCAAGGAAGAATTTAGGCTTGTAAGCCCACAATGTCAACTAACATTTTAATGGGTTTTGCAAGTACCGCTGGACCTAGTTTAGCACACATTTCCTTTGGTGTTATCTAAAATAAACAAGACAATATTTTTTTATTCCAAATCATTGAGGTTAAAAAGAGCTTTCATCATTGCTATGTGGGATTAAAAATAACATCATGCATGTTGGAGCAACATCTCCAAATAGCTTTTAGACAATATTGCAATGAAGGACTAAAAAGTACGATCTTGTCTTCTATGTCTTGAAGGTGATAGGCATATGCTCTCCCCTTAATTGGGTGACCAAAAACTCAAACTCACCATTTATGATTTCTGTCATTTTTTGCAATAGGATAAAACCTTTAGCAGGCCTGCCTCCCAAGTAGCCCATAAGGCCAAGTGAGAGGGAACGACCTAAGTGGCAACGGCTAAAGCCAAGCAATCCAAGCCATTATAAATAAATGTGTTTGTGACAAAATTTGCAAGCGATGAGTGTTACATGCTTTCATAACATCATTATTCCTCCCTTAGTGCCTATATGGTACGTGAAAATTTATAGAGTGTAACTTCTACAAACTGGGAGACCTCCTTTAACAAACTGGAAAATGTTGTTGATTATGACCACTCAAACGAAACCTTTACTAAAAGATTTAAGAATTAGCGGCCAAGCTGAGTCAATATCTAGACACTTGTAATATTACAGTGCAAGGGTGGGGAAGAATTTGCCCCCAATACACTCACCATACATCTCCTAAGAAAATGATCCAATTGAGAAGCAATTCTCTTTGGTTCAACTTCTGGAAAAAGGCAAAAAAAGGGCGCACGTTAGGGTGTGACACAACTATTTGAGTTGAACGAGTATCAAGATGTGGGTTGTGGTATTATGAATGACCTTTTGACATTAGAAGAGTCTAATTGTTGTGTTCATTTGGCCAAAATCTATTGAGAAACAATTGGGGTTTGAAAATATCCTAGCAACCATGAGGATTTGAAAAGATCCTATAAACAACACTCATTTTGGATTATATCAAACTATTTTCTTACTTGCTATTGTGTTTCATGCATATTTTTCAAAAGATCAAATATCCAAAACATAGCCAAAACAAAGTCAGAAAAATTGTTAAGCACAATCAAGTTTTGTCTGAAATCTTCCAACCACAAACACAGTTTGAGACCTCAAAGGAAAAGCATTACAACATCCAGTGTTAACAACAACCAACAAAATTGCCACTTTCAAAGAAATGGAGAAAACATCTTATATGTTGTGATCTTAGGACCATATTTTGTCCTCATTAGAACAAGTACAACAATGAACATCAGAACAAGTACCCAAACCTCACATAGATGTATGTGTATCATCTCATCTTCCAGTCCCATTATTTCCCCTCTTGTGTCTCCATATCCAAGTATCAAGGTCATATACAAATTAATCATCATCATAGTCTTGAATATTCTTGATTTTAGTCCAAGCCAAACAAGAAAACATCATGGAATGTCATTATGGATTTCGTAGGGAAGGTGAAGAATTCATCCCTTCCATTCCTATTTCATCATCATCCATAGAAATTTTGGCTGAAGAAATTAAGACTTTGTAACAACAAATGAGAGACATGATTAGTCCTAACAAACATAGGGATTGGCTAGAAAAAAGAATGAGGGAAGTGACAACTACGGTACCTCTAATCAAAAGAGAATCATTATCATGCCAACATTCCTTCTCTTGTGAGATCATTCAAATATGCCAACCTTCATTCTTCAACAAAATCATTCCTACTTCAATTCAACCAACATTAGAGTCGGGTCAACCTTTTTTTCTTTCAACCCAACATATCAATCATATCAATCACATCAACCCAACATTAAAACACCTTTCAACCAAAGACCAAATCACCCATATCTATCCACCATTTCATCATCCCCTAAAGTCACAAGAGAAGTCCACACTATCTCTATCCAATAACACAATATCCCAAGGGCTATCCATAATACAAATCCAATCTAATCCAAGTCATGATTCTAGTGCTTTCCATGCTTCAGAAATTCAAGATCCAATGTCGTCATATATACCATTTCCAAGAAAACCCACTTCAAAGAGTCTCATTCAAAATCCTTTCTCATTAGGCCAAAGTGTTGAAATCTTTCAAAAATCTCCCATACATATCCAAACTCCTTTCCTATGTCAAGAGGATAATCCAAAATAAGAAGAAATGAGTCATGAAATAAATCAAAATCAAGAACAAACCCTTTCATCCTACCCAATTTTTTATCAAGATCCCACCTATCAAGAATATTATAATGATCCCCTCATTCTCTTTTATTCCACTCATAATGATACCCTTTTATCTCAAGAAAAAAGTGTCCATTCAAGTCCCATCCAACATCCACCTCCTAAGCAAGATCAAGAAATCCCTTCCATCCTTCCTAATAATCCCTTTCCAAGTCAAGATCAAAGTATCCCTTCACCTTAATGTCCTAAACATGATCCAATTATTTCTCCAAATCCTTATCAATATCCCTCCATCCCTTCATCTCCGTATCATAATCCTCCATATCCCTCACAAGAATTCTATTCACCAAATGAACCTACCATTTCTCCTATTCCCCCTCATGATCTCAATGCGTCTACACAAGTTGTTCATGAACCCCTTATCAATGAAATCACCAATCTGGATCATACTACACAAGGCAACTTGTCAACAATTGTATGTGTGCCATCACTTAATGAGATCAAATCCTGGTTGGATTCAACATCCTCTTCAAGTACATCAGCAAAAACAAACATAACACTCGCTAATGTCACAACTACAGGGCGGCCAAAATTTCTATTTAAGGAATGAATAATATCTCAATAACCAAAATAGGATCAATAACTAATTTGCATGACTATGAATTCCTATCTCTTCACAACAACAACACAGGAGACATAGACAGATCTTATGACCATCTCCCACAAGTAGATGATGGAATCACTTATGAAGATAAGGAAATAGATCCAAATTCCTTGAAAAGCCACTATGATAATCAGGCTTGTGTGATATTAGCAATCCCTAAATTTGATAGAAATCTTTGTCTCACACACCCGTACTTGAAAGACTGGGGACAAGAAGATCTACCATGGCAGGATTGGTTTGAAAATAGTGAGGTTGTAGAAGAAATTGTATATGAAATACACCCAGCTGAATGTCCTATGGAAAAAGAAAGGTTTATCCAACTCTTCAAACACAGACCAATGAACTACCTACACAAAACTCCTTGACCTTATGAACAACACGCACCTAAAAAGATATTACATTTAAGGGATGGGTTCATTTAAATTTTTAGTACTCCATTGCATCGCATATCTCCATTTCAAAGTGCATCATAGTTTCTCGCATATCACCATTGCACAACAGATAGCCGCATATCATTATTACTTTCTCATATAGTTACATCAATAAAAATAAGGCGATTGTTTGAGTCATTCACCTATATGCACTGAAAGAAGAGAAGGTGGTCTCATTTCCTAGATACTAGTACATCAAGTTTTTAAGAAGTATTAGGTCATTCATCTTCAACGTCACCTTGTGATTGAGCTTTATCCATGGTTGTGTATAGGTTTCACTATTGAGTATTGTTACCCAAAATCTATCAATTTCTATATCTCACACATTAATCGATAGCACTAAGTCATTACAGATACCTAGTTGGTCATGTGGCTAGTGAAAATCCAAAATTCTACTTCAGTGTCGTTGTAATTGTCATACCCAAGTAGGTTTCATAACTGACAAGTCAAGGCAAGAAAATAAAAGAAAAAAAATGCTATGCCAAAATCAATAACAAAATATCATGACAAAAAGAGCAAAGATATATAACTGAAATATCATGCATACAAGTGCAATAAAAGCTTGACTATTGGAACATGCGAGTAACTCCATTAGGGTTATGGACACCTACTAGAAATGGAGTAATATTCGAGATTATAGTGCATAACTTCATCGGGGCTATAGACATCTGATTGGCAGTGAGGCTCTATCCAGGATGCTTTTGAAGTCAGAATAACTCACGTAGCTAGCCACATAGGATTCCAAGGGTCTCTAATGGTTATAAGAGTTAGAATAAATCCAATTGCACACACATAGGTAAAAAAAGATCAAAGTTTCAAGAATTGATGGAGTAGTTTTCCGTGCCTCCATTCATAAATATTGGTTACATAGTGTGTTAGGTTGGATAGTTTAAGGTTTTCTGAGAACAGATTGGACTCTTATCTCTGAAACATTTCATATGTTTAATTGAATTAGTGCATTTTAGAATGAAAGACACACACAATCATTCGTGTTCAAATAGGAAAAACATCTTCATCTTGCATATTGTATTACCATAGGTCATGTCTAGATTCATTGTCTCCACATGCATCACCTAGATCATCATGTCAGAATAGGTCTGCATACTAGGGGCATAGCTAAAACCTCCTAAAAATCAAATAAAATCCTTAAAAAAAACATAAACATCAAATAAAGACCTGAAAATATCATAAAAATCAAATAAAGACTTGAAAAAAAAATCCTAAAAAATTAGATAAAGACCTAAAAAAATCATAAAAAGATGTTGAACAAAATACCAAAAACATCGGAAAAAGAAAAATAAAAAAACATTTGAAAATGGATCCTGAAAAATGCACAAAAACATCAAAAAGCAGAAAATACCAAAAACATCAAAATCCAACAAAATCCTAAAAATAAAATAAAATCCAACAAAATACTGAAAACATAAAAAATCCAACAAAATACCAAAAACATCAAAAATCCAACAAAATACCAAAAACATCAAAAAATCCAATAAAATCAAACAAAAACATTCAAATACGATCCTGAAAAAACCCTAAACATCAAAAAGCTCTTCAAAAAGAATTGAAAATAATCAAAAACTTGCAATAACATGTCTTGCAAGAATCAAACACCCTAGCAGATATCCAACAAACACTTTGCATGAAGTTCGCAAAGGATAAAACTATCTAATCAAAATTTGTAGCCAAACTGATCAAATTGTCTTATCAATCATATCAACTATCCATATCATGTGATCATTATCTTGTCTTAAATAGAGATGGATACATTCAAAAACAGATAGGTCAGTCTTAAACAGGGTCCCCAACTTTCTAAAACCAAACATTATCAACCATCACATCAAGAAATCAAAATGAAGAAATAGATCAACAAGGCTACCGGATGTTTGTCCTAGTTAGTCTTTATCTTTTTATCAATTGGTGATCAATCATGTTACTAAGCTACTCAAGGATGTCCACAAGTGACTAGAGAAGTTGTGATGGGCATGATCTTTTCTTTGTTTGTTGTTTATGGTGTGAACCAATGAAGTTCTGGGGCAATAGTTCCAGTGGGTGTCTGTGATTGGTACGTTCTTTTGGCTAGTGTCCTATAAAAAAATTGAAGTGGGGGATAACTATGCTTGTGACTACTGCACATACCTCAACCCCTGGTACTATTTCCAGAATGGAGGGTTCACTCCTTGTCTGCTACGTGTTTTTTTCTACAATGAGATATCTTTACATCTTGTTTCCTTATACCCTGATGTACATAGCTTCATTGTTACATAATAAGGCTCAATGATGAATACATGTTGCACTATGAATAAAGACACAAAGGATCATTAATCATCAATCATATCAATTTTATTTTCTAAATCTCATCATGCTAAATGTATCCATTGTTAATATTCTTTCGAAGTTGTTCGTGAGCGGCATTTTGGTTAAGTATCAGAACCTTGCTTTGTTTTTCGATCCACTCACACGCTTGTCAAGTGGTGTCCTGGTGTTTCTCTAAGCAGCTCTCTTTTCTCGCCCTGGGTTGAGAGAACACGGAGCTGCCGCGTGGCCAGGTTTTTTCCTTGGTGTATGTTTTCCAGCCCCACCATCTTTCATGTGTTGGCAGTGACACTTGGCGACTTTGCGTTGCATGTTCTGGTTCCCTTTCGCGTTCGACTTTGGGTCTCCTCTGAGTTTCCACATGTCCTCTTTGGTGATTCATGAACTAGAATGTTGTTGGCATCACGATTTTCTTGTTTTAGCAGTTGCAAGGGTCACCATGATGCGGTTAGAATAACAACATCCAAGGCCATTTTTGCTTTTTCGATTGCATGCGTATCTATGAGTGCCATGCGGGGAGATTGTTCATCGAGAGTGGTTGCTAGGATTTTTCTGATGCTTTCCTTCTATTTGTTGAGGGTCGAAGGCTATTTATAGACCTTCTTTCTACTTTTTTAAGGGTTCATACTTTTGAGATAATTTATTATACTTTGGCTCATTGAAGAAGCCTTTATGTTAATTAAATTTTATGAATGATAGACATATCATATTGTGTCTATGGCCTTTATGGTTGTTTTGTTTGAAGCTTAATAGATTAACTTATGTGCTATATTCGAATTCAGTAACTTTTACGATGTGTTGTGAGACTCTATAGATTAAACTATGTTGTATAACTTGTTAGCTATTGGATGAATTGTGAATATCATATTATGTTGAATGAGTCTTGTTTAATTATCTTCTCAAATTGTATTGGGCATGTAGATTGTTGAACAGGGCTTAAAACTGCATGTATTTGGGTTTTTTTTGCTACAAATATCTTGAAAATATTATGGTGTATCGCCTAAGCAGCGTAGCTTTTAAGTTTTCTTCTTCCCCTTTTCTCCCCCAATTGTATGAAGAGTCGGCTTCTCAAACCTAGAGGTTATTCAGTGAATCTCGCGCAAAGGTCTCCCATCACTGAATTTCCTAGAAGGCTATTAGTGTTTAATGCAAAATTAGTTGTCAACAGTTCTTTTTCTGGCACGCTCGGTGGGACCTAATTTTGAACAAGCTTAAGAAAATTTTATGAGCCATAGACCTATTATCAGGAGCCAAACGGCTTCAAATCCCAGCTTTCTTCTACCACCCCTAGTAAATGTCCATTCGTCTGTAGCTACTTCTTCTCAAAATTCACGTGTTACCCTTGTGGTACTTGTTCTCATAGTAATGGCTCAAGTTCCTCCAATAAATTTTTTGACTTGGAATAGTGCTAGTCCCCTCATTCCTCCCATTCCACCCGCAGTATGGGGCCCAATTCCCACCTTTGTGCTAAAAGTTGTCCCTAAATTCACCGGAGAAGGTTCCAAGATGTCGGGGGAACACCTACAGGATGTGGCTGATGTTTGCACTCTCCATAATATTACAAAGTAAAATGTAGCTCTAAGATTGCTTGCAGCTTCATTTAAAGGAAGAGCTTTAGATTGGTATAGATCTCTTGCTCCTAATTCTATAACTGATTGGGACCAGCTGGACGATCACTTCAAGAGAGATTTTTTGACAAGGTGGATAGATTATCTCTAATGTAATAGTTGATTACCATCAAAAGGGCTCCTCTTGAAGCTATGATAGAATTCGATATGAGGTTTCAAAGGACCTGGCAAAGGATATCGTTGTCCGCTCGTCCTCTTGCAAATATGGCATTTTTTTTTTTATGTGAAAGCTTTCAATTTGGATATATCTATGATGATCCAACCTCTCAGAGGAAGTACTCTTCTGGATGCGTATGACTTGGCGGTCCGAGCAGAAAACAATCTAATTTATGTTGGAAAGTTTCCACCATGACTGCTCATGACAGTCTTATCCTGAGATATCAAATAAAGTTCCTGGGCCAATCATGCCCAGTACATTCGTACCCCAATCCATGTATGTGTACCCCGAATCCCAACAAGCTAGTACGTCCTCATCTTTGTCTCTAGCTGCAGAAGTCAATGATATGAAAAATTTGCTAGGATCTTTTTCCAATGAGATTATTAACTTGAAAAGATCCCAAATCCCCTCTGCTAGACCTTCCTTCCAGCAAAACTTCCAAGGGATTAGACCCCCATATCAGCAAAACCAATATACAAATAACCAAGCTTCCTCAAGTCAGTCAAAATGCCAAATAGTTCTCATGCCCAATCCGCTGCAAACTGTCTATCCTAGTACCAATAAAGAATTGACTGTAGGATAGAATATCCTAGCAGATGATGCCAATTCTTGGTGTTTCCCATGTAACAATTCTCACACCCCAAGAAATTTTTTGAGAGGTAATTTGCAACAAAAAATTGTAGATCGGCGAAGTCAATGTGCTACCTTAAATGATTCAGTTTATGCTTCCCCTGGCATGGACAATGCAGCCCTTATCACTCAGATGCAACGTATGTCGATGGAGAAAGAAATGGAGATAGCTCCAGATCATGCTTTGCTCTCTTGGATGGAAGATGAGGATGTCATACTCATAAACAACATAATTGCATCAAGTTTGGGAGATCCCCAAGTGCAATCAAACTACAACCTTTGGTCAAAAACATAGTTCATGGGAGAGCATATAAGCACACAAGGGAGGTTCAGTTCAGAAAAGGCTCCTGAACAACCTATGGTTGCTACCACATATTACAAGAAGGATTTTATCCCCTATAATCTGAGAGAAGTAAAAGCATATGTCCCATCAGTATTGGATGTGGTGCAGTAGCTAAAGAAAGCCCCGGCTAATGTCTCTTTATCGGTTCTCCTTAGCATCCCAAAGCAAAAGAATCGGTTAAAAGAAGTTATGGTAGAGGTGGAGGGACCTACCAGTAGGAATGCCACTAGTTCTTCATGGAATAATGAGGAAAGATCTATGATCCCCGCAATGCAACCATGCTTGCCAGTTGTGTTGATAAATAAGGCCGCACCACCTAGATCCCAAGTGGAAGGTAAGCCTAAACCAAACCCTTTCTATTTGACCCTCATTATAGGGCACAAGTTGTTGCATAATTCTATGATAGACTCTGGGGCTAGTACTGCAATCATGCTGAAGCAAATTGTTGAGGTTTTGAACATCAAATACAAGCCTCTAAATAGGGGCATTATGCAACTAGATGGAAACAAGTTCAGATCGTGGTTCTTATTAAAAGTCTTCCGCTAACATTGTTTGCATGTCCTAGTGTCATTGTTTCCCAAGATGTAGTAGTTATTAACGTCCCCCCTATTTTCGACGCCTGTCTCTCATGTGATTTTACCACTAAGATAGGAGGTTACCTATCTCTAGATTGGTCCTACCTCATCCTCCGTACCTAGCATGGTGCTAAACTCAAAATTCTTTCAAATCCCCCATTTACCGAGCATGTAGCGGATCGGGCTATGATCAACTTTGAGCCCACCCATACCTCCATCTCTAATAAGGAGAGAAGAATTGTAGAGCTTCTAGAGGATGAAGAGGTGACTAGTGATATTACACCAGAGCAAGAAGTTTTCCTTAATGAATTCATAAATTCTGATCCATATTCCAATTACCATGCTACGGGTCTTGGTACATATTGTATTTTTTATGAGGATCATATTATCCCAAAATTAAATAATGAGCCACTAACCAAGGAGGAGTTGTCTTCCATGCTCTGGACCTTGCACTTTGATGGTGTCAGATGCAAGGTAGGTTCAGGCATTGGAATTTGCCTTATGTCGCCTTCCGGCAAACAAAATCTGAGGTCTTTCCGCCTTCAGTTCGCCTGCTTCAACAATGAAGTGAAATATGAGGGGCTAATCCAAGGCTTGAATTTAGCACAATGGATGGGAATAAAAAAATTGAGGGTCTTGGGAGATTTCGAGCTAATAGTGTAGCAAGTCCGAGGAATCTCAATTGCCAAACATGTCTGCATGAAGTCCTATCACCACAGGACATGGGATTTGATTGAAATCTTTGATGCCTTCAACATCCAGAGGATTCCTCGAAAGGAAAATGCAGCCACTAACCAGATGGCCACTATTGGATCGCAATTCAACCCTACTGTGTATTTTCTTACCAACCCTCAGGTGGTCTATGTGGCCATTCGACCAGCTATTCCAGACAATGACACCCACTGGCAAGTTTTTGAGAGTGATGATAAAATTGCTCTGTTCGTTCAAAACTCTGGAGAGTTTGTTGATCAAATGTAGTATAAAGTAAAGGGGGCTTGCAGGGATCAAATCATCCAACTGAAATCCAATAAGCTCCCAAATGGATTGGTTACCCTAGAGAATTTATTTGATCATGATGATGCTAAAAATGACAAATGAAAATTCACAGCCGATAAGGGTGACTACACTGAAATGTTAGTAGGAAATGGGAGAACACTCAAGGTTGGAAAGGGAGTTTCCCCAAAAGACCAAGAAAGGTTGGCTCGCTACTATGATGAATACATGGGCATGATTTCATGGTCATATGAGGATTTGAAGGGTTATAACTCTAGCATCATCTAGCACACCATTGAGCTTGTCAATGGTGTCAAGCCAGTCCGAAAAAAGAAGAGGCATGTCAATCCAAAGATTGAAATTCTCATGGCACAAGAATTGAAGAAGTTGATAGAGTCCAAGATTGTCTACCCCATCAAGCATAGTACATGGGTATCAAATTTGGTACCAGTCAGGAAGAAGAATGGGAATATCTAGCTCTGTGTGGATTTTCGTGACTTAAATCAAGCTTCTCTAAAAGATCACTACCCTTTGCCACCAATGGAACAGTTGCTAAGCACTGTGGTTGGATCTGAAATGTTTTCGATGTTGGATGGATTCTTGGGCTATAACCAAGTGTTGGATAAGCCAGAAGACCGACATAAGACCACGTTCACTACCAAATGGGGAACATTTGCTTACCAGAAAATGTCATTTGGATTGTTAAATGCGGGTGCAACCTTTCAGAGGGCTATGGACTTGTCTTTTAAGGAGCTGATCAATAAAATTATCCTCATCTACTTGGATGACTTGACTATGTTTTCAAAACACAAAGAAGATCATTTTGACCATCTTGAGCTAGTCTTCCAAAAGTGCTTGGAATTTGGTATTTCATTGAACCCAAAGAAATGCATCTTTGGAGTCTTGCAAGGAAAATTGTTGGGACATGTAGTGTCTAAAGAAGGAGTCTTGATTGATCCAGATTGTGTAAAGGCAATAAAAGAGCTCCCTCTTCCCATCAACAAGAAGGGCATTCAGTCCTTCCTAGGAAAGGTCAACTTTGTTAGCCGCTTCATTTCAAAATTCGCCAGAATGGTAAGAACTATCACGCTAATGATTAAAAAGGACACACAATTTAAAAGGACCCCTAAAAAAAAAGAGGCATTCTATAAAATCAAAGACGCCATCTCTTCAACTCCAGTCCTCTCAAATCCTGACATGTCTAGGGATTTCATAATGTATGTTTTCTCTAGCAATTACATCATCGTCGTGGTGTTAACCTAGAAAGATGCATACCAAAAGAGTGAGCACCCGATAGCCTTCCATTCCAAGACACTAAAGGAGTATGAGGCTAAGTACAACTTTGTTTAAAAGAAAGCTCTAGCCTTTATCAAAGGCATTAAAAAATTCCAGCATTTCATTGCCTGCAATAAGACTATTGTGTATGTCGTTAATCCTTCAGTAAGAGAGTATATAATGGAAGGCGACATTACAAAGAAAAGGACAAAAAGGATTACCAAGATCTTAGAGTATGGCATTGATGTCAGACCTTCTAAGGTAATCCGCAGAAAGGGCCTCTGCGAATATATAGCCCAAGAGTCTGGCCCTCAAGAAGCTAAGACTATTGTGGAGGAAATTGCGATGGTCACTTCTGAGCAGACAAAAGCATACTGGATCCCAAAAACATTTCATGGAGACTGGAATATTCCCATCTGGCATCCCCCCTAAAAAGAAGAGATTCTACATGATGCAAAATAGCAGGTACCGCCTTGTTGAAGGAGTGCTTTTTAAAATAAATTTTGATGGGATCCTACTTTGCTACGTAGACAAACACCAAGCCCATAAGATCTTACATGGATTCCATCATGGACTCTTAAGGGGCCACTAATTAGCACAAACTACTATCATCAAGATTACCCGTGCTGGGTATTTTTGGCCCTCGATGTTTAAAGATACACATGCTCTGGTGAGAGAGTGCAAGGAATGCCAATATTATAGTGGTAGACGTAGGAATGCAACAATGCCACTCAGGCCAATAGTGGTAGAAGAGCCCTTCGCTCAGTAGGGCTTGGATTTCATATGGATGGTTAATCTACCAAGTTTAGTCGGACACAAGTGGATCCTTACTACCACTGACTATTTCACCAGATGGTCTGTAGTTGTACCCCTAAGGAATTCAACAGAAACAAAAATACTAGCATTTCTGGAGGAGCTAGTATGTTGGTATGGTCCATCGAAGACCATAATATTGGACAATGTATGAGCATTCACAGGTTCATGAGTAACTCAATTTTATCTCATTCAAGGTATCTACCTAAAGATTTCCTTGAACTATTATCCACGAGGAAATGGCCTAGCTGAGTCTACCAATAAGAACCTCATAAGACTCATTAAAAGGATTGGGTCTGAACACAAAAGGGAGTGGCATGACTACTTGAGAAGCACATTATGGGTGGACCAGATCATGAATAAACAAGTCCTAAAGAAATCTCCATACAACCTGGTCTACGACAAGGATGCCTTATTCCCCGTATCAATGGAGATCCGTGCCTTGCAACTCCTCAAGTCCATTGAGGTGGTCAAAAATGGGCCCATGGAGGTAAGGTTAGTGGAACTTATGGAGTTAGAAGAGGCAAGGGAAGCAACGTTTGAATCACTTTAAAACCACCAACAAACTGTCAAAAGTTGGTTTGACAACAAGAAGAGTTCTAACCCAGGGATCAAATAGGGTGATCTTGTTTTAAAATATAATGAGGGAAGTCAAGCCAGGTCAGCATGCAAATTTTGATGGTTTATGGGAGGGACCCTTCCGCATCACCAATTGCAAGGGGTTTAATGCATTCGACCTCAAGAACATGCAAGGGGAGTCTCTCAAAATCTTGATTAACGGGTTTCATCTTAAAACTTTCTACTAAAGCATTAGCATTCCCAATGTAAATAATGTATTTTTAGTGTGCCCTTATATGTTTAATTATGATTCTTCATGCATTGTAAGGAACAAGAAGTAAACCATAAGATACACCATGAACAAGAAAAAAGAGTCTCATTATATTATATAATAGTATCTTTTATACAATGCGTTGAGAAGGCTTGTAGCCTATAATTTTGAAGCAGGGTGGCAGTCTTTCAGTTTTCTTCCTCATCCTCTTCCTCATCTTTGAGAAATTCAGAGTTGTCATCTTCATCATCATCTTCCCCCATCCATTCATGGCTGGAGTCGTCATCAGATTCCTAGGGCATTGACACAAGCACTAGATTTGGAAGAATATGTGGTGTCAGGATCTGCGAGAAGATATAGTCTTGGAACTCGATATATCGAGCTATGTCAGCCGGAGAAGGCACTATCAGATGGACTCTGAGGAGAAACTCTATAGCACGCTCTACGCGTAGGCGATGAGCAGACAATGACATAGTATTTAAACCGCCTATAAGTAGATACCAGTCCACCTCTTCTCCAAGGTTGATGAAGCACTGCAAGTCCGAGGCCAAGGCCAGACCTCTGAAAGGGACAAAGTATTCCACGACATCCTCAAGGCCACCCAGATACTCTGATGGGAAGAGTGTTTGAGTTAGCTCCATCGTCAGATAGTCATTTGTCCCAATGTCTAGCAATGAGGCCATGAAGCGGGAGAAGATATTTGTGTTAACATGGCAATTGTCTATGTCGTCGATAAAATCTTCCCCAAGCACCCATTTAATGGCAGTAATGATCAAAGGGTTTTTCCATCGCGTCATGACTTGCAACCTCCGGTTTGAAATGTTTCCAAGGAAGCGAATTGTGCTTTGTAGCTGGTAAGCCTAATGGGAGTATCCATAACTCAAGAAACTTCGCCATTGAGCCAACTACTGTGCAAAGGAATGTCTAAAAAGACATATTTATAGCTGATTTCTAGCTCTAAGTAATAAATAAAATTAAGAGCTAGCACCCTCGATCTTTGATGCAGTTTTCTTTTCTCATTACCCGCACAAGTGAATGGAGTCAAGCCTGAAGGTTGCATATGTCCTATCTTGAGCCTCAAAAAGAAAAACAACGTACTCAGACACCACACATATCTTCAAGTACGTCATTCCTAAACTCAATACTTCGCAAGTCTGTTTTGGCTCGTGCAATCTTTGTTGGTTGCATATATTCTCTTTGATAAGGAGATTTGTCTAGACAAGCAGATCATCTCGAGTGGATTGGAATGATGGCATAGTGGGCTAACATATTTTCAAAAAAAGCAGATGGCAGCACTTCTTCCCATTTTAGCATTAATGTCACCTGGAGAATGAGGTGGCATACATGCCAACATACACCTATCATAAATGCCCCCTTTTTTGCACACAAATCTAGGCATGTGGTACATTTAACGAAGAAAGCCTCAAAGTGTATGTCATATTTTCATTTTGCATTCCAAGTGCCAAATCCCTTCACAAGTGTCAAAAAAAGCTCGCCTTGAGAAAAATGGAGATGGAAGCAACAACCTCAAATCCTTTCCAGGGCGAAATGTGGGTGGACGTGTACGGTGAACTTTCATATGCGTCCCACGCCATGCCCCCGAAGCCAAAATATCCCAGGACTAAACCCAAATCAAAGACGTCCACCCATGATTCCATGACGGTGATTGAGTCGTTAGAAGAGGTCATCGAACCCGACCTACACAAGCAGCCAAGAGCCCTCAGGGAGGTTGCGTACGGAAGAATGTTAAATCATAGAAATGAGTCATAGTCTATGGCGTTCAAATTTTGGAATAGTGGCATTCCTCAATTCGTGGTCCCTATGGTTCCGCATTGTCCAAAATTTGTGGCTGTGTGCGCAAGCAAGTTCGTGCCAGACTCTCTTTTGATACAGAGCTCCTCTCTGTGGGTCATTATAACCCCAGAATCTATTCAAGACATGTTGTGTTGTCCTAGGATTGACAGCACAAAGGTGTTTGATAAAGACACTATGGAAGATTATTGGTACTCTAGGCGAGGCATTGTCCCATTTTGTCAAGCTGCGCTGAATCGGAGCTTGGTAGTTGAGCCTCCAAAGCTCCATGTGCCCTATAGTGATTTAAGGCAAGATGATCTCAAAGATATCGCCTCTAGCATTGCATTCCTATGCAATCATGACAATGACCGGGAGAACACCACTCCCATGATGGGTTTCATTTTCAAATGCTAGAAGCAGAAGGAACCATTCCATTTTGACTTCTTTGTTTTAATAGCCAGAGAAATGGTGAGGAATTTGGCTAAGTTCGAGCAATCATGGCTGTTCAGGTTTGCCTCATTTTCAGTTCATCTATTATTGCACCAGAATGTCACTTTCTTTAGTCAATTCATACAATTGGCTACTCATGATGAGCTAGGAAACAGAATGTTTGTGTTTGCCTGGACACCCGTACTGTTTGCCACTTATGATGCATACCAATTTTCAAACTATTTCCTAGCTCTTGTCCTTCATGATTTTGGTGTTATCCCCGAGGAGCCTCTTGATCATTTTTTTCTCAAATCCAAGTGAATTGGATGTGTAATGAACACCCCCGCTACGACTGGTTCTTGGGTAGATATGTTTATTTTGTCTGAGTGCATGGCTTCTCGGAGGAGCCCTTTCGCCTACAGACCTATGTCACTAAGAGAACCCTGGCTCTTGAAATATTCTGATAGTTGGTGGAGGTTGAGAAATATATAGGATCGGGGAAACATGATACCTCCATAACTGAGGACCACAAAGCTATTGGCCCCATCATTCTCAAGCAAAGGAGCATCGCTGAGAGGGTCCTGATCTCCAAGCTGGTGCAACTCAGCTTGGTAGCGATTGATGATGTATGGAGCTATGACTTGGACGGGTACCTGTCTAGCAAATACAAAAAAAATGTTATTAAACATGTGTCGTGGAGCTCATGGGAGGGGCACATCAGCCTGCTGGTGAATGACCCAAGACTTTATGTGGGTCCTAGTTATTTTCCTGTCATTAAGTGCCCCCCACAATTGAGTTTTTACTCTCTCTCTCTCAAAGGCACAATTTGGCTAAGCCTATTCCCCGAAACATGTTGCAAGCCATGAAACATAATTTTTGTCCTAGGAGGAAGAGGGAGCATTTTTGGATCTACCGCCAAGAGACTAATCAGCCCAGGGCTAATGTGGGGAATGCTCCTTTAGACGATCATTTTGAGGCTGAATGGAAAAATCACAACAATAATGAGGAAGAGACAAGTGGCAAGTCCCCACATGATGACTTGTCCCCCGAGGAGGCTTAGCAAGAAAAAGTAGAGGTTATAAATATAGAAGAGCAAGGTACCGAGGCTAACATTTCAGTTCCTTTGACTAGCTCAGCTTGGAAGCCGCGTTCCCAATCTGCAAAGAGACCAGCTGAAAAGAAGACACTCGATTCCTCTTCCAAGAAGAAACCATACGTGGGTTCTACAAAGAAGGGTTCATCTTCTTGAGTCCCTGTGGTTCCTTCAGCCTCTCAACAAACAGCGACTCCCACGGTTCAAGTACGCTCTACTCTTCCCTTCCTCTCTTCTCAATCTATGATTTCCTCAGCGCCCCAAGTTGCCCCCATGTCTACTTAGGTCCTTACTTATCTTCCATTAGCACCCGTCGGAATGTCGGTTGAACCCTGAGTTGTGTCATTGCAAGCCGCTTCTTCACTCTGTGCCCCTAATGTTGTTTTTCCTGCAATGTTCTTCCCGTATATTTCTGCTACAACCCCTATTTTGCGTAGGCTTGGTTTTGGAGAATCTGCTCCTTCCCCAATTGTCAATGTAGCATCTGTTGATCCAGATTTTTCAAGAGCCTCTCCCTTTGTACCATTGTTCTCCCCAACACGCTAGTGCAACCCATTCAAACCAGTTTTGGCGGCCCCATTCCCTAATTCCCCTATGTCATCCCTCCTAGTGCAACATTTGTGGGTCAAGCTATTTCAGTCCCGGATACTTATTATCAAGTTACTCCAAAATTGTGCATATTAGTCGGGCTCACAAGAGGAAGGAGAAGGATGGTGCCAAGCTAGCCTGGCTGCATGTGTAGACACATTTAAGCGAGGAGAATGATAGTCTCCTCTTTGCAACCGTGTTCTCAAATTTCAACAAGTCGGAGGCCCAAATGAAGCCCAATGATTACTCCCTACATGTTGTCAGGGTTAATCTCTCAAATGCTACTGCAATGGATAAAGTGGAAATGATGGAAGAAACTTCGAAGGTCGTGTCTTCGGATTTCATCAATAAAAGTCATCGTCTAGACAAGATGCAAGCAGATCTCATTCACCTCAAAGAATCCTTGGACCATCAAAGGAAGGAGGACAAAACTAGAAGTGCTGAAATAAACCGCTTCCAGGGCAGGTTAACTCAAGTCAAGTCTAAAAAGGAGAATTTGCAATCCGCCCTGAACAATGTGAGTTCTTAGTTGAAAGAGCAAGAGGCAACAAGGAGTGTAGCACTAAAAGGAATTGCAAGAGAAAGAACAAGAAATATAGCAGTTGAAAGAAGCTTACAGAGATGCTTCTTAGATTCAAGCTCGGCTATGGGAAGAGGTTTGCCTGAAGGAGGAATACACTCAGTAGTTGAGCAAGGCACAGGTCATGCTTAATGAGGAGAGAGAAAGGTTTGAAATAGAAACGTGCAAGATACAGAGTAGCCTAGAACAGACTGAAAATAAATTCTAGGATGCAAAGGGATTGTTGCAGCAAGAGAAAGATCGCATAGCACAGCTTCAGCAAGTTTTTCAGGATAGAGGTACCAAGATCCTCTCTTAGAATATCAGGTTGCTCGTGAACAGGACAAATGCAAAGATCTACAAAATGAGATAAGAGCGAAGGATGATGAAATCGTGCGCTTATCTCATCTCCCTCCCCCCCCCTCTAGAAGTTCCTCAATATCTCTCCTCGATTATGGAAGAATTGTATGTTTCTCATTGGGAGAAGGTTAAGTAGCATTGCCTTTTGATTCAGCCCATGTTCAGGTTCCTAGGTGAAGCACAATCTCTCTGTGCTGGAGTGGGCGTTCTTATTGACAACATTATGCTTTTCATTGATCCTGAGCTCCCCGTGGCCCAGAGTTTGATTTTGTTGTTATATGTTGCTTCAGATGAAGATTTGGTAGCAAAAGGAGTTGCAGTCGCAAACAAATGATCAGGAGGGCCAACATTTTCATTAATCAGCACAAGGCAGCCATGCAAGCGTCAGCAACACTTGATTCCTTGAGGATTTCAGTTCTAGATATCAATCGATGTGTGGAGACATTTGTGTACCATGTCATGCCTTCGCCTTTTCCTGCAAATGGCTCCATTTTAGGGATTGAGCAATTTATGAGCTAAATTGAGCAGTTGCAGCAAGATCGGACTTTCCTACAACACCTTAGCAGTCCTATTTTGACAGAGGAATTTGGGCGGCTCTTGCACCCCCTGGCCCAACTCTATGCATTCCTAAAGATGGTCCATGATGAATCAGCAAGCTGGCCATTTGATGAAGTGATCTGTTTGGACCTAAATTTCCAGAACCTAGAAGCTCAAGTGTTGCCCTCTGAAGATGATTGGTTTCGATTGCAACAGTTCTTTGATCTGCTTTTCCCAGTTCAAGCATAAAGTCTGGTCTCTGAACCAATAATTTTGGGTCCTAGCATTCCGCAGGCAAAATTCCCCATTGAGTCTTGTTTAATTATCTTCCCAAATTGTATTGGGCATGTAGATTGTTGAACAGGCCTTAAAACTGCATGTATCTGGGTTTTCTGTGATGCAAATATCCTAAAAATATTTTGGCGTTTCACCTAAGTAGCGTAGATTTTAAGTTTTCTTCTTCCCCTTTTCTTCACCAATTGTATGAAGAGTCGGCTTCTCAAACCCAGAGGTTATTTAGTGAATCTCACGCAAAGGTCCCCCATCACTGAATTTCCCATAAGGTTGTTAGCATTTAATGCAAAAATAGTAGTCAACATCAATCAAGATTATTATTCATTTAAATATCTTTTACGTGGATCGACTTGATTATTCTTTATGATCATTTCATTCATCTAACATGGTCTCTGTCATCACTTAATTCCAATATTTTCATCTATAATTCTTTCATTTCCTCACATTAACAGTTCTATATATCAATCAATTATTCTTCACTTCTTACGAATATCTTCATCATTTATCCAACTTTCATCAATCATTTGTCTTATACAGGATGTGTCCTTCCTAAAACCAGACATGATCATCTATCTTTATCTTATACAAGATGTATCCTTCTTGAAACCAGATGTTTTGATCATCTTTGTCTTATACAATGTGTCTTTCCTGATACCAGACTTGATCTTTGTCTTATCAATCAAATCAATCATATCAATCTTATCAATCAAATCAATATAATCGATCAATCAATCAATCTACAAATAACTCAAACCATTTCTTCTATCCAATCAAACTCATTTATGTCATCAAGTTAATCATTCTTCGCTTTCATCTAACATTCTTCTTCTTTAGAGAGATCATTCATGCCTTCAATGCACAAACAATCTCTCGAGGGGGCATCATATCTCCATTATCAAGGCATACTGGGGTAGAATCTTTTTCATTTTCTTTGAAACATCATCGTTTCGACATAGTTTCAAAGAGGGCCAATTGTAGACACCTAAAAATGTCTCATTGGTCATGTACTAATTATTCGTCCTATTAGTTAAATAATTCTTTAATTATTTAATTAATCTAATTAATCTTATTCTTCTGATTTAATCATCATCACCCATCTCATTAATTAATCAATTTCTATCCTTTAATCAATTCATCATCAAACCCCTTTCTCAAATATTAATTATGTAATTAATTACGATTAATTCCATTAATTAAATAATCTTTATTATTTAATTAATCCCATTTCTAATGATTAAATAATTTCATTTAAAGTATTTAATTAATTAACTTATTCCTCCAATTCCCCAAATTCGAATTTCAACTAATTTCATCTAATTCCAATTTCCCAAATTTGCATTTCACCAAATTTGAATTTCATCTCATTTCAATAAATTTCATATGCATTTCATCATTCAAAAATCCAAATTCAAACCTAAATAAACATGAAATTGAATTTTAATTTAAAAATCCTACATAACATGTTGAAATTCCTAACTAGTTGATCAAATTAGTTAACTCGGTTAACTCTCAAATCTCCCCTTTTCACTCCAAATCACCTTTTCTAACTAATCAATCAAATCAGTCATCTCCCTGATCAATTCAATCTACTAATCAATCAATTGAGTCAACTATCCAATCAATCTTGTTAACACATCAATCAAATGAGTTAACAGATCAATCAATTCACTTAACCTATCAATCAAAATTAGTGATCTATCAATCAACACTTCAGTTCCAAATCTCACCCCATCTCACCTGAAAATCTATAAATTCAACCTCATTTCCCAAATTCAATCTAGAATCACTATCTTCAAAATAATTGTGTCTATCATATGTAGGAATTCCAGTGCAACACCTGAGATCCACCTATCACACAATTTGGAGAAGAGCAATGGAAGCTTATTTGGATCAATTGGGGAAGTTTCATTATGCTATTTTGATATTCAATTGATTTGATGTATTTCATTGTCATTTAGGAGTAAATTTTAATTGGATTAGAGTTTGTGATTCACTCTTATATATCTAATTAATTTTGATTAATTTTACCCCTAAAACACTAGGCACTCTAGTCCTTGTTGTTGTATCGGGTTGATTTTTTGGAATATGCAACTTGAAGCCCTGAGACACTGAACTACCACAAAGTGACGAAAAATGAAAAGGACCAAGGCATTGGGCGCTCTAGTCCTAGACCAGAGCATTGGGCACTCTGATCCTAAGGATCTAGGACCTTCTAGATATAGACCTATACTTGTAGTCTCTGGCTTTTTCGAAGATTGTAGCTCTGTTGAGTTTTTGTACCTACACCTGCAACTTGAAAAATGGTGTTTGAGTGGCTATATAGGGCTTTTCCTTAGTCAAACCCCTTGTTTTGGTGATTTCCACCTCTGCAAATAGCCAATAAAGTATTGAGATGTGTGTGCTAGAATCTTATGTGCTTACAAGATCCTAAATGAGCTAAAATGCAAGAATTATAGTTCTACCCTATGGTATGAGTATAAACCCTAAATGAACATAATGTCAAAAAGAATGATTCAAATCACATAAACCATAATGGATCTAAAGCAATAATGTAGATCTAAAAACAAGTGTTGTGAAACTCATATGAAGACATGAAAATAACATGAAACTATACCAAACCCTAATGGAGAGGTACAAACCAATCAACAGTCGGTGATCTCCTATTATTCTTCAATATCTTCAAAGCTTTGTTGTCATTGTTTTCGTTTTGCGTGAAAACAAGGCAACCCCTACGAATTTTTCATAATTCATCTTCTTTTCTTTCAAAGTCAAGGAAATGAGGCTTTTTGGTTTTCTCATTCTTTCCAATTTTTTATTAATTCCATGTTGAATTTCCCTCTTTAAGTTAAAATGTCGAAAGTTTAACTTAAAAATGAACTTTCATGTTTTAGTGCAAAATCGGGTTTTAACTCCGATTTTGCATTATTTTGATTTTTTAGTGCAAAATCAGGTTTAAACTCTGATTTGACACTTAGTAATCAATTTGTGTGCAAATCAGACTTATAGGTCCGATTTACATATTTTAGTATGCACGATTTGTAATTAATGCTTTGGAGTTTGTTTTAAACTAGATCTATTTACCCTTTTATGCTTTGATTAATGCCCTAATATTTCATTATTGACTGGTGTGTGGATTGAAGAGTTCGAATTTCAAACCCCTTTATTCTTCCTAGTATGTATCGATTTACCTGAGTTTTCACACTTTTCCTTATTATTTTCTTGTGCCTTAGTTTTGAAATTGAATGTGAAATTCGATACATATTAAAATATGTATCAGATTACAAGTCCGATTTTGTTTTTTGAATTATTAGTGAGTTTGAATGGTGTCAGTGGGATTGTATGTCCGTCGCACACCATAATCTTTTATGGTATGAGGCGAGCACACACCCTCGTCGTTTGTTTGTTTGTTGCCCTGTATGTTCACAGTGGTGGGCAGGAATATTACCTCTACCCTCACCATAGTCTATGATTATGGTGAGGGATGGGGTCGTATTCTCGTTCCACATGATTTTCATGGCTTTCTTTGCAAGAGTGGTGGGTGGGTTTGTACCCCCAACACCCACCATTGTGTAAGTGATGGTGGTCGAGGTTACAAAGCTGACCACAGTTTGTTTTTACCCTATGCTTTTCCTTTGTGAAGTGTCGGTCGGGGATATATCCCCACTCGAAACTGTTATTATTTGATGTTAAATGTGGATCATAGCTATAAGCCCAATAGACATATGATTTATTTTCATTTTTAATATAATGTAAATCGGAGTTATAACTCCGTTTTACATTGAATTATGAGTTCTTCCCATAATGGTAATCGGAGTTATAAGTCCGATTTACATTATCTTTTGTCGTACCTTTTTATGAGATGCAAATCAGACTTATAAGTCTGATATGCATTTGTCTTGGATTTTCACACTTACTGCAAATCAGACTTATAAGTCTAATTTGTATCTAAAACACACACTTGCAAATTGATTGATTTTGATCAATTTGTGATGGATCTTTGAACTATTTTGTATCAAATGAAGTTTTCTATGGTGGCTAATCATGTCATATGATGATATTTTCATATTGCATTTTTCTCATTGCAAATGATAGAGCCCTCCTCCAATAAGAAATCAATGAAGTTCAAAAAGAAAGAAATTTATCAAGTTTTTCCTCCTTCGTCTGTGTCTTCTAATATTGACAATATTAGGGATACAGAGATCGGTTATGTGGATCTTGAAGAATTTATTAAGAGGGTAAAAGAGCCACCAATATCATACCTAATGGAACCTACTATTAACAGTGAGATACATATGGTGGTCGCTTTTCCCATGTCCGCACAGAACTCAAAGTTTGTGTTGGCTTTAGCCAACCAATGTGATTCTTCTAATGGGTCAGTGAAAGTTTCTGAGGGGAAGACACTCATCAAGCTTGATGAAGATTTCTTTGACACAATCTTCAAGTGTTCATCCATAGATCAATATACAAATATTGATATGCAGTCAGTGGTGGCATACTTTGATAAGCATTTAGAGAAATGTCAAAGGAACATGAATGATAATTGGCTGAAGACTCCTAGGCCTACAATCTCAAGATGGCCTGAGACTCTTCCTCACACTGATTTCATTGAGGAATTTAATGATCTCATCACTCTTCTTAGCAGAGTAAAGGGTCTCCCGACCTCAAATACTTATCACAAATGGATGTATCAATATATTCATATCATTAGACGGAATAAGAAGAAGATTTTTTGGGGTAAACAGATTGTGGATGCCCTGTATGAGCAATTGACCAAGATTCCCACCACCTTGAAATTCTACATGACTTCTTATTTGGTTTACGCAACTGCCTCTATGAGGCATTTTCCAAGATTGTCTATCACATGAGACAGGAGAAAGGTTCCTGTTTATGAATACTTTACTCAGTTGACTCTCAAGGAGAGTATTTTTCACTTTAAAAGGGTTAATGATACTTTCTTTGCTCACTACATGTGTTTGTTCGACAAAGATCTCTAGAAAAAGAGAGTTTCATATGAAGCTTGGAAGGTTATAAGTGAGTATGGTTGCATTTTCTTGTAGTTTCCTACATTCGCTTATATCAAAATTGGTTGTTTTGATAGAGATCCTTTCATACTACCAAGGTATCCATCTAATAAGATTATTCTTATGGGGATGGCTTGCCAAATGATTTCCATTCATGAGTGTCAATCAGAAGCACATAAGACAGGTCTTAAATTCTCCATTTCCATAGGAAGATACTCCATTAACTATATTTACAAGGCTCGTGCTATGAAAGAAGAGATGAGGAGGGTAACCATGAGATTCTTCAAAGCTAGAAAGTATTTTGACTATCAGGGCATGAAGAATAAGATTAAGAAAAATTACACCCATTTGCACCAAATTGAAGATGTGTGGATAGATTGCCAAACAAAGGAGGATATTTGAAGAATGGATTATTGTCGTCCCATTGTAGAGTAGATTGATAATTTTGATCTCGTTGATGTTCCAGAGGATATTGAAGAATATGGAGACATTCTTGATCCTATGTATGAGAAAGAAAATATTGTTGGATTACCTTTGCCTCTCATTCAATGGTCCAAGAAGGAGAATACTTCTGTGAGGGCCAGGTTTCAAAGAATTCTCAACAAGACTACCGTTTGGTTGAATATACATGGTATTCAGTTAAAACCCTTTCACGCCTTTTGAGGAAGAATATGCAAGGCCTAAAGGGAAAATTATGAGCTTGGGACCAAGAATAGACAAGATCTTATAGCTTGTAAGGGTCCTAAGTTCAAATTTACTATTTAAAAAGGAAAATCTCAAGGTGAGTCTTCAAATCAAGAGACTCAAGCTGGTGATGATGAAGAGGAAGAAAATGAAGAATTACTTCAAGATGAAGTTGAACTATCCAATGAACAACAGAAAGTTGAAGGATATTTGATGAGGAGGGTATATCTGAACTCACAAGTACTTCCCAGTCTCAAGAGACGTGTGAAGGTATTCCTCCTACATTAGGTGATGTTCCAGTTACTTCTTCAGTTTCTATTGTTGACGTTGTTCCTTTGGTTTCTATCATATCGATACCATCTCAAGCTCCTTTGGTTCAAAATATTCCTTCCACTTCTACAAGTCAATCTGCCTTGGATACACCTCATTACGATCTGGACAATGTCTTTCTCCCTAATTTGTCATAAGTTACTTCTTCTATGTTAAAAGAATTTGATAATTTTATGATGGAGACCCAAGTTCCCCCTCGGGCTCCTGTTGTTTCAAATCCGCCTATTGTTGTCACCTCAACTCCACTTATTGTTACTACCAGTGTTCAATCTTAGGAGTTGGTAATGCAAGTTTTGACTGCTAGGGGAGATGAATATTCCTCATTACCCCCTCGGTTAGTATCAAATACTCCCAAACAAAAAAAGCAATTTGTTTCACCTAATGACTTTGATTTCAATCAATTGATACCTGTCAATCCTAAGGGTAAGAAAAAGGCAAAAACTCTTTCTAGGGTTAGGGTAGATGACTCAAAGAATAAGTATGTGGAGATGGCTATTCCTCCTCCAAAAATAGATCTTGACAAAGTACAGCCTTCTGATTATGTAATTAAGAGGATTGAGATAGGTAATCAAACACATGAGGGTACAATTGAGGATTTTGAATCTTCTTTCTGACATCTCGTGATAATGTACAATGAGGAGAAGGTGAAGAAGGACAAACTGAAGAAACAAGTTGAACAGTTGACAGAGGTTTTAATCAAAATTACCAAGTCTTCTAAGGTAATTGAGCCAGTCACTTCTTCAGTGGATGTGTAGGTTGTGAAACACACTGAACAGACAAGCTCTCATGGGAGAATAGTGGGAGAATGGATAGATAGGATTTTGAGTCAAGGAAATCATCTCTTATGTTCTTCTGTTACTTTGGTAAGTGGATTAAGGGAAATAAAAGTTGAAATTGAAAATACTTGGAATTTATTTTCAATTGAGTTAGAAACATATGAAAAAGACTTCAAAGGTTGGTTGAAGTTAGAATATTTTTAGTTAGATGTTCTTGTTGACAATGGTGTGACTCCCTCAAGGAGCATGTACATTAAACAAAGGGAAATTTTAGAACATTAGATGAATACCCTTGAGACTCTTATCAAGGATTTGAGGAAAGCCCTAAAGGAAAGTAATGATAAAGGATGGGACATTATTGAGAAAACATCGGCTCTTCCTTGTACTTTCCTTGATGAAAGTCAGAATCCTTTACCCCAAGATGCTATTATGAAGGAGTTCAATTTGATGATTGGTGAAGAGGTTGATAGGTGAGTCTTCTCACTCTCCTCCATTGATAAGGTGATTGATATCTAGGTGAATCTAGATAATTTAGTATCGCTTCTTAAGAAGCACAAGAAATGTTACGTGAGCCTTGGAGATTCCATCACCCAGGTCAAGGTCATCACAAGTCACACCAAAGGGCCTGATCAGGAGTAGATGAAAGTAGTGTTGCAAAAATTCAAGGATTTCATGAAACGAGATCATAATGGAGTGTCTTGTGACACTTAGTAAATTTTCATATTAGATGTTATTTTGAATAAAATAATATTAACACTTGAAGTGTCATTTCTATAATTAGTTTTTGCATGTAGAAGATGCATGAGTCTAAAGTCAATTAGGACTTCTTTGAATTAGTCATAGTTTTTCCTAGATTTTATCAACAACTCTTCTCTATATATATGAGGTTTCTCTTTGTAATGGGGATTTATTATCTTATATCATATGCCAAAACTCTGCCAAAAGTGAAGAGCTAAGAAGTGAAACTTTGTGTTCATTTTTTATGATTTTGCAACTTGAACAAATAAGAAGAAACGCTTGGCATCCAAACTTTGTGCTGGATTCATTTGTTATTTGTGATGAGAGTGTTCTTATGTCACTTTTTTTATAGATTCCTATTATATTCAAGTGAAGGCAAGTGGTGAATCTTGATAAAGTATAGAGGCAGTTGTCGATATATGAACTTTGCATCATATGTTGACTATTGTTATTAACATAGAAATTGATGAACTTTATATCAGTGTGAAGACTTTGTGCTACATATTGATACTTTTCAGTTGAAGTTAGTTAAGATATATTGAAGTGGTGTTATAAAGACTCTATGCTTTATTGCATTATCTTGGAAAAGAAGATTGTGATTAGAAGACTTTGTGCTTTTATCATTGTTTTCATAAAATTGTTAAAATCGGCATAATCATAAACCTCTTTGAAGACTTTGTGCTTTATTTTGGTTTATTGGTTAACACATTGGGTTACGGAAGATATTATCAAAAGAAAGATTGATAGGAGAGCAGTGACTTCAAGACTTTGGGCTTGAGCTCTCTTTCCCATCCCGCAAAAGCAACGGAGGACTTTCGGCCCTTCATAGAAACTTTTCTTCTATCCTTATCTATCATTTTTCTCATTCTTTCTTTTAAGAGTTAAATTCTATTGTCAAGATTGTAAGAATTTTTACCATTCTATGTTGTAAATTCTTTCCTGAAAGAAGAGGAAAAGAATAACATCTATCTTGAAAATAAGAAGATAGGATGACGTACCACCCATGCTCAGTTAGAAATTTAAAGTTATATTATAGATTAGAATAGAAAATTAAAAGGTGGAGCCTCCCCTTAGAAGAATAGGAGGGATTTTATCTTGTGTTGTTGTGTTTGAAACTACAATTTTTATAAGTTCATAGGTTACAAAATTTTCAACCAACAAGCTTCAATTGATGATGAAAAATGGTTGGTGTAGACTCGATTTCTTGATTTGTTGATTGAAGACTTCAAATAACCTACACTTTCACTTCACAAGAGGCTCCTTCAATTGCTAGAGAATGGATCCTTCAAATGAGGAAAGGAAAGGCTATATATATGAAACCCTAACTTTATTTTTTATCAAAAGCCGACCTAGAATTGATATATTTTCACATGAATATGGATTTAAACATTATAATACCACCAAAACACAATCCTGAAATTCGGGGAGAAGTAGGGTCCAGAATGTCGCGCTTTGGTCTGGCCAACTTTTTTTCCAAATTTTTAGGGATGTATGGTATCATGATTACAAAGTCAATCCCAGCTTAGTGCGACAATTCGCAATGTTTATATAGGTGAAATCGGACCTTGAAGGTCGAAATAGGGCCTAATTAGGGCATTGAAGAATTAATTGATTAAAAGGATAAAATAAAAAGGGGCACACTTAGGGTTAAGGGCCCAATTTTATGATGTGTGGAGTGATAAAAAAAATATTAATTAATTAAGTTAATTAATTAAATGCTTAAAGGGAATTTAAAAATGCAAAATGCAACACACTAAGGTGGGTGCTAACCTAAGTGTGAAATTGTACCACCCAATTAAGGTTGTACAATTTATGACACTATATTTTCAAAAAAAAAATCATTTTTGAGAACCCTTCAAGACATAATTGGCATCCAATTGATTTTTTTCCCATAACTTCATCATACAAAGTTGAAATCGGGCAAATGAGATATTGTCAAAAAGTTGATTTTGGCACCAATCTTAATCTAGTGGTGGTTTTGTTAGATCCTGCACCAAGTTTCCATACTAGGCCTCCAAAACCAACCTTAAGATTTGCACTTCCAGGGCTATATCTTGCACATCCTAACTCCATTTTTTGACTTCTATACATCATTGGAAAGATCTCAGAGTCCTCCTTTCAGATCTGCAAGTATATTTTCCATTATTTTTTTCTCAAGTTCTCAATATTTTCAGATGATGTGATTTCTTGATTTCAGGCTTTATCTTCATTCTAGTTGCACTAGGGTTTGTGTTTTCTTATTGTGTGGGGATCAATTTGTCTTTTTCAAATCTTATTCATCTCAGCCCTATGGCAAACTATGTTGTTCATCTCACACCCTATAACTATCTCACATGGAAGGATTAGATGAACAAGTTACTCAAGTCCATAGGTTTGTGGTCTACTTTGGATGAGACCCAACCCACCTTCGAGCATCCTTTTGAGGATTTTCAGCATAAAAACAAGTTAGATGAGTCTATGGGATTGATTTCCATGCATGTTTCAAATAGTCTCGTATTTCACCTTGTCTCTTGCACTACTCCTTGGTCCAAGTGGACCAAGTTCAAGGATCTTTTTGGGACGGCTAATGAGTTCAGGAAAATGCAGCTAGAGATGGAGTTAACCATATTGGTGCCTAATTCTTTTTCCAGTATTGAGGACTTTTTGGAGAAGTTTAAATCACTCGGATCTTTGTTGAAAATTTGTGGAAAGGAGAAATCTAATGAAGATGTGTCTACTTGATTTTGGCTAAGCTTCAAGGGCCTGTCCAAGTCTTCGCTTCTACATTTTATGCCTCCATAGATGTTATGGGAGATTCCTTCACTTTTCCCTCTTTGAGGTCTTCTATGAGCGGTTGACATGGGAGCAAACTTTGTTGACTCAATGTGATTCACTTATTGGCTCCACTTCTCAAGCCTCATTTGCACAACCCTTTAAGGGAAAACAGAAGAAGAAGTTGAATCCTAAGACACCTTCTTCATCAAGAAATGAGATTCCCTCCAAGCCTCCTCAGCAGTCAAATCAGAAGTCCAAATCCACTTTGCCACCTACTAATTCTTCTAAGTCTAGTGAGTCTTCCTCCAAGATGAAGAAGAAGAATCCTGGTGAACCTTGTTGTTTTTGTGGCGAGGAGGGGCATCCTATCACCAAGTGTTGGAAGAGACTAGAGGCTTTATAGGAGGTCATGCAACAACATCACATTATAGCCCCTAAGTCTTCTTCCTCAAACAATGGAAAAGGTCAAGCTCTTTCTACATGAGACTTGTCTATAGATGTTACTTGGATACTTGATTTTGGTGCTTCTCACCATATGACACACTCTTGGGATCTATTTGATTCTCTTTCAAATTGTAGTACTACACAGATTACAATGGGGGACTCTACTCAACTTTCAGTTGTTGGTTCGGGCCTTATTCAGCTTGAGAATGGTTTTCTTCAAGATGTGCTTGTTGTGCCTAATATTTCCACCAACCTTCTCTCATTGTATCAGATTTGTCATTCTAGGAGGAGGAAGACAATTGAGTTCACACCACATGATATGATTATCAAAGACTTCCATGATCCTGATGTTATTGAGGTTGTTGGGAGTGTTGATCCTGCATCTTGGTTATATTTCTTTGATGGTTTTGAGAGTCTAACTCCTATTAGTTCTTCCTTCATAGCTCATGCAAATTTGGTGAGTAAGCTGTGGCATGAACACTTTGGTCATGTCAACTACAAGTATCCATAGCAAATGAGCACTCAATCTTTGGTGCTTGGTCTACCTCGGATTTCTTGCACCAATGTTGTTTGTCGAGGTTGTATGCCTGGTAAGCATCACAAGGATTCTTCTCCTTCAAGTAGAGCTCATTGTGCTAAGGCGCCCTTGGAGTTTGTTCATAGTGACCTCATGTCCTTTCCGACTCCATCTTTTTTGGTGGCCAAGTATGTGCTCACATTCATTGATGACTTCTCCAAGCATACATGGGTGTACTTTATTAAGTACAAGAGTGATGTCTTTGATTTCTTTAGGAGGTACAAGGAATTTTTGGATAAGCAGTTTGGTCTTTCTATCAGGTGGATATGCACAAATAATTGGGGGGGGTAACTTACAATTCCTTATAGCTCTCAAGCTAAGAGGAAGTATAGATCGCTTTGAGAGATGGCTAATTGCATAATTCAATCTCAAAATATGGATGTAGTTTTTTGGGTTGAGGTAGTGAATTGTGCTAGTTACATATAGAATTGGATTTCTCACAAGGTATTACAACAATTGACTCCTGAGGAGGCTTGGTCCCATGTCAAGCCTGATGTGTCTTCATTTGGAGTTTTTGGGAGTGCAACTTGGGCATTCACTCGAGATGCACAAATAAAATCCATGAAGAGGAAGAGTCAACCATTGATCTTTGTTGGCTACTGTGACAATTATAAGTCGTGCAAGTTGTTTTGTCCTATTTCTAGAGAGATCTTGTTTCGATGAGATGTCTAGTTTGATGAGCGCTATTCTCTTATGGACTCTCTATCACGAACTTCTATGTCACTTCCTACTACTCCTCCTTCATTTCTTTAGGATGTTTTGCCTTCTAAGAATGAGTAAGTTGTTCCAATTGAGCCCCCATCACTTCCTAAGTGGGTTCTTAGTACTATTGATGTAATTGGATATTGGGCAAGTCACCCTTTAGATTCTTGTCGTACTCATCCATAGCATTATAGGGTCTCTCTTGCAAGTCAAGCTATTTCTATTGATCCTCAAAAGTTTTCAGATGTAGCAGGTATTTCAAAGTGGGATATGGCTATGCTAGAAGAGTATTCTTCACTGATGAAGTACCACACTTGGGATCTTGTTCCTCTTCCTAATGGAAGAAAGTTGGTGCGGTGTAAGTGTATGTATCGTAACAAGTATGTTGTAGATATTTCCATTGATAAGTATAAGGCTCATCTTGTTTCTTAGAGGTTTTCATATGTTGAGGGAATTGATTATTCTGAGACTTTTGCTCCTATTGTTAAGATGGATTATATTCACCTTGCACTTTCTCTTTCAGCTTCATAGGGATGGTTAGTTTATTAGCTGGATGTGAAGAGTGCCTTCCTCTATGGTGATCTTCATGAGGAGATTTATATGAAGCAGTCATAGGGTTTTGTGCAAAACTCTTCACTTGTTTGTTGGTTTCGACATTCGTTGTATGCTCTCAAGCAGACCCCTTGGGCTTGGTATCAGAAGGTGGACACATTCCTTCTATCTACTAGTTATACACATTGTCATTATGATCCCATAGTTTACACTCAGCAATAGGAGGGATTGTTTTTGGTCTTATATGTGGATGATTTGATTCTTACAGGTAGTTCTTCTTCCATGATTCAAAGTGTTTAGAGAGCATTGATGGAGAAATTCAACTTGATGGATCTTGGTCTTCAAGTTACTCAGTCTTCTGGTGGGATTTCCATTTGTCAGCAGAAGTATGCTCTTGATATGATTTAGAGATTTGGCATGCTTGATTGCAAGCCTGCCCCCACACCATTTCAGTTATGGCTTGTTTTGTCTTATAGTTGTTTTACTCCTTCAGTTGGTCCTACATTGTATGGGCAGTTAGTTGGTAGTCTTTTGTACCTGACACACACTTGTCTTGATATTTCCTTTATAGTTGGTCTAGTCTCTCAGTTCTCTCATGACCCACATTAGACACTGGAAGGTTGCCAAACGTATCTTGAGGTACATCCAAGGAATATTGTAATTTGGAATTCATTATACATCAGGAAACTCTAAGATAGTTGGCTTCACTAACTCAGATTGGGTTGGTGATGTTAATGATTAGAAGTCTACTTTTGGCTTTTTTTTTGTCTTGGTTTCGGCCCCATTGCATGGTATTGCAAGAAGCAATCTTCTATTGCATTATCATATACTGAGGTTGAGTATAGAGCAACAATTATTTCTAGCCATGAGTTTTTATGCCTTCATTTATTGTTGACAAAGTTTGGTTTTCCTCTTAATGGTCCCACTATTCTTTGATGTGACAATTAGAGTGTCATTCATGTTTCACGCAACCTACTGGAGCATTAGCAGACTAAGCACATTAAGATCCACATGCACTTCATTCGGCTATTGATTCAGGATGGTCTTCTCAACTTGGATTACATACTTACAAAGGAGCATGTTGCATACATCTTCACTAAACCCTTAGCATCCTCATGTTATCTTCAATTGTGATCGATACTTGGGATGAAGGAAGTTGTCCTTGAGGAGTCTATCTAAGGCCTTCCTTTTTTAGTTAGTATTTCATGTTTATTTTCATGTATTGCATCTCTCTTTTGAAGAGGGGTTTTTTTCCATGTGGTTTTCCCCTTTTATCCACTTAGAGAGAATTCATTGGTTTGTACATGGGTACCTAATCAAGCCTTTTGTTGTTAGGACCAATTTTTGCATTCATGTATGCAGATTTTTTTTAACTCGCCCTAAGTTTCATTGAGTGGGGGGTGTTAGAACATATTTAGCTATTAGTTGCTTTTTAACAACTAATTTTTTTATTTTTTTTCTTAAGTTCACTTAGGAGTGCTTGCTTCTAATTTAGTTTTAGTGCATCTAGCTTTATTTAGCTCCTCGTGCTTGTATTTTAGTTCTCCTAAATTTAGCTATGTGCTTTCTTTACAAGAACCTCATTATACAATTGTAATGCATTCTATATTTGTAGCTTTTGAGTAATATAGTATTCATTTGTGCAACTCTCTCTTGTGGAAGGTGTTTTTGTTTGTCGTTTGATCTTGTAGGTGCTTGTGTTGCAAAATTCAACAATTGGAGTTCTTGTGCTATATGGGATTGCAATGTTGGAAAGTTAATCCCTAATTACCTTACCTTACATATTATTGTCAAAGGAACATAGTTTCTATGACCACAAAAAAAATAATTAGATGATTATTAATTAGATAAAAATCACATGGAATAAATAGGATGAATTGATGTAGCTAATTAATAAGAAAAATTGTCATCCCATATACCTTGTAATTCTATGTATATTTTATGTATCTTCTATGCTTTGGGAAATTGTCGTTATATGATTAGGTGTAAAAGAAAAAATTGTAATTCATATTCCCCAAGAATCTCAAGCTAAAGTTTTTATGTGCATTTGTGAACGAGGTGGATTTGGTAATGGTGATAACAAAGCTATTTTTGGTAAAAATTTCAACTTGGACATGAGAATTGAGTAGTGTCATATTTTGCATATTTTTTTTGGGTACCTTATGAGTTAGGTGATAATTTTGGACACCTTTATTGGAATATGAACTATTATAAAGAATTTAAAAGTCAAGTATTCCATCTATTATTGGTATGAAGGTTATTTTGTGAGTTGCATTTACTATTCTAGAAAGAGCTTCTTTAGTTAGGATGTGAGATTTTTTGCATTCTACCATGATTTATGGTATATCATTTTGGAAAATAATTTTTGCTATTCCTCTCCCATTTCTCTAAAAATTGGATGTATGAGATAGTCATTTCATAAGCTTATTTTATAGGTACACTAGTATTGTTGGAGTGTTATTAGGGTGAAGAGAGTGTTAGTGTGTTGGTTGTATCTCTTTATTAAATATTAATAAATATATTTCCTCTCTGTCATGTTGATTTTTTTTCGTCTTTGTTTTTTTTTTTTTTCATGTATTAAAAATATTTGAGTTGTTCCATGTACAATGAACTAAACCAATGAAATAAAAAATTAACCATAAAAAATAATTAATGAGAAAAAAGTTGTTTTTTTCATCATTTCTAAAGGTCTTCTCCCGATATTGCCAATAATTTTTCATCTTGATGTAGATCAAATTTAATAATCCTTCCCAAAATCATTTTGACAATATCATATTGTTTTAATGTAATAAGCATTATTCCTCGTTATATGAAATCACATCTCACAATATGATAATCATTAAAAAAGCAATTATATTTTAGATTTACATATAATTGTAAGAGACTTTTTGTTGTAATTTCACCTTTTTTTCTTAACATATCTTAGTTGGAATAGCCATGCATGCATCTGAGACACAACCAATTACAATATAATTTTTTACCTCTTCTTTCCTTCAAACAAATAATAATAACGTTATTAACACAATATTATCGTCCATTATTTATTGTTTGATATAAGATATGTAACAATTCTACTAATTTTGGATAGCACCTGCATTGATCCATTTAAATTATTTTAAATGCCAATCTCATCATAGTTCCAAAGTTTACAAGATTCATAAGCATTGACATCATAAACTCTTTGACAATGTATTGTGTGATGTAGTCATAATATCATGCCTTATATTAAGTCCTCTATCTCTACCAAGACCTTATGGTAAAATTAAGATCATGTCATATTTTAAAACCTATGCACCAAGATTTTCCTAAATGTTTATCCTTCAATGTGTTTGACCTAGTTTGAAAATTTTGTGCAATATAGTCCTTTAGATTTATTATTTCAATCTCATATTCAAATTTTTCTTTTTTCTTAGACCATCCAAATATCTTGATCTCTTTATCTTAATTTGAAATCGTTGGAGAGTCTTTACATTTAGTGATAGTCGAACCAGATACAAAACTAGTCAATGTGCTAGCAAGAATTCCCCATTTCTTCTTTATTTTTATTTTTTTTTGTCCTGGCTCTAGCGATCCACCGATGAACACCGTGGATTGTGATGTGGCATTTTCTTGAGAGCTCTTATCATCGAACATGCTCAATGACACATTACATATTATCTTTGGCCCAATTTCATTGAATTTAAACCAACAAAACCTTCTACATGAACTTCAACTAGATGTGCATTTGGTTTGTTCTAGTTGTACATGTGTTATGTTCATGTCTTAAATACCTTCATGTGATAGTGGTCTTAAGCCTCTTTTAAGTGTAGGGAGTCTTTAAGTGTAAGGAGTATTTTATTTAATATCTTCATATCACACACACTGGTGGTAATTAAAAATTTATTTTTCATTTAAGAATATTGATAAGTAGCATAATCTAGGTTAAGTCATCGCAATAGCCAATAACGCATTATGTGGTTTCTAATTCTTATCATGAGTTTAACTTGACACATAATTTCTACATATCATATATACAAGGAGGACCTGAAAAATAATGTCCCCCCCTGGTGGATTTAGTTTACTTGTATTATCGATGGTAAACTGGCCTGCAGAGGAGGTTTCAAAAACACTTCTGCAGACGTATTGAACAGAATCAGAATACCACACCATTTCTCACAGAGCCCTTAGAACAACTCTGCCTGTTTTGACTACAGCCTTTGTTGCTGCTTTTACAATGTGGCGCTGTGTATATAAACTGCAAAATGCCAACTTGAATTAGAAACATCTACCCTATAGAGTATCATCCTCCAATCTCTAAAAAGTGTCCAAAATATCCATCCTCGAAAAGGAATAGATATAAAATCATAACCAAAACTTACCCATACAAGGCAAGACCCCATGATGCAACAGTATATGTGACCTTGCTAGCAGCTAATAATTTGTGGACTATACTTGTTTCCTTCATCTTAGCAAAGGTACTAGAAATGGCTGCAAAAGAAGTTCAGATATAATAAACTATTTTCTACAGCTGGAACTTCTCTATCCATATGTGAACATGAAAAAAGAAATAGATAAGTGAAAAAATTACACATTACACCTACTTGAACGCAGCTGCTCTGGTGACAAGTTCTGCAAATGCAGACAAACATTCAAAGTTTTAAATAGGGCAACCTCAGCCATAATTTTTATATGACATTTGGGAACATAGAAGAAAAAGCCATTAAGGCTATATTATTCAACAGCAGAAACAATAATAGTATATTTAAAGTTTGAAAAGGGCTCAAGGAGTAAATTGAAACCTTTGACTCTGGATTTGTTGCAACAATCCCAGCCATGAACAGAGCAATGCCCTCCACTATATCCTCCTCAGTTACAATGATATAGTTTTCACCATCTAGTTTGGACTTTTCTTCTGTTTTGGTTGGTGCAGCATCTTCCGTGATCCAAAGCCACCGACATTTATCATCAAGGTTTGAGTTCACCAAAATGTCACCTAATTACATTATTGCCACAATAAATACGCTCAATGCACCAAATACATTTCCTTAGTAAATCGACATAAATCTATCCTGTTATATAACTATCAATCTAAGCGATTCTTTTATGTTTTAACTTTTAAGCCATAAATATATGTAGTACTAAATAACATCCAACTTGCTATAAGTTCTTGAGATGAGACACGTACAAACCTTCCATCTCTGTGGCTGTAGGTTCCTCCTTTTTAAGATTTTGCTGAAGAACTTGCATCTTTTCTAAAAACTCTGGAGAATCCACAGTCTTCATCAATCTTTCATACAGCTGTAGAGAAAGTATCAAAATTCAAATGGCTACCAGTTTCTCAAAAACAAAAAATTCCTATGGCTCCAAAAGACACAAGATTAGAGCATGAATATATACCAATTATATTGTCAACATTGTCATCATATATAAAAGTCTCAGACAAAACTCCAGATGGAATATGACCAAACAACATTTCAACTCCTCCCTTGGCTCTTGGTTACAGTTTGTGGATTATGAGAGCTTGCGCACGAGATGTTTTTAATGCAACCAGATTGGACAAAATATTGGGCTGCACTTCTGCTACTTGGAGGATGCATCATAAGAGCTCATTGTAGAAATGAGTTCCTAAATAGAGGAAGCCTAAAGAGGATTTCACTTGGAGAAATCATCAGTGCTTCTTGTCTGACAGGCAAGAGATGTCCTTTGGGAAGCTTTCTGAGGAGCCAGAGGAACCTGCTGGACGAAGAATAATGTTCCTGCTGCACTGGACAAGAAATTTAAACTTCAGCAGCATAAGGAGGAAAAGCTTGAAGAGGAAGATAATACTTTTTGGCACGAGGAGAATCGCTCACTTCAAGATTTTCCTTCAGAGCAGGATGTGTTGGAGTGTTTGGGTGGCATCTCCTTCATGGTGGGACTGCTGCCTGCTAGTACCCCCAAAAAGAGATGTGGTCACAGGTAAAAAGCTCAAAAACACAAACTGGAAGCTAGGGAAATGATCAACGATGGTTCCCAGTGGGCAATGGAGAGCCTGCTCTCCCACAGGACTATGCAACTGCTTGCTGCCAATGCTGAGATGGCTCAAGCATTGCATTCTTCGTTTTTAGCCTCTACCTCTATGGTTCTTCTTCAATTGGGTGTGGGAATCATGATTTGGATGTGCTTGTTGGAGATGCAGCTCCCTTAGGTAGCGCTTGTGTTCTAGTTCCCGGAAGTTTTCTAGTTCTCCCTTATGTTTCCTAGCTTTTCTGAGTTGTATAGTTCATTTTTTTCTTTTGTTTGAGCCAGGATCAATGGACCATAATAGATCCCCAACTCATTAATCATATATATCTAATCAATATAATATATATAATAATTACTATTACTTCAGCATATATATATAAGAAAAATTAATCATGACTAGATTTGGATGGAGGAATCCTCACGAATCCTATAGTCTGCAACCCCTATGGCTCCATTTTAGGGCACCTCCCCAAGGTGGCATCGAAGATTTGTTGGAAAGCCCACCTTTGAATATGGGAAGATACTTCACAGGCACTCTTAGCTTAGCTCTCATCTTCCCAAGGCTCCAAATGCACCTTTTTTCAAAAAAGATTTTGGGCTGGATTTTGGAATCCCAACAGTCATCCCTGTGTAAGATAGCTTCTGGTGCCAAAGCAGTTCCTCTAGATGCCTAAAGGATTTTTTATCCTATTGCTAAGGTGAGGTGCAAATAATGTGTCGGTAGCAGACTCCACACCAGTTCAGGTGGCCACTGCTGCTCTAGAAGAAGAATTCACACGTTACAAGACTGTGTAGATAGGGTTTTGTAAAGAGCAATGGCTTTCTGTCCCATCTATTCAAGCTTGGGTGTCAGCTACTTGGAACTCATCTCCAAGCTATCTGTCCAAGGGCTATATTGTGCTTTTTTTGCCTCCCACAGACTACTAAAAGGTGTTATCACTTCAACTGTTAAGAGAATCAATGATGGAATCTTTCTCTTTAGAAATGGTCCCCTGGTTTTTCAGGATCCTCTTTCCCTGCAGCCCCCTCAGAGGTCCGGGTTTGTTTATATGGCCTCCTATTGGAGTTCTGAAGACCAGAATGTCTAGAAGTGATAGGGTGAAGCTTGGGAGATCTTGAGATAGATCAGAGATCCCTACAGAAAATACATACAGCATCCGCTTAGCAGAAAATAACACGTGATTTAGAAATTTCCCTCCTGAAAAAGGTACCATTTGCATCAGACTCTTCTTCCTATGTGCAGTATATAGATTATGAAGGTATTTCCCTTCAGATGCTTCATTTCTCATAATAGAGCATGAAGCTAATGTTTGCAGGAAACTAAAGACCTCTAGCTTCCAACGAGAAATTAAGGCTCTAGAAACACTGACAAAGATCTAAAAACCCAAAAGGATCTTTGATCTTCAAAGGTCTTTTCTTTGGGCCTGTCATCAGGATTAGTTCTTCCCTATCAACACTTCTCTGCCTTCTTGGAAACAGTTCATAGAATTTAAACAAAAATCATCAAACAAGACTCGCTCCCAGAGATCTGAGGATCAGAGCTTTGTCCCAGAAAGAGCAGGCAGTGCCTCGACTCTTCTGAACTCTGCATCCTTTAAGTGTGGTTCTTCTTCCCAAGAGGAGCAGGATGATTTAAACCGATTTCTAGGCAATCTTGAGCAGGAAACTTCCATGGAAGCTCTTTGTGGCATTTCAAAGGCTAAAATCTCTCAACAAGCCAAGCCTCAATCAGAGAAAAAGAGGATGTAGAAAAACCACAGATTGAATGGCTAACAGGTATGTCTTTAGAAAAAACATAGGTGTAGTCCCAAGGCACTATGGATAATTTTCTTGAGCATTAGAGTAGGTGGGATTCTCCACAAAACTAATTGGCTATCCCTAACAAAAAATGGTTGGTTAAAAACTAATTAGCTGCTAGCAATATAGATTTTGTCCTTTCCCAGGAAACCAAACTTTCTAAAGGGAGTTTTTTCCCTCCTTTCAAAGTCTTATTGGACATGCTGCGGGCATTTGCTAGGGATGTATTCATTCTCTGGAATTGAGATTCTTTGCAAATCTGTCTCATTGGCTAACAATTCGATAGGCTGCTCTTTCAAATATTTCAAGTACAATTTGTCAGGCTTCTTATTCAATATTTATGACTCTAATGCAATGTCCCCTTTTGGGATATACCTGATTTTTGCCCAAAAATAACAATTCCAATAATATAATTTATTTACAAAGAGTGTTCGATAACTAAATTACATAATAGCTATTGAAATTAATATTAATGACAATGGTTATGATGATTCCTGTCGTTAAACAATATCTCCTAAATGCATTTGGATTCATACTATAGCTTTTCCCAATGGCCAATCATACTAGGGATTTGACGGGAAAGCATGAAAGGGTGCCAGGAGACTGTTCTCCACAACTTAAGCCCAAGGGCACAGAACATCCAACCAAGACAATTCAACACCTCGGCTCACAAGCAATCCAACTCAATGGGTGGTCTACTTAATTGAGAGAACCAGTCTACTGCATCTCCCTACATGTTTCCTTGTTAATCCCACATATGATTGCTTCTAGGAAAATTAATTAATTATATACTAATTCTAAAAATCCTGATGGATTGGCAAGTTAATTCAATAAAAAATATTTAAACTTCCTAACAGATTTTTAAGCAAATAATAATCACAATCATGAGGCACACCAATCTCTTCCCTAATAATAGGGATTGCAGCACTTTCGTGAATTAAACTCGGAATCTGATTTTCTTGTTCTGCTGGCTGCCTATTTTATAAACCAATATATTTCATTCCTCTTATAAATGATCCAATTTCTCGCTGCCTTATTATCCAGATCAGATCTCTATTTCTTGATTATACATCAAAATATTTCTTTTCATTCCATCCCTTTTTTGATATATCTTCATTTCTGCTCCACACAACCGCTTGCATTTATATGTTATGTCTATTATTTTTCACACAAAACTCTGATCTAAATTGTTGCAGAACTGCTCTAAACCTGCTATAATGCTGCTCATAGATCTGCCATAATTTTGCTCATATATCTGCTCATAGAACCTTCATAAGATCAGCCTTCTATTTGTTTTTTCTTTCACAAATCTGCTGGTATATTTATGATTTATCTTCTACGTCTTCACAAACAAATCTTCTATAATACACTCCAACAATTTGCTCATAAACTCCCTTTGAATCTGCTGTGAAACCTTATTTAGATCTTCTATTAATTTCTGATATATATCAATTCTTAATTCTGCAATTGATGGGAAGGATATTCGTTGATTGCCTCCTATTCTTTCCAAAAGTGGTGCTCCACTCAGGCAGGTTGGCCAGCATCAAGAGTGACGTTTCTTCTTCCAAGAGACACTAAAATGGTGTCGGCCCATTTATCAAATAAATACAAATTTATTTATTTAACTTGGCAAGGAGGGTTGGCTTCATTAAACAGCAGAAATTTATTTATTTTTAATTCAATTTATCCTTTATAAGAAAGTTGACAAAACTAGGAGGGTTGGCCATTTAGATAAGTGCCCTAATTAATATTTTTTAATTTCTCCCATAAAAAATAGACTTTTGTAACATGGGGCATGACATCTAACTCCCTTAATAGAAAAAGAAATATTTGGGTGAAACTCTTGAAGCAACCCTCTTTGCTTAAGAAATGTCATGTCCCCGTCTGGTTAGATAAACGATTATAATAATTTAAATTAAAGATTTAAACCTATGTCAGTTTATGGTCTATAGAGTCAACCGATTCAAGTATTTTGATTATGATACAAAAGCCATTTTTATAAGTCATAAAGCATAAATTTGAAACCATCGATCTCATACAAGTTTGTATTGAAGGTGGTGGGTTAATGAAGTAAACAATCTATATGCTATAACAACGACTTCCTTAATGGTGTTGTCATTATCCTTAGGACAACAACTACAAAGTAACAAAGGTAATGATGAAGTCAGCAAAATAATGATGTCTGCACTTGAATAACTAAGTCGGATTCTAAAGAATAATCCATTAGGAATACACAGCAATAAGAAGGAATTGGTGGCAACTTGTGGAACAAGTAATTAGGTGAATCAAGAGGCAATGACTTTAGTAGAAGAAAAGGAAGCAGCGATTAATTGCTGAAGCAAATGATAAGGTTGACTAAGCATGATATTAATCAAAGGCAGAGGTTAATTTAGAAGCAACAAATTAATAAATGATTATTAAAAGTCAGCACCTCGTTAACAAGAGAAGGCCATGGTCTTATTAAGTAATTATGAGACAAAGTGTGATGTTTCAAAAGCAGTGACTCATAATAAAAAATACCAAATTAAATAGAAGGACATGTCCTTTAGTAAAGATGAATCTTGGGAAGAGGTTCGTACTCTTCTAGAAAGGTATAAGGTTTGGTGGGAGCACTGTGAGAGAGGGAGATTAGAACATAATATTTTTTTAGACATTTTATTTGTAAGTTCCAGAATGGGAATTGCTCTACATGAGCAGAATATTTTAAGGAAGGAAACATAAGATATAAAACCATACATCAGAGAAGGTTCCAAAGGATAAGTTGTAGGGTTATAAGGAAACCTATCAGGCCTCTTACTTGAAAAAGAATTGCCGATTCTAGAATAAATACAGATTTCTGTGAACATTTGGAAGTGATATTGATTGAACTCCACATTCTTTACTAAGATATCAATATAATAAATAGAGACATATTTATCCATTTGTATATTTCAATACAAATCTTTATGAATATCTGTTTTGTTGCAACATTTTGACGCTTAGTCATTAAGAAAATTGGCCAAAGTTCGCATTGTTCCTAAATGGGGACATTATAAGAAAAAAGAAGTCCTCTTCGGAAGAGTTGTCAATGCTTGCAGGGCCCTCAAATATAAGAGGCAGTATTTGAGAAATTTGGTTCCAGATGGATTTCCACTTTTCCAGGAGTTTTTGGAGATGAATGAGGTTTTAGATCTTACCCTGAAAGAGAGTTCTTTAACCTGGAACAATAGAAGGGAGGGAATTTGATAAATTGTGGAGAGGTTGGACAGATTTTTAGTTAGGCCACCTTTGTTGATTCAAACTCGTTGGTTTTCAGAAACTAGCATTCTTCCTGCAGCAAGCTTTGCTCACTACCCCCTTTACATTAAGGTTCTTCTTTACTCGCCCCATTCACATCTCCCTTCAAACCTGTGTGTTTGCATGGCTCCAGCACAAGGATACCCTTATCAGTCAAAGATTGGTGGATCTTGTCCTAAAACCAGAGGTTTTACCTTGTTTGACGAAAGACGCCCAATCCCAAATTGCAGATCAACAGTGAAAATAATAACAGCAATATTATTGATTTCCAAATTCTATTAGGAACATCAATAGCTAACCGGACTTACAGATAATTCAAGCAGAGTACTAATTTTATTAGTAATTCGAGAATAATCACAAACATCAATAGGAGAAGTCAGTTTCAAAATAATCTGATTCACAATATGTTTAAATTGCAAGGTACATCAAATATCCATACTAATGTTCGCTCCAGCTTACTTCTCGGAATCTTCTGGTCGCAAGTATGATCAGATCTTGATCTGCCAGCATATCTTCCTGTGATTGATATGCTCAGAATAAATCAATGTGCTGACCTCTTTAGTTCCACGAATGTCTGTAGGCTGCATCCATTCCCTCCTTCAGTACTTTCCTGCTTGATGCACCATGATTCAGCTGGTGAAGATGAAATCAATTCAGGTGCCCCAATGGAATGGCACCGGCTTTTCCACTATCAGCACCTCCAGCCAACTGCAATGAAAGAAAGCACCTTGACTTCTCTTCACACCTGGACCCCAGACATGAGGAAAGGATTGATTCGAATGTCTCACAACATTAATACACCACCAGCTATGATAATATTAATAATCGCAGGCTTCAGAAATATAACCTTAGGCGATTATTATTATTCTCCAAATATTTCCCCTTGCGAGACTTTATGGATGCGGAAAGCCCTTGATAATATTATTGAAGCCGACTTTAGGAATCAATATTATATTTCAATGATTGTAAAGCTCTGTATCAAGGAAATACTGACACCTCCTAATATCAAATATTAAATCTCAAACTTCGCTGAATCACAAAGTCTCTTCCTTTTGCCCAATATAAATGAATGTTGGCTTTTACCATTATTGCCGCTAATTAGCAACTATCAGCTGATATAATTTCACAGATGTCATAAACAATAACTCATGCCAAACATATCCGAAGGAGCTTATAATATCCAGAATAAAATATTATTATTTTTCCCCAAACTCAGAAATTAAACTCTGAAGCGGAATTGATAGTAAATCTGACAATAAAACTTATCTGCAAATTTGTCTCTGATAGAGACTTCACAAATTTGGCCCAGCTGTGAACTCTGTTGCAAGTCACTCCTACGAAGAGTCAGGTTTTCATCCAACCCTTCTACCAACTCCTGAAGGTTTTCATCCCCAAAAATTATAAATCGTTTATCAAATCTCAAAGCATGCCCAATACATCATCAAGAACCCCCTTATAAAGATCTCCAGGAAGAATCTAGAAGATAGGCCCAGTTGCTGAGAAATATATTTAATAAAGTGATATTATTATAATATTTTATTATTTTATTATTATTTAATTAAATTAATTAATATTAAGTCATCATTTGAATATTTTATTTATTTTGCTGACAATTTAATTATCACTTAAAAATTAGGGACGTTACATTCAACTTTGCAGAAAAGTTAAGGTTTGCAAAACATTGTTTCTTCAAATGGAATAAGGAAGTTTTCAGGAATATTTTTGAATAAAAAATTGCTATAGAAGCCTTAAAGACAAGTTATTAAGTCTATCCAAAAACCAGGCTTAACCGATGTTCTTCTTGAAGAAGAATCTAGATTGATAGCTCTGCAGGATCTATGCCATGTGAAAGAGGAAATGTTTTGGCATGAAAGTTTGCAAAACCAATGGATCCGTGAGGGAGACCACAACTCCAAGCACTTTCATCCAGTGACACTGGCAAGTTTCAAGGCAAATAGGATTGCAGCAATCGAAGATGCCCAAGGCGTCCAGCTTGAAGCCCCAAAGAATATTGACAAGGAAGTGTCTTTCTTTTCTAACCTCTTCAAGGCTACTCAAGAGTATCCCTAATAGCAAATTAACAAGCTCCTCAAGAGTATCCCTTCCCTTATATCTCTTCCTCACAATGATAGGCTTCTCAATCTTTTTTCTGCTGATTAAGCAAGTACTGCAATATTTGGTCTTAAAGGAGATAAGAACCCCTAGGCTGGATGGCCTTCATACAGCATTCTTCCAATTCTTCTGGGAGATTCTTGAACAAGATTTAGTGGCAGTGGTTGATGACTCAACTTGTAGAAATCTATAAAAATCTTGAAAGTTTTCAAGAGTACCTTTCTAGTGCCTAAAGAAGCAAATCCTCCTCCTTTCCAAGATTTTTTCACCCTATTGCGCTTTGTAACATCACGAATAAAATTATATTAAAAGTGATTGCAAAGCACGCTAAGCTGCTACTCTTATTGCTAATGAGAAAGAGGGATTTTAGGTGTATCAAATTTAGACGGTGTATCGATCACCCAAGAAATCCTGCACTCTATCTCTCAGAGTAAAGAGAAGTGATAGTAAAGTTGCATATAGCTAAAGCCTACAATCGAGTCTCATGAAGCTTTCTTGCAAACGTTATGCTTGCTTTTGGCTTCTCAGCTCAGAGGGTGGATTGGATTCTTCAAGCTGTCACAAGTGCCTAGCATTTTGTCCTTGCTAATGGTAGCCCTGTGGGTTTCTCCCAACATTCCCAAGGGGTCAGGCAGGGGGATCCCCTGGCTCCATACCTTTTTATTCTATGACTGAATCTCTTAAAGCTTCAATATAAAGAACTTCTAAAATAGTGGATGTTTATCAGATATTGGTGTTTCTTCTCAGTTAGTGCTGGTCACTCACAGACCATATGTAGATGATATATGGAGCTGCTTCTGTAGCAGAGGTGAAGGTTTGAAAAGAAATCCTATCTTGCTTTATGGAGGCTTTGGATCAGCATATCAATAAGAAATCAAAACTCCTTTTTTTTAAAGTGGGTCCATGTCTGCAACATAGGATTGCATCACCTTAGGTTTAAGGTGGCTACCTTCCCTTGCAAAAATTGGGCATCCCTCTTTTTTCTGATTGCAATAGTGCAAATCACTGGGAGAAAGAGGTTCAAAGGCTCAAGAAGCACATGAAATCCTAGAGTGCTGGTTGGCAAGAAGGATTATAATTTATAAAATTAAAAGCAATTCTTCAAGCTATCCCCATCTTGCAAATAATTGGGCATGCCTCTCTTTTCTGCTCAAGAAGCACTTGAAATCCTAGAGTGGTGGTTGGCCAGCTTCGAAAGAAGGATTATAATTTATAAAATTAAAAGCAATTATTCAAGCTATCCTCATTTACTTTTTTATCTATTGTGCCTATTCCAAAAGCCACTCTTACAAGATAAATGAGCTATGCAAGAGGTTTATATGACAAGGAAATTATGAGGACAGAAGGTTCCCTCTTCTAAAGTGGGAAAAAGTGTCTCCCTAAAGCACTAGGAGTGGGTATCAAGCATGTGGATTCCCATAGTTTTGAGGGTTAAGTTGGCCTGTTGCTTCCTAGATGACCCAAATACAAGTTGGTGCTCCCTGCTAAAAGAAAAGTATCTTGGAGCCAATGATCCTTTAAGCTTCTTTGGGGAAGATGATATCCCTTGGAGCTGTTGCTAGTGCAGACTTTTGTAGTGACTCATGGCTAAGGTGGTTGCCTCTTTGCAACATCACACAACTAAATGAGCCCTGTCAGGTGCTTCCTGCTCTTTGGGGTCGAAGAGTTTGTGACCATTGGCAAGAAACTCAAGTGAATGGGTGCTTCCAAATAGGTGCCTCCCATGCATTTGGAGGAGCTTTGAAGGAATTCAGTTTCCAACAAATCAGAAAATGCTCCTCTCTTCTATTCTTAACCCTTTGATCATTCGCAGTTTTCATAGGCCATATAGGCATTCATTGGAAAAGTGCCCCTCTGAGTTCTTACTCTTATCTCTGATACTGATGGCTACTCCTGGCTTTAAAATTATCACTTTCTTCCTATTGAGGTATGGCAGAATAGATTGCTATGTACCAAAGGGACTCCTCCCAAGTGTAATTCTTTTGTTTGGCCTGCTTCTTTAAACAAGATCCTAATGTTGAACAACGTGATTAAGAGAGTTTTCCACGGTCCCTCTCAAATGCATTCTCTGCTATTAAGCTGAGGAAATAGTAGATCATGTTAGCTTACATGGCCCCTTCTCCTCACATTTATGGTACCGGATCTTGAATTTGCTAGGTGTCTTTCTCAGGTAGTTCATGCTACAGTCTGTCAACTGTTGTGTGATTGACTGATTGGTTCCAAAAATCTGGTAATGTTACAGAACATCTGCAATGAGCACCTTATGGTGCATACGGTTAGAGAGAAATGCCCATGTCCTTTGCAACCAATATTGTTTTTGGGATTATTGTTGGTCTTGAATAAGAACTGCCATTTTTTCTTATTCTCTGCCTTTGATCAAGATGAACAAAGGGCCCTTATCCAGGCCTGATATTTTGATCCTTCAAAATTGGGACATGGTTGTCCCTCCCCCCATTGAAGAGGTGAGACACTTTAATTCTAATGAGAAGAACAAGATTTCAGACCTCCCCCATAAAAATTTTGTAAAATTCAATTTTGATGGTGCATTTATTGGCAGTACTGGCAATGCTAGTGCAGGTTTCCTTGTCAATGATGCAGGAGGTAACTTTTTGCATGGTAGTATTCTATTCTTGGAGTGAGAACTAATAATGAAGCAAAATGGGAAGGAATGGTAGCTAGAATGGCAGAAGCAGCTGCAAAGGAGTGTGAAATTTAATCATGGAAAGAGACTCCTTAATTGTATTCAACACATTGAAGAAAGGCACATGCCCTAACTAGCATCTTAGGCATTATACAAAAGAAGCATTAGCTCTAGTATTTAAGTTCCATGAAGTTAGATACTATGATACATGGGGACACGTCTCTGGGGTTTTCTGCCCATGTCCCCGTACTAGGGACGTCTCAGGGACAGGGAAGACTTGGGGACGTTTTCTCAGGTCTGACACTCTAAAGTTAAACAATACATGCTTTGAGCAATTTATTGGTGTTTCAACGAAGGTATATAGACTAGCTATTCACAACAATGCATCCAACATTTGATACCATGAAGACTGTTATGTTTTAAGTCCTGTCCCCGAAATGCGTCCCTGCGTCTCGGAAACTTGCTGGAACATAAGTTAGATACCAAAATTGAAAGTGGAAAGCTAATTCTGCAGCAGAAATTTCAGCTAATTATGGTGTGGATTAGGGTCTATAATTATGCCATATAGCCACATTTCTTCATCCTGGGAGAGGGTAGATGCTCATTTTCCATTTAAGACCCCATGAATTTATCCACATGATTGATTTTCTTTGCAAGGTGCAGAGATCCCCATTAATGTGGTGCATGTGAAGAGTTTATCTGTGCCTTGCACAAGCATTATAATGATATAACAACGGCCTCCTTAGTCTAAGGCCATGATTAGGCAAGATTTCATATCAAAATTTATAGATCTTTAGTGCAGGACTTTTCCCTAATTTAAGAAAACCACATATTAATAATACATTTTATTGGGTCCCCCTCCCCTCAATTAGGTGGTAGAGCGATGGTGAGGAATGTCTTTTCCATGTCCCCCAGTCCCAAGGAAGTACCTATCTCAAGAACTCTAGATTTTTGGGGTGGTATGCATCCCTATGTACCACTACTAATATCTATTAATCCCCTTTATGACTAAACCAAATACAATCCCAATTTTATCAAAGTTTAGAGCTAACTGCAGAGTTTTTGAAATTGAGGACATCTAAGACATGGCAGGGAAACATCTACCACCATCTCCCTATGCATCAGCCCTAAGGGCCCTCATCCTTAGGAAGGCCCTACAAAGTAAAGGGCTTTCCCCTTTGACAGACCACTAGGGACACTATAAACCACCTGAATGTGAAAAGCTTCGCACTACTCTAATTGGTAAAGATAAAACTCAATTAGAGCAACAAACTACACCAATGAAAAGAGTGTGGGTTATAGAAGGATGCAATATTGTGATAAATGCATGGACAGATACTAGAAATTGTCCACTACTCAATATCATAGTAACGTACAACAAGGCCCTTGTTTTTTGAAGGCAATAGATTGTTCAAGGAAAGAAAAAAAAGGAAAAGTTTCTTCATAACCAGCTATGTGACGGCATTGAGGAGGTGGGGGCATCACGTGCAGTCCAAGTTGTTACTGATGATGCCCATGTTTGTAAAGCAACAAGTATGTTGGTGCAAACAAAGTACAAGCATATAGTTTGGACACCATGTTGTGTGCATTCATTGAATAATGCACTCGAAGATATTGGCAAGTTTGAGTGGATTTCAGATCTTATAGAAAAGGCAGAAAAATACAAATGTTCATATCTAACCATCACCACACACAAGCCATTTATCAAAAATTTGCCAAGGTGGAACTTCTAAAACATGCCAATACGTGGTTTGCATCTTATTTTACTCTTCTTAACCGTCTTTGTGAAGTCAAAGAAGCTTTGTGTTCCACAGTAGTTGGTGATGCATGGGCAGCTTGGAGACAATCTACATCAGATACTGCAGTTGAGGTGAGAAGTATGGTCCTTGATGACCCTTTATGGGCTGATGTTAAATTTGTTGTGGACTTTATTAAACCCATATGTGAGGTGATGAAATTTGCAAATTAAGACAAGCCATGTTTGAGAGAAACTTATGAAAAAATAGATGCCATGTGTGAAAGATAAAAAAAATAACAGATGCAAAAGATCTTTCTTTATATCCTTTGATAGAAGAAAAGTTAGATGGAAAATGGAACAAACTTACCACACCCCTTCATTGTGCTGCCTATGCCTTAAATCCTAAATGGTACAATATACAAGTGACCACTAAGAGGGCTCCATATAAGGATAGAGAGGTAATGAAAGGATTTTGGGCTGCAATAAAAAAAATTTATGGTCAAAGTAAGGATGCTTCAATTATGAGGAGTCAATGGAATAAGTTTTCACGTGGGCATGGTGATTTTTTTTCTGTAGAAGCTTTTTACGATATGCAAGCAAAGAATGACCCTATAGAGTGGTGGTGGAACCATGGAAGTGAAACCCTTGAATTGCAATCATTTGCAATAAGATTGCTCTCACAAGTATCCAGCTCTTCATCATGTCAGAGAAATTGGAGTACTTATGATTTTATTCATTCACTAAAGAGGAACCAATTAGGGTCAAAGAAAGTAGAGAATCTGATGTTCATTCATAGCTAACTTCGTCTTCTCTCTTGTGTAGATCTTGGATACATGGAGGGTCCTTCAACAAAAAAGGACCAAATTTCACCTGATGGAGAAGTTGCGGCCATGGTGGATGAAGTCGTTGAAGCAGATGGCCCTAATGATTTACCCCTAGATCTACTACCATCAAAAATACCAAATATGTAGCATGAGTTGTGAACTCTTTCGCTATTTGATACAATGACATTTGGCATTTGTGTATTTAAATATTAAAATTAATGTTAAACTTTACCACTGTTCTTGTTTTGTAAGTTCTATGTCATGAAATTTTCTGGAAATTATTAGATTATGTTAAAAATAAATGGCATCTCCAAGTACCCCCATCTCCTATTTTGAAAAATAGAAGTACCAGTACCGGTACCAGTCTCCCGTACCAGTACTAGTCTCCATCAAAAGACAACATCTCTTTCATTCAAGGGCTAGTCCTTAAGGATTGTTTGAGTGTTTGTTATTACTCAGACATCTTTATGTCTGCAAATTACTTATATATATATATTCCTCAAATGAGAGTTTTATATTTTTATTTAAACCAGTTTATGTTATGCTCAGGACAGAGCAAAGTATGAGTATACGATTTATGACAACTGCTAAGAAAATTTGAAGTATTGTAATTTGCAGAGAGTTTTCAGAGACTGTTGTGAGAACTGTACTATATGATGTTGGAAGCAACTGCAAGCCTGAACAAACAAAGCAACCAACCTTAGAGGCTTGAATAAGAAACTAACGACACTTCAAGTGCCTAAAATTATCAATTGGTTATTTTTCAAATTTTCCATAAAGAGATTGCTAGTTAAACATGAAGTTTCACCTTGATTGCTATAAAACAATATTTTCTCATTTCTGAACTCCATAATTGTTCGCTTTATTGTAAATGTAACATATTAAATCTTGAATAAATGGAATCATACTTTTCAACTTTCTAAAATTTTCAAACTTGAAAAACTCAGAGTTCACTATTAGTATTGGAAAAGGTTTGCTAACATTCTAAACTTCTAAACATATAGTTTCTTGTACAAAAAATTAAATATTCTTTCATTTGAGAACTCAGTAAATTATTCATAAGACTTATAAAATGTTTCAAGAAACAGAATTATAACTTTAAAATTTCAAGTTCACAACAAATCTGAAAATTCAGAGTTCAATACTGGACGATACTCGCGAACATTCATAAACTTCTAAAATGTATAGTTCCCTAAGATTTTCACTAATAAAGAACCACCAAAGGCTACTGAAGGAAAATGTTCAAAACATTATACAGTAAACTAGTAACTACCCAAAGATGTCAACCACTAAATCTGGATCAAGAAAAAAAGCATGTGGCCAAGAAATGTAGGTAAATGGGTGATCTAAAAGTGTCTTTGGATATGATTGTTCTGATGCATTTTAAGGTTTTATATCTGTAATCAGGCTCAATGCCAAATCAGTATCCAATTCATGGTTATGAAGCCTGGAGTCGACCAGGCCAATATGCAAAGCTGACTTGGACTATTTAAAAATTTCGATTCTTCAAAATGAGATATTTGATTTGATGAGAGTTTTCCTTTTTCTATGTTTCTATCTTTTCTGCAGTCTTGATATCCAAATATGGCGAAAAAACTTGAAATAAGTTTCAGTAGGCTATCACTTTTGACCCATTTGGGATCGGTAATCACTAGGACTAGGGATTTTTATAACTCATTCTCGAAATCTCACAACCTGAGGCTTGAGCTATTGTAAGGTAACCTACCTGAGGAATCAGGTCTTCCGAAAAGGCGTAAGGAACATGTTTACAAGTTCCAATATAATAGAGAACCTAAAAGGATTGTTCCTAGCCCTAGAGAGTTATCGCGAGCATGGAATACCATAGAGACGAAAGAATACCTGCAGAAATGGTTTTAAGAATTAGAATAAGGAGTCACGAATTTCAATACAATAGAAGCTTCAATTAGATTGAGCCTACACAGATTTCGTGAGGATCGCGCATCATTTGGGAAAAGAAAAAGAAAAATTGTCCAAGTTGATCAAATAGGTCATCGAAAATGATGTTAAGAACACAAATAAGAGTTACAAGTTCCAATATCATACAAAACCAAACAAAGTGACCCACAGGAATATTGTAAAGATAGCGTACCACTCAGAAGAAAGAATATCCTGAGATGGGTAGCCTTCCAACTGGGGTGTTTAGAAACGGTGTTCTAATTATGGATAAGGGGTTCACATGTTCCAAGAGCATAGACACCGTAACAAGATTGACCTTACAGAATCATTTCAAGTTTGGCATACTATACACAAGAAGAAGAAGTATCGTGAAATAGGGAGATTTCTTACCAATTGGATCTCCATATATGGGTTCAAACAAGGGTTAAAAAAGGACCAGATATAGCTAACTCAAAAAGCAGAATTTCTCTGAGAGCTTGGGGAAAACCATCTAAAAGTGTTGTTTTAATAACCTATTTAAAATTCAATGACGAAAAAGTATGGAAATGAAATCCTAACTCACATCTAAAGGACAAGGGTGTGAATTCGAAATGTCGGCAGAGGAATCTTGCGCGGAAAGAGCCCGAATCTCATCGATTATGTTTTCATATTCTTCCAAAGCGGCTCGCAGGCGCTGATTCTCAGAGTGCTGCTGATCCAGAGCTTCTTTTAATTCGAGGCAGCGCTGGTTATGATCTGTAATTGAGTTTGATTCTTCCTTTTTTCGGTAACGGAATTCGTATGCATCCCAAACCAGATCTGCAAGCTCTACCGCTGTCCCGATTACATGATGATGGGCCATAATTCTTAAAGCTGCAACAAATATTTCCTACCGGATTGGTTTCTCTTCTCTGTTTAAGAGGATTAAGATATGGTGGAGGCCACGCATATCGTTTCTCCTCCTGGCCTCAAATCGTACTGTGTCTTCAAACCCATCCCGAATATGTGACGTGTCCCTCTTGGGTACCTAAATGGATGTTTTCTAATTTGTTTTTTCCTCAAAGTTATTGCCATTGCGAGTTGAATAGGTACTCTCAGGAATGAGACAATTTTAAATTATATCCACATTGGTGTAACAGTTGTTTCAATAGTTAAAGATTTGTGACAGGTGGTGGTATTTTCAAAAAGGTTGTTTAGCAGATTTTAAACTGTTTCTTTAAGTAATTTAATCATGGAATTGAGTTTTAGTGTTTTCTCATATTTAATTGGATGTTCTTTTTTTTTTTTTTAAATATTCTTATGTCATAGTGAACTCTATAATATAGTGTTGTCATTTGCTATTTGTTCTTTTCCTTCACTTTATTATTCTATTTTTTTATTTAAATTATTTTTTATGTCTTTGTTGAAGTTTGGCATTCATTTAGGATAATCTCGCATCTACTTGTGTATTTGTGATAGTAGATATTGATCTTCATGCTTTATGTTTTTTTAATTAACATAATAATCTAATCATAACGCTTGCCTCTAAAAGGAAAGCTCTTGTTTCTACAAGGATAATTTCATTGAGAAATGATGCCTTAATTCTAAAATTATTTTTGATTAGATACTTTTGGATCTTTTCTAGTTGCCTCCATTTCAAACTCCATGTTCCACTAGCACATACCTTGTAATCATAGAACATCACTGCTATGACAAGTAACCAAAACTGGACCATGATAGTCCTCTAATCTCATAATTTTGCATTCCTACATTTATTTTGAAGTGCATAAAGAGCTCTCCAATCTCCTTTGCATTCCTTCATCCTAAATGTATCCTAGTTGAATTTGTTGTGAAAGTTAAAAGCAATATACTTTACTCTAGCACCACTTCAAATTGCAAGTCAAAATGCTTCTTTCTTTTCATTGAGAAAATTATGTTTTTGGTTTTGTCAATGTTGACCTAGATCTCTTTATGTAAAGGTGAGAATTACAAATCCATACCCTTTTTCGTTAAGTTTTGGCTCTACTTTTTATTAAAGTGACATTTATGCAATAAGAAGTCTACAAGTGGGGGGATGACCTTGCAACGTGACGGTAAGTCACAAGCCCTATTGATAGGGCGATCACAAGTCTAAAGCCCATGGCCTTCATCCCATAGGAACAAATAGAAGGAGGACTACGTGCACCCACGACAAGGCACATGTTGGCAGCATCCACTATCCATTAGACCTACTACCACTCACTAGAAGAGAGTTTGTAACTAGCCTTGCCATCATCAATTGACATGGTGGTGAGGAGCTATACTATCGAAGGCAACCTCATTACTACCAGTTGATGTGGAGGAGAAAGCTTGGTGGATAATCTTGTGCACAAAAGACAAAGAGATAAGGAGATAGACACTTGCATGCGGAAGACGGAGAGATAAGGAGATAGACATCTATGCACAGAAGGCAGAGAGATAATGAGATACCTGTGTGCAACAACAAAGAGATTAGGTGATGCTTGCATGTGGTGATGGGGATATAAGAGTGAGTTTCCATGTGTGTTCAACTGAGTGATAAAGTGGAGATGTCAAGCATGCGCAATGGAAAAAACATCTCTGAGGATGAGGTCCCTCAAAAATGTGGCCTCATTGGTTCATAGCTCCAGTCAAAAGCACTAACGAATTCAACCCCTTACCAATCAAAAAATAAAAATAAAATAACAAGTCTACAAGTGGAATATTCTTTTATAAAATTTGGCTTGTGACCTTATGCTATCATTTCTCCCTCATCACTCATCTTCAAAAATTAGTCTTGAGCTTTAGATATCCATTTACTAACCTTGACCAAAATCAATGATCCAAAATTGATCCAAAATTGATCCAAATTAAACTTCCATGTATGTAAATCTAAACCTTGAACTTTTAAAATTAAAAAATTAAACTTAAATATTGACAAAATTAGTAGAACATGTGTTAATTAGATCACATTTAATATTAATGATCTTAAATAACACCTATAAGGTTGTCATGATAAGGTATAGCATTATTTTATTTTTTTATCACCCTGTGGTATCCCCAGAAGCTATGACAAGCATTGGCCCCTTGCGACTCGACCCGGCATCTCAACAAACCTTATAATATACGTGCAACATATTATAAAGATTGAATTGATTATTAATTAAAAAAAATCTATAATATTATTAATTAAATAATAAATGACTTATGAATTGACGATAGATAGATAGATAGGGGAATAAATTTGTGATACTTTGATATTCACCATGACCATACAAGAGAGTTTTTATGTGAGATCATTGAACGAGGATGAAATTTTTAAAACCTAGATTCTTATAAGTTGTAATGATTTAACCATTATTATAAAGTTTCTTATTATGATGATGCTTGTGGAGTTCTTTTTTTTACTTTGATGGTTTCTCCCATCACATATTAATTTATGTATAATATTTGTATATAATTTAATTATCACACCTAGAGATTTAAAGTATCTAAAATAGTATCAAAGCATCCTTAATGTTGTTTTAATTTATTATTTACAAAATGCTAAAAATAAAACATAGTTGTAGAAAAAGAAGGAAAAAACTCATGGAGATAGTTTTTGTTAGGGTTTATTAAAAAAATCATCTATTTGTGATTATGGGTTTTTATAATCTAAATAAGTACATTAAGATGAAGAAATTTTCTAAGGCGTATTCCTAAAGAAAGAAAATCTAAAATATAGATTAAAAGTTAAAACCAAAAATTTATATTTGAACATTTACATACAATTGTCAACAAATATGTAGTCAAGTGGTTGAAGCATTCGGTTTGTTAATGCCTGAGAATGTACCTTGGAAGTTTGAAGCCTATTCTTAGTGCAAATTGAGTTATCCATCAACTAGGACTTGCAAGAAAGAGATAACTCTCTAGATAGGCTTGATTTCGTTTGAAAACAGGCCTAATTCACTCTAAGTACCTATTCCTAATGTTAAATTATTAATTAAGATGAAAAGAGGAAAATGGATGTTTAAGAACAAAAATGATAATAATGCGCCAATATATATAATACCCTCCAACTTGCCTTAAAAAAGAAAAAGAAAATCTCTAGAATTGACAATGGATCACACAATCTCTATTAGAACATCATTAAGAGGTAAAATATGAAGAGAATATAACAAGAAGAGGGGTAAGATGTCTACAATCAACTTGAAACAAGCTAAAATAGACTAAAACCTACAAAATACAACTCAAACTCATAAAATACACATTTTGTCTAGTTTATTGCATTCAAAATATAGGAGAAGATCTCCAATTAATTTTCTTAGAAAGAAAGGGGATCTATCCTTTTTTAGAGAAGGTCATAAGCTTGATGACAGTTAATGTCTGTTTTTAGACATTCATCTCTTAAAATGCAAGTGAAACTCTTTAACTAGGGTGTAGATGAGGAGAGTTCATTGAGTTTATCTTATGTCTTCCTATCTTCTTGGTGAAAAGAGTGTACTCTTCCAATTCTTGCAAACTGGTGAAAAAATGTTCTCAATGTCTTCTCAACTATTTTGACACCTTTCACTTCCCTCTTAAATAATAGAAACAGTCTTCAATTATCTTAAATAATTTACATAATAATAAAACATGTTTCCATAACTTTGTCAATAACCCTAGATTCTCTTAGATACATCAATTGTTATATAGGCCCTCAAAAAAAAGAACTCCATATTGAATATTATGCTTACTAAGGTGTTACAATACCATCTCTCCTTGCTCTAACTACAACTTCCCCACTTTTATCATCTTTAAAACATTCATGCCATCAAGCTGAACATGACATCCAAAGTTGTTCAAAAGATTATCTCGAAAACAACAATTGTTTTCAAGATTTGAATTTGATTAAAGTGAGAAAATATCTTTGTGAAATTGGGATGGGAAAAAAGCTTATGAGAGGCCAAAAGAATTTGTGTATCATGAGAATCATCAATATGAGAAACTGAATGAAGCCCTCCTATGAGATGGCCTTCCTAAACCATACCCCATATCTAATTCACCCTATCACCCTATTTACTAAAGGACAAGTCATTGATCTATTTTTTTTTGGCCTATTAGAGGATTGCAGTGAGATATGGGACGCCCATATATATCTGGCATACTATGGTACATTTTTGTTTGGTATGTATGTTCGAAATTCTCATGAGATCTTTGCAAAGATTTGCCAAGGACGTATCATGAGAAGATTGTCCTCCTTATAAAGCAGGTGATTCGTATCTAATGTTTTGGAAGCATGATCCCCATTATTCATCAATTCATCTGCCGCATTATGAATGCATCTTGGAAAATAAGATCCAGCTCCAGCCTGGGATTCGATACCAGGACCTACTGTATTATCAACTTCCATTAGAGTTCCACTTCTACCCATATAGAATGCTATTTGATACCCATGTATTTAACTGGTTGATAATAAAATTCTTTACGCTAAGCTGGAAGATGCAAATTTGAATAGTGTCACTCACTCACACTACAGGATGGGATACACGGTTCAACGCTCATTGTGGACATTGTAGTATTCTAAAGACCATTAAACTAAAATCATTCCTTAATCAGTATAGACCCATCAGGGTTTTAGATAGACATCCAGATGGTAACGAGGAAGGGTCAATAATGGGCATAAAATGACAATAGTTTTCATGATGGAGATTAAAGTTCAATTCTTATTAAGACATTGTAACATTCTAACGACTATTAGATGGTAATCTCATTAGAATTGTCAGTAGAATGCTATCAAATAGTTCTAAAGGATATGGCGTTATTGTGACCATATAAAGGTGAAGGATGTGGTGAGTGGCCTAGATAGTATTGGAGGATGTGACATTGTATTGATCAAATAATGTCGATGGGTGTAACAAATGGAGTAGCTGGATAAATTGTGGTACTTAATGGTCTTACCGAAAATTTTGCAAATTGAGAGCTATATAATGGCAAGTATAGGTACAACCTATTGTGTGGCATCTATGTTGAAGTACTATGTCTTATGGTCTCAAAACGATGTTGTAAAGGGAGTGGACCCCCCAAAACTCATACATACAATTCATAATTACGACATAGGGAAGTAAAGAAAGAAAATTCAAGGTTTTAAAATTTCTATATGACATGTTTTTAAGGAATTTGTATGTAAAAATTGTATTACTTTAATTCTTTATATAATCGATCTTAAATTATAAAATTCTACTATATAAAATTATATACAACATTTCTATGTGTCAAATAAGCCTTAAGTTGAAAACAAATTTTATTTTATAGAGTGAGTTTTACTTACTAAGCTAAAATAAAATTTTAAAGAGTGAAATTTTAATTATGAAGTTACAACTTCTACATTCTTTTGAAAAAAACAAGTTTTATTAATAATCTAAAGTAGTTACAAAGGAACAAGAAGCAAATTAGGACTTGAAGAAACTAGTGATTTTAGCATGATCGTGTCAAACTTGGAGAGTACCAATAAGAAGACTAGTGTCATAATTGGCCATGAATTAGCAATGACATTTTAGCTCTATAAATAGGTTTGCAATCAATGAGAGAAGGTTTTAACGATATGATTTATAAATTTGGTCGTGTTGCAAATATATAATATTATGGTATGAAAATATCACCATATTAATAACTAGTTGAGAGTCGCCCTTAGCCATAAGTTGTATTCCTTTTTTTAGAACAATTTAGAGTGATATTTAGTGCCTCAACTTTTACAAAATTATTGGAAATAAGACTCGGTCTAGTAGAATAATTGAAGATAAGTTTCCCATTAGATGAAAGAGCAAGGGTCAAAAATATGGCAAATATGCATGGTATGAGCAAAATCAAATCTCTGATCAAGCCTTAGGACACGAACGCCAAGGTGAGGGCCCAAATGAGGACAAAATTGTAAGGGAGTACATTTAGCCCCCACTTTAGCGGGAGTATGATATTAAGCATGCTCTCGATAAAGTACAAAGGTTCACATTGAAAGTTTTTTATCAAGATGCTAAGGAGGCAAGATACACCAAGCCTCCAGTGGACTTTAGGATCTTACTACTTCAAGATCAAGATAAAAGGGACATTATAAGAAAGAGAGAGAAAGAGGATCATGACTACAAGCCTAGTAAGTTTCACTTACCATGAGTCATGAAAAGAAAAAATACCAAAATCACCAAGCAAAAGGCTAAGTTCACAAAGTAACTTGAGTATGGAGATATGCCAAAGAGAGAAACATTGAGCAGAGTGTATGCCCCCACGTTAAAGTGATTATGTATGCCACAATGGGAGCAATTGCTTTAAGGCAATATACATTCATCCACAATAGAAGCACATTATCAGAATGAGATGGCCCCAAGAAAAGAAAAATCAAAGGATGATGATCACAAAACACATAAGGGTTCTAATTAACTTTGGGGTCGCTATGCTCTTATGATAAATAATGTATAATATTTGCATTGAATTGTCCTCATCCCCCAAAGAAAGTAGAACCACAATGGAAGAAGGGCACATGTGTCTTTTTAATCAACATGGAAGAGACCAAAAGAGATCTCAATGCTTTGCATCATCCTCAAGTAGACAACATTAGGGACAACAAATAGAAGAATTGAGAAACAAATAGAAGAAGGTTACAAACAAGAGAGAGAGAGAGAGAGAGAGAGAGAGAGAGAGAGAGAGAGAGAATCTATGGCACGAATGAAGCTAATCAAGCAAGTCATTTGCCTCCCAATCTTGCTCAACATTGTTTTGGGAAGGTGGACAATATGCAAGAGGAGCAACTTTGAGCACAATAGATGGAGCTACCACAAGTTCCAAACAAGGGCCATGCTCTAATGATGGATCACTTTACCTGTTACTAAGAGTTATGATTAATTCTTGTGAAAATTATTTAGACAAACCATTGTCAACATCAACATATTCATATTCATCATTGGAATCATTAGCATCAACATTGTTAGTATGAACATCATTTTCATTCATCTCTTCATAAAGATTAATAAATATAGGATCTTTAATATGAATAGAACATGAACCATCATCTTTCTTAAGCATTGTATGTCTTGGATATTTAGGTTGAACTTCCTCCCTAGGGTTAGGTGAAGGCTAGACAAATGGGATCATGTCAACATTTGGAGTCTTCGAGGAGGAAATGGGTGGAGAAGCAAGTTCACGAGCCTTGGCGCAATGTCTCTGTTGGCATTCTATCGCACAATGGTTTCTTTTAGTTTTAGTTGAGGGTTGTGAAGGTTTAGAATCAATAGGCATGGGCTTCTTCTCTTCCTTTAAAGAAGGATGCACGAGAGAAGTTTTTTTAGGTTGAAAGATAGGAGATGCCAAGTGCTTCCCTTTGTAAGATGTAGGAGGCAAAACCGCAACATATAGAGGAGGAATGGAGGTTGTAGGAAGGAGACCAAGTCCAACACGAAGAGGAGGAATAGGTCCATCATGAAGAAGAGGAATGCGATTAGGATCTTTAGGCGTACTCAAGGATAATATCATATCATTCTTCCACCTTTGATGGGATTGAAAAACAACATCACTACGAGTCCTAAGAGGTTCAAATTGTTTAGACCAAAAGTAATCAAGATTAATATCTCCATGCCTCACCATGGGTCGGTGCATGCTATGATTAATTGTTATTATTTTATCATTAAGAGGGAATTTCAAACACTTATGACCAGTAAAAGGGGTCACTTTCATGGAAGAGAACCAAGGATGTCCCAACTTCACACGAAATTGATCCGATGTAGGAATGATAGCAAAATTAACATCTAAGATCTTAGTACCAACCTTAACGGGAAGAGTAATAGAACAAATAGTGGGACAAGAGAAACCATCAAAGATCTTAATCAACACATCATATTTGTCATGTGTTACTTGATGCAACTGTAAGGTATAAAGATATTCTTTAGTTATCACATTCACCATACACGCTGGATCAATGAGCACCCCTCGTGAGAATATATATACAGTGTTGCTGCTAGGATATGTTGTTTTCATTGATGTCAACATATTCCTGTGAATTGCTCTGGTGATTGTAGATTGAGAAGATCTTATGATCCGGTTTGTAGTTTTGTTTTGCAGAGTTCGGTATTTCCTCCGGTATATTCCGGTGTGATCAAATCTTGAGCTGAGATTTTGGGATATTGTTTGGGATGGTCTTATGTATCTTCCTTTTAGATGGTTCATGATTTGGTGCTTTGCAAGTTATATTTTCTTCATGACAATTGTTGTTGTTTGAGTGTTCTTGAGTTTCAGATGTTGATCGATGAAGATTTGATAAGTGGTGTTGGCATAGCCCTTACTGATGATTCTAACGTGCTTGTTGGTGTTTCCTAATTATATCCTATTTGTCTTGACAATCCACATTGATCGTTGTGCAAGTTGTTGGTGCTTTTACTAAACCGGTGATGTTCTGTGGTTTTCCTGGTGGTGTAGCGTGTTGCGGTTGATCTTGGCATGATTTCCATAGGTGTTGCGTGTTTGGGGATTTGTTTTAGGACCATGTTATGTCATGTAAATCATTATATTGGTCTGATGGTCGATCTTTTTATTGTGTGATGTAATTTTGTAATTGTGAGTTGAGGGTTTAGTCGACCTTGTTGTCAAGGTTGATGAATTGTATAAATAGGTGATATTGTCATGTAATTTAGGTATCATGGTTGTGTCTGCATTATCAGAGAGTGGTGTATGTGTGATCAAGTGATTCATCCTTCAGCATTGTGATTAAGCAGAGTTTTGTGTTGCAGAGCAGACATTGTGCTTAACCGGAACTGTCATCAAGCATTTGGAGATGTTATTATTGCAGTTCATTCCTTCTGGATTGTAGTCTGAGTCTTGTTGTAAGTCAATGAGACTTCCCTGAGGGTTGTAGCCTTCCAAGTCATTATCTTTTGAGTAGTGAGCTCTAGGCAGTGTGCATTCCCCATTGTAACATTTTCATATACTACTGCAGAGTATCATTTTGTTGTGGGTAGGTTCCCACTGTGGTTTTTCCCTTAACTGGGTTTTCCATGTCAAAATATTGGTGTTGTGTGTTGTGTTATCATCTTGCTTATTTCTATTATTGTTGTAGTTTATCAGATCTGTTTTTGTAATTAAGTTTGTAGATCCGGTGAAAACTGATTCACCCCCCCTCTCAGTTTTCCCTCATTGTTGTTACCAACAATTGGTATCAAAGTTAGATCCTCTAGAAGAAGCTTAACCGCCTGAGGAGATCTGAGATGGCAATTGGAAGTGGAAGTGTTATCTTTAAGAAGGAGAGTCTGAGATTTGATGGTAGTAACTATGCTATATCGAAGAATCAGATGGAAGTGCACTTGAGATGTCTTGGAAAAGATTACTGGAAGATTACAAAGAATGCCTATTATGCCCCTCCGAATGGACCGGTTACTACTGATGAGATCAAGGAAGTTGAACATAACATTAGAGAAAAGGAAGCATTTCTGAGTGCCCTGACTGATTCAGAAATGACAAATGTAATGGGACTTTAGACCGCACATGAGATCTGGGAGAAGCTTGAGACCCTGTATGAAGGAGACAAACAAGTGAAAGTTGCTAAGTTGCAAAGTTTGAAAGGAAAATATGAGATGCTGAAGATGGGAGAAGATGAGAATATAAATAACTTTATGGCTAAGGTGAATGACCTTGTCCTAGGCATCAGATGTGTCGGTGGAACCCTTGAAGAAGATGAAATTGTTGCTAAGGTGCTGAGATCTTTGCCTCCTTCTTATAAATATAAGGTAGTTGTTATTGATGAGATCCAGAGTGTGACTACTATGACAAGAGATATGTTAGTTGGAATGACTGTTGCATTTGAGCTGAGCGAATTTGGTGAATCACATGGAAAGTCTGAGACATCATTTAAAGTGTTTGTATCTGGTAAGAAGAAGTATGAACCCGAGGAATGCATAATATCGAGATATGAAAGAGAAAGGAGAGAGATGGAAGAGAAAGAAAAAGAATTGGATGAGCTTGAAGCATTGATTGTCCGGAGATTGCCTAAAGGAGCCGATAAGTATGATGGAAAATTACCCTTGAAATGTTTCTCTTTCAATAAGGTAGGACAATTTTCTTCTAGGTACCCGGAGAGAATGGCTAAGTATGATAGGCATGATAAATTTGATAAGAATGACAAAAATGATAGATATGAGAAGCATGAGAAGTATGATAAGCCTTACAAGTCTAACCAGAAGTATAGGAATCATAAGAACTGCTATTATGCTACTAATGAAGGTGTTATAGATGAAGAATCAGAAGGAGATGAAGTTGTGTTTCTTATCATTAAAGAAGATGGACCGGTACCTATTGATCTCACTAGCTACACTATTGAGGAAAAAACTTTAGCTCTTAAAGCTAAAGAAAAAGATGAATGGGTAATAGATAGTGACTGGCGATAAAAGAAAATTTGTGAGTATGGAAAGGTATGATGGTGGAATAGTGAGATTTGGAGATGACAAAGCCTGTGTGATCTGTGGTAGAGGTTATATTTCTTTTGATGATAAGCATAATACTGATGATGTCTTGTATGTTGAATGTTTGAAGCATAATATTTTGAGTGTTGGACAGATGGTTGACAAAGGTTATGATTTACAACTCAAGAATGGTAAATGCAAGATCCTAAATGCCTCTGGTATAGAGATTGCACCTGGAACTAAGACTGAAGGTAATATCTTTCATTTGAATGTTGATGAGAAAAGTTGTTTGATTGATCAGATTGATGAAAGTTGGTTGTGGCATAAGAGAATGTGTCATCTTAATTTTGATTATATGATTAAGATCAGTTCTATTCAATCTATTAGAGATTTTCCTAAGATTGTTAAGCTTGCTAATTTGGTATGTAAGGAATGTCAATTGGGTGAGCAAATAAGAATTTCTTTCAAGAGCAAGCGGTATACATCTAATGGATTGCTAGACCTTGTGCATACTGACCTATGTGGACCTACAAATGTTAGAACTATGTAGGGAGATAGATATTTTATGTTGCTAATTGATTATTATTCCAAGATGATGTGGGTTGTCTTTTTTAAGGAAAAATATGAAGCATTAGACAAGTTCAAGATATTCAAAGCAAAGGTTGAGACTGAGTCGGGATTGAAGGTGAAATGTCTAAGATCTAACAAAGGTGGAGAATTTTGTTCTGATGAGTTTGATTCATTCTGTTAGAAGCATGGGATTAGAAGACAATTATCTACTCATAGAACCCCTTAGCAAAATGGAGTTGTTGAAAGAAAGAACGAAACTGCCTTGGATGTTGCAAGGACTATACTAATTGAAGGAAATGTTTCGAAGATCTATTGGAGAGAAGCTATTAGCATTGTTGTTTACACATTCAACCAAGTTCATATTAAAGGTGATACTGGTAAGACTCCTTATGAGTTATTGTTTGGCCATGTTCCTACTGTGAGATATTTCAAAGTATTTGGTAGCAAGTGTTATATCTTGAGAGAGATGAGGATATAGGGAAGTTTGATGCAAGAAGTGATGAAGGAATTTTCTTGGGTTATTCTATTAAGAGTAAAGCCTACCAATGCTACAATAAGAGACTGAGAAAGATAGTAGAGAGTGCAAATGTGAAGGTGGATGAGAACCTTGGGAAAGAGATCAGAGCATGCAGATATGATGATGGTCAACATCTTGTTATAACGTCTATTCAGACTGAAGAGTTGAAGCAGACTGATTTGGTAGAGACAGTTAATCCGGATGATGTTGCTTTCAATGGAGAGGTGCAAGAACTTGAAAATCAGAACAATCAGAAGAATTCAAAGTATGTAAGATTGAATCATTCAGAAAATCAGATTATTGGAGATAAAAATAAAGGTGTGATGACTAGAACAAGGCTAGCTGCTAAAGAGGTATGTTTGATTTCTAAAGTTGAACCTAAAGATGTTGTTGAGGCTTGTAAAAATGAAAATTGGATGAGAGATAAGGAAGAAGAATTAGATCATATTGAAAAGAATAACACATGGGAGCTTGTGCCTAGACCTAAAGATAAGAATGTGATTGGTACTAAATGGGTATTTGGGAATAAATTGAATGAAGTCAGTGAAGTTGTCAGAAATAAAGCAAGACTGGTATGTCATAGAAAGAAGGAATTTATTATGAGGAGACTTTTTCTCTAGTAGCCAGACTTGAAGTTGTTAGATTATTGCTTGAATATGTTGCTTGTAAAGATTTCAAAGTATATCAGATGGATGTTAAATCTGCCTTTTTGAATGGTGATCTTGAGGAAGAAGTCTACATTGAGCAACTTGATGGTTTTTCATTATCAGATGATGAAGATATGGTATGTAAACTAAATAAAGTCCTTTATGGATTAAAACAAGCTCCTAGGGCCTGGTATGCTAGATTGGATAAGTATTTGCTGAAATTAGGATTTAACAAAGGGACCGTTGATAGTAATTTGTATTTTAAGATTGAAAGAGATAACATCTTGATTGTTGAAGTCTTTGTTGATGACATTATCTTTGGAGGTGATGATAACTTGAGCATGAAGTTTGTCGGTGATATGCAGAAAGAATTTGAGATTCTATGATAGGTGAGATGAATTTTTTCTTAGGTTTGCAGATTTCATAGACTAGAAAAGGTATTTTTATATCTCAAACTAAATATGTGAAGGAATTGTTGAAGAAGTTTGGGTTAGATGACTCCAAACCGATTGGAACTCCTATGGTGGCTGGTTGCAAATTGTCTAAGAATGATGAATCTCCAAAAGCTAACCAAAGTTTATACAAATCTATGGTTGGTGGACTTCTATATCTTACTCAGACTAGGTTAGACATTATGCATGTTGTGTGCATGGTTGTTAGATATCAAGGTGATCCGAAAGAGAATCATGTCATTTCTGTAAAGAGGATATTCAGGTACTTGAAGGGAACTGTGGATTATGGTTTGTGGTATCCAAGGAATGATGATTTTATATTATGTGCTTACACTGATGCTAATTGGGCTGGTGATGTTGATGACCAGAAGAGCACCACTGGTGGAGAATTATTTTTGGGTAAGAAATTGGTTTCATGGGCTAGAAAGAAATAAGATTCGGTATCCTTATCTAATGTTGAAGTTGAGTACATTGTTGATGCTGGTAGCTACACTCAGGTAGTCTGGATGAAGCAAATGTTGAAAGACATCAATCTTATCTATGATGAGCCTACTGTCATATATTGTGATAATTCCAGTGTTATTAACATGTCAAAGAATCCGGTGCAACATTAAAAAACTAAACACGTGTCAATCAAATATCATTACTTGAGAGAGAAAGTCAGTGAAGAGGAAGTTAAGTTAGAGTATGTATCTACAAAGGAACAGATTGTTGATATTTTTACTAAGCCTTTGCCTGCAGATACATTTGTCTATTTGAGAGACAAGTTAAGGGTATCCACCCCTCCTGATGAGAACTAGATGCATTGAGTTGCATCAATCCGGTGGAATTCACAGTCTTATCTCCTTATCTGGATTGATGAGTAGGTGTTGCTCCTCTGGTGGAGTAGTCTGGTTATGTGTTTTAGGGGGAGAGATTCATGAGGATAAATTTTGGGGACTAAAGCATAATCTATATTTTTTCTTTGGCATTTCTATTAAAGGGGGAGAGAAGCATGTGAAAAATTGTTTTATCTGCTTGATCTTAGGAGAGTTTGTTGGAGTTAATTTCTTTCTTTGCATTGATTGTTTTTTACATTCATATGTTGCCATCAATGCCAAAGGGGGAGATTATTGGATATTGCTGCTACTAGGATATGTTGTTGTCATTAATTTCAACATATTCTTGTGAATTGCTTTGGTGATTACAGTTTGAGAAGATCTCATGATCCGATTTGAAGTTTTGTTTTGCAATTTTGGTATTTTGTAGAGTTTGGTATTTCCTCCAATATATTTCAGTGTGATCAGATCTTGAGCTGATATTTTGGGATATTGTTTGGGATGGTCTTGTGTATCTTCATTTCAAATGGTTCATGATTTGGTTCTCCACAAGTTATCTTTTCTTCATGATAGTTGCTTTTGTTTGAGTGTTCTTGAGTTTTAGATGTTGATCGATGAAGATTTGATAAGTGGTGTTGGCACAATTGTTGTTGATGATTCTAACATGCTTGTTGGTGTTTCCCAATTGTGTCCTATTTGTCTTTGTGATCCACATTGATCGTTGTATGAGTTGTTGGTGATTTTGTTGAATCAATGATGTTCTTCATGTTCCGCAGATTTCCTGGTGGTGTAGCATGTTGCGGTTGATCTTGGCGTGATTTCCAGTGGTGGTGTGTTTGGGGATTTGGTTTAGGACCATGCTATGTCATGTAAATCATTATATTGGTCCAATGGTAGATCTTTCTATTGTGTGATGTAATTTTGTAATTGTGAGTTGAGGGTTTAGCCAACCTTGTTGTCAATGTTGATGAATTCTATAAATAGGTGATATTGTCATGTAATTTAGGTATCATGGTTGTGTCTGCATTATCAGAGAGTGGTATATATGTGATCAAGTGATTCATCCTTCGACATTGTGATTGAGAAAAGTTTGGTGTTGCAGAGCAGACATTGTGCTTAACTAGAACTGTCATCGGGCATTTGGAGATGTTATTATTGCAGTTCATTCCTTCCAGAGTGTAGTCCAAATATTGTTGTAAGTCAGTGAGACTTCCCTGAGGGCTGTAGTCTTTTGGGTCATTATCTTTTGAGCAGTGAGCTCTAGGCAGTGTGCCTGAATGCATGTGCATTCCCCATTGTAATATTTTTGCATACTACTGCGGAGTATCCTCTTATTGTGGGTAGGTTCCCACCGTGGTTTTTCCCTTAACCGAGTTTTCCACGTCAAAATCTTGGTGTTGTGTGTTGTGTTATCATCTTGCTTATTTATGTTATTTTTGTAGTTTATCAAATATTTTTTTGTAGTTAAGTTTGTAGATCCAGTGAAAACCGATTCACCCAACCCCCCCCCCCCCCTGTCTCAGTTTTCCCTCATTGTTGTTGCCAACGGTGCTTCAATAGTCTCACTAGGATCAAAGGTAATACGTAGGCCCTTAGGAGGTGTAGGTTTATCAATAAGATTCACCACATTATTAGACTTAAGGCCAAGATCATCAGGAGAAAAGGCAAGATGCTTAGATTCAATCACATTAGTAGAATAAGAAGGTAGAGGATTAGTAAAGATTTGGAGGTTTTGATTACGAGGAGCTACAGATTTGTTTCCTTTGTCATTCACACCAGCTATAGATATGGCTTTGTGATCAATAAGGTCTTGAATCCTACTCCTTAAGGAATAACACTTTTCAGCGTCATGACTAGGCTGACGATGATATTGCCAAAAAGTTTTAGAATCATGATAAGGTGGCAAAGGTTTGGATGTGTCAATTGGTTTGATGGAAGGAAGTTTCAACATATTTTTATTCAATAATTGTGTCATAATCCTATGCAAATATTTAAACATTTTTATTCAATAATCCTTTTCTAAAATACTTGGATAAAGGAGACACACTTGTTGTTGAAGCTGCTACTTGGGTATTGTTGTCATCATTGAACTTGATGAAGACCTTGTTTGGTTTAAACTTCACAAAAGGTTGTTGACCACTTTAATTCTTATCAACCAAAGTCATTGAAGGAGATTGTTCAAATTGAATCACTTGAAGTTGATAGCTATGAAGTACCGTGCACAACTGCGTAAAGGAAGTAAACTTAGAAAAGAGAAGCTTATCCCTAATGTCTTTTTGCAAATTAGAAATGAAAAATTCTTTGAGAATCTTGATCAAGCATATGATAAGAAATTTGAGAATACAAATTCTATATCTACCAATAAAATTAGTCACTTTTTCTTTAACACCTTGCTTACAATGCATCAAACTAGTCAAAGTAATCGTAGGACCAATATTACTGTGAAATTGTTGAATGAAAACATTAGCCAATTGTTGAAATGATTTAATAGAATAAGGAGGTAAAGAACAATATCATTGCAATGCTTTATCTCTAAATGTTGTAGAAATCAATTTAGCCAAAAGTCTTTGATCATAGGCAAAATTACTACACAAAGTTTGAAATGTTTTCACATGAGTCACAAGATCACCTTTTCCATTATAAAGCTCAAATTGAGGAGCTTCCACATGTTTAGGGGGGAAAACATGAACAATGTCATTAGATAATGGGCTTGCTACATCAAATGTGGGCACATTAAACTTGGATTGGTTCATGGAAGCTATTTTTTGTTGTAAGGATGACACAGTTTGAGCTAGACTATTAATGGTTGCTTCGGTGGATGGATTGAAATTAGACATGTTGGATTGGGATGGAGGAGTAATATAGTTAAATGAAGGATGAGGTTGAGAATAAGGAGGTGGGACAATATGATAGGTAGGTATTGGATATGATTGGGTGACAAATGTAAGACTCACAGAAGGAGGGATAAAATAATTTTGATTAGCAATGTTGACCCCTTGACTAAAATGTGTAGGAATAGCATTTTGTGTGGAAGTAGCCATGGTATTAGATGTGAAAGTAGGCATGCTAGTCATAGAAGTAGTCATAGGAATATAATGGTTAACTTCACTAGGAGGTTGAGTGTAACCAAGGTCTTCAACACAACTTTTCAAAGGCATAATATTAATACAAATAATATGAGCAAGGCCATGCAATAAATCAATGCCAACTTTATCAATTTGAACCATTATTTTTAATATTTCAATCAATGGGATAGCCTCACTTTCTAGGTATTGTTGACTCATCCATTATTGAAGATTTTCAAATTCATTGTCAATCTTCTCCAATTGGTCAGCAAAAACCCTAGTTAGTGATTCACACTCATCGTGAGAATTATGTAAAGAATGAGGATAAATAACATCAATTGTTGGAATAGAAGAACCACCTACATTCTCATGAAACAAGCTATCCAAATTAGGCTCCATATCCTTAGTAATTAAACCTTGGGAAGCCTTAATTCTACAACTTATTCTCACGAGAATATTATAAGTAGGACTAATGGTAGTAAAATTCATGCACAAAGGAGATAAATTTGAATTTGAATTTGAAAATTATGATTAAGAAATACATTTTTTGTGAAAAATGATTGATTAACCAATTAATGGAGCAATTTGGTTTATGAATTTGAAAGACAAATGCATCTAGATCATAGCTTAACATTAATAAAAATCAATAAGAGACATGGCTCTACATGCGAATAATTTTCGCAATTCCAATGCGACATCTAACCCGCTTTCAAGGCCTCCTTATGGCAACTATCTGGGCTATGCAAATCGATTTTATGTTCTTGCTAGCAGACACCAGGATGATGGCAATAGTCTTATCTCAGAAGCAGCAAAAATGCGAGATCAATAGACCTTTTTTGTGAAGACCAAATATTCGCTGATAGATATGGGAAGGGCTCCCCCTCCTCCCCTAAACACTGACGACCAAAATTGGCAGAAGGTTGGACGCAAGCAACCCAAATGCCCAACAAGTGGGGCGAATCATCAACCAATATGCCATGACCGTCGTCTATTGTGTTATATGGAGAAGGGTTTTTTAAAACCTACCCATAAAGACAAAACCATAAACCGAGGAAACACTCTCCGACAAAAAATTACAAAGAAGAATTTGTGGGGCAAGGAAACCCTAGCTAGACATTCCCTGCACCACCATCAGAAACCATCGGCCGATAAACAAATTAAGGGTTACCAATCAAAGCGTCCATCAGCCATAGAGGAAAGGCTAGTGATAGAAATTGACAATCAAATCCTAACAAAGCATCAGAGGCACTGTAAATAATTTGTCATCTTTTCTCGATGGGAAGGTATAGGTACCCCAGCCAAACAAATCGCTAAATGGTTAAAGACATCCTTTCAGGGCTTGGTAAGTATCGACATCCTCCTTGATAATTTCCTTTCAATAGAATGTAGCAATCTATATTTGAGAAATAGGCTTCTGAATGGGGATATTCCAGTATATAAGGATTTTTGCTTAGAATGCTCGGAATGACAACCCCTTTTTGATCCATCCCATTTTAAACTTTTTTATGGTAAATAGAGCAATATCAATTGATAACTTACCATTAGAACTTCGTAATATAGATATCTTAAGAATGATAGGCAATAAGTTAGGGAAATTTGAAAGTGTCAAAAAAACCCCATTTAAATTCTCAAACAAAATTCTCATGGTGAATATGGATATCAATATCAAAACTTTAAAAAACATAGTTTTAAAAATCAATAACCACATTTTAAACGTCGAACCTTCCTTTTATAATGGCCCCATCATAGATGTTATTCCTAGGAAAACCTCACCTATGATGTCATACCCTTGGTTAAAACATGATAAAGAGGGTGTCAAAATTAAATTCATGGAAGGAATTGGGGGTTTCACTCTAGAAGGCGATGAGTCTTTAAAAATAGAAACTAAGCATCAAGCCTCTGCAATGAATACGACATTGGATCGATGCTATGAGTCCTTATGTAAGGACTCCTTGAATAGGAAGAAAAAATCCCCCTTCCTCCCACCTCTGGAAGTAGTTATGACAAAAACAGTTGAACCTTGGAATAAGGAACAAGATTTAGAAGATGGGGAGATTAGGGAGCCACCAGTGCAAAAGGGACTGCCGTGTATATGCACTCAAGGGGAAAACCTAAATATTAACTTTGGAATAAGCATAGACTCGAGGAAGGAAATAGTGAGCCCCCTGGGGAATTCAACAAAAGCAAAATTATCCCTTTCAGAGCATCCATTGGTGAAGGAAATGTGTCCCCCTGTTAAGGATAAAGGATCTGAGCAAGAACAACCGACAACACAAGACAAGGATATGGAGGAAAGTGGGGGGGCAAAGGAATATAGACCACCCTAGAATATTGATTCAGTGGTGGCAGAAGTGGAAGAGAGTGAACAAGTAGAAAGGGAAGTCAACATTATTTGCAACTTTATTGGGGAAGAAGTAGTTAATGACCTAATGGAATAGTTTGTTGATGAGGTTTGTGACTCTGAAGAATTGGAAAGGCAAAGGGAGCTATATGTGAAAAATTTAGTGGATCATGCCATATTTGATATGGAAACAGAAGAATTGTTCATTAACCTAGATAATTTGGAAAATGAGAACTCAAACATTCTAGGCATTCATAATTCAGAGGAGAGCAAAGACTCTCCTGACTGTGCAAAGTCCATCAAAAGGAGGGGTAGGAGATCCCTTGCTGAATTAAGAGCCAAGGATGGGGAAGCTATGGGCCAATCCAAAATTTCATCACTATTTAATGTAGGGGAGGGGAAGTTCCTCCCCACAGAGCCATGAAACTCTTATCATGGAATATTAGGGGCATAAATGCCCCTAACAAGCAACAAATCATAAAATGTTGTATATCTGAATCAAAACCAGACATAATTCTAATCCAAGAAACTAAAATGAACCCAACCGAGATAGACCTCTTTGAGAAGAAATTAGATTTCAAAAAAGTGAAGTATTCCCCAGCACATGGGGCTTCAAGAGGCTTAGCAATCATTTGGGATCCTAGATATTCCTCTTTTACACCATCAGAGATAAAACAGAATTGGATAGGCGGAAAGGTAAACTGGTACAATACTAAGTTAAGATTTAACCTGATCAATGTACATGTCCCTATTCAGAACAGGGATAAAGTTCAAGTCTGGATGGAACTTGAGACTTTCTTAAGAAATAATTTGAATGGGATGTGTATTATTGGAGGATATTTCAACGCCATCACTAAGGCGTCAGACAAAAGAGGAGGTAGTAATAAGTTACCTACTATGGCACTCGACTTCACTGATTGGATCAATAGGAATTCTTTGTTGGAAATCTAGACAACGAAGAACACCTCTACATGGAACAACAGAAGGAAGGGCTTTAACAATATTGCTAAAAAGCTAGATAGATTTTTTATTCATGGGTGGCTTATGAATTTCAATTACACTATGGAAGCAAAGATCCTACCTTTATCCAGTTCAGACCATTATCCACTCCAACTTAACATTTTGGCAGAATAAGGTCCAAGAAAATGCCTGTTCAAATTTGAGAACATGTGGTATAAGGATGATAACATCATCAACCTGATTGAACAATGGTGGAGGGAATCAGTATTCTCAGACTCAAAGATGTATATTGTTGCAAACAAACTAAAGTTAATCAAAAGGAGGCTCTTGGAGTGGAATCGAGAGCATTTTGGTAACATCTTTGATAAGAAACTTTTAGTAGAAATGGACCTCAAGGATGTTAACAGGGAAGTTTTGGATCGAGGGATGGATGAACCTCTCTTCTTGAAGGAAAAAATATTACTAAAAGAGTATGAAGAGATTTTGGCAAAAGAATAAATCTTCTGGAGACAAAAATCCAGAGAAACTTGGTTGAAATATGGAGATCGCAACACAAAGTTCTTTCATAACAGTACCAAACAGAAAAGATGGGTAAACCAAATCTCTAACATTAAGAACTACCAAGGAGTAAATATAGAAGACCTGTCAGAGGTGGCAGAGGAAGCAGTAAGGTTTTCTGAAGGAATCCTTAACAATACAGCTGGTTCCAACGTTAGAGGCCAACATAATATAATTAGAAATATTCCAAAACTCATTGATGCAGAACACAATAGATGTCTACTTAAGAAATTTATAGAGGATGAAGTTAAATCTTCCCTCATGAAAATGAACCCAGATAAGGCTCCAAGCCCAGATGGCTTCCTAACTAGTCTCTTCCAAAAGTGTTGGGGTTTTATGGGTCGAGAGATCACGAAGGCCTTAGAGGGTGTTAGAAACTCAGGTAAGATCCTTAAGGAGACCAACAATACCTTAGTTTTGATTCTGAAAAAAGAGAAACATAATAGCTTTAATGAATATAGGCCCATAGCCTTGTGTAATACCCTTTATAAACTACTTACCAAAACTCTAGCAACTAGACTTTAGAAACTTCTCCCTATCATCATTAGCGAAGAACAAACTGGCTTTGTGCTTGATAGATCAATCTATGGCGAGGTAATCATAGCTCAAGAAGCTATACATTCGGTCCAACCTAATGGAGCACCAAGAATGCTGGTCAAATTAGATATTAGTAAAGCATATGACAAAGTGGATTGGATATTTTTATGCAAATGTTTGGAAGCATTTGGCTTTGCCAAAACTTGGATCAACCTTATCTTTGAATGCATATCCACCCCAAAATTTTATGCCCTGGTCAATGGCTCACCTGAAGGTTTTTTTAGTATCTCTAGGGGACTTAGGCAGGGAGACCCCATGTCTCCTATCCTCTTCATCATTATGGCAGAGGATCTTGGTAGGTCTATCTCAAAGGCTAGGGAAGAGGGTGGAATCGCAGGTATACCCATTACCAGTGGTCTAACTCCCATTACCCACCAGCAATTCGTAGATGATACAATGCTTTTTGTTTAGGGCGACATTAGGGAAGCAAGGGCCTTCAAAGGTATCCTCAAATCCTACATGGAAGCCTCAGGTCAAGAGGTCAATTTGGAGAAGTCAAAAGTGTTCATGTTCAACATAGAAACTGCATCTGAGAAAGAGATATGCAGGGTCTTGGAGATCAAGCCTAGTCTCCTCCCTTGAAAATATTTAGGCATCCCTTTGGATAAGGGGAGAAGGACATCTAAGTCTTGGGATCACGTGGTGGAAAAAATCAATAAGAGAATTAACACTTGGAAATGGAAATGGTTGTCCTCTACAAGCAAGGCAACCTTGGTCAAATCAGTTCTGGCAACAATGCCCATTTACCAACTATCTTGCCATAATTTATCGATTAAAAAATGGAATGAGCTAAATAAACACCTTAGAACTTTCTTTTGGAAAGGTGCCAATGATGATAAGAAAATATCACTCCTATCTTGGGATAAGATTTGTAGACCAAAAGAAGAAGGAGGAGCTGGCATTAAAAATATTTGTGACCAGAGCAGGGCCCTAGGGGTAAAATTAGTATGGAGAATGTTCAGACACCCCCATTTAGAATGGGCGAGAATCTTGTACCATAAATACCTTAAAGAAGACAACCCTATCCAAATATTTAGAGAAAACAATCCGCCCAGAGGCTCTCGCATATGGAACTTTATGCTGGAATGCAGAAATATTATCGCAGATAAACTCACATGGAACCTAGGGTCAGGGGAAGATGCCTTGTTTTGGTCAGACTCTTGGGGAGGGTATAAGGTGATCGATAAAATTCATGATTTTGGGCCTACAAGAGAACTCCTAGAATCAAATAGAGGGAAATTGATTGGGATCTACATTTCTCCCTCAGAGGATGGAGCGGGGTGGAAATGGATAGTCAGAGAAAATGAGGATATCCCTGTAAGGGATAAAAATAAACTCATGACAATCCTAAAAGATAGAAACATTTCCTTTAGTCTAGGCAAGGATAGGCTTGTTTGGGATGGCTCCAAGAATGGAGAATACAACTCCAAGGATGGGTATAATCACATCACTAAACCTCAACTTAGACCCAAGATGGAGCTACCTCTGAAACTCAGCTGGGACAGATACTACCTACCCAAGGCTGGAGTCTTCACATGGCTTGCTCTCTAGAATAAGCTCTTGACTGCTGAAAAATTTAGAAGGATGGGGTATGAGGGACCCAGTAGATGCCCTCTATGTGAAAAGGATGAAGAGGACACAAATCACCTCCTCCTTAATTGCAACTATGCAAACAAATGCTGGGTGCGGTTTACCCAGAAACTAGGCTGGTCCTCTGCCTTTCCTCATACTATTTTAGGAATGCTCAAAGCCTGACCCATCCTAAGAAGAGGTTGTCTATTTGAAGGCTTATGGATATCTCTTCCATCTACCATAATTTGAGAATTGTGGAAGGAAAGGAATGGACATCTTTTCAAAGATGAAAAATTAGAGGTGAATCGGTTAATCAATAAAATTGAGGCTGCTATGATCGAAAAAACCAACAGTATGATCAACTCCAGTCTAAAGAAGAATGCCATAGTAACTTATTGGGATGAGAAGATGAAGGGGAAATGGAAGGGACTATCTATCCCACCCTATATTGGGGATGGTTCTGAAGTAAATCTAAGGAAAAGAGCTGAATGTAAGTGGCAACCCCCAGGTGAGGGATGGCTCAAGCTAAACTTTGATGGGGCCTCTAGAGGCAACCCAAGGGTGGTAGGGATAGGATGATCTATCCATAACTGGGAAGGGAAGGAAACTTCCCTCGGGGCTTACCCAATAGGTAATAAGAATAATAATTGGGCTAAATTGGTTGCCCTGCTGGTTTACAGAAAGATGGGAGTGAAGAAATTGGAAATTGAAGGGGACTCAACAATTATTATCAATGCTCTAAGAAAAGGTAGTATGCCCAACTGGAGACTCAACTCACTATTGACATGGGCCACTGATTTATGCAAAGGTTTCGAGAGATTTACGATCAACCACATCTATAGGGAAGGCAACAAAAGGGTTGATGAGTTAGCTAATTTGGGAGATGATGGCATTCATCTTCCCTGAAGCTCTATCCTAGGTCCTCATCCAATGTTTTATATATAATGCAATATTATGGTTTTATAGCTTATTCTCATTAAAAGTTATTTATTTACACACACACACACACACACATATATATAGACCTATATTTATTTATTTATATATGTATAAACACTCATAATATCACAATATATATATATATATATATACAATTAACATCTACAATTTGATTAGCAATTTCTTTTATATATATAGGTATACATTCAAGATATAATCCAAAACTTATATATACCCTGCTAGATATATGAATATGGGTATATACATAATGTATAGATTTATATTTATATGTATAAACCATGAAATTTATACATAGATATATACATATCTATACATATGTATATATACATATTGATATATATTTTTTATTCAAGCATCAGATGATATATATACATATACATACATAAATGCATGTATATATGTATAGGTATATATAGGTATAGATATCACATATATTTATAGTCTCGGCACCCACCCACCTTCCCACCCTAAAGGCTTAAGCTATTTCAATGGAGATTGCCAGGAAATCATTGTCTTGGCGATCCTAACCATAATTGTGAGATCTTCCTCCCCCGTGATTATCTCGGAAATGATATATGTCGGCACTCATCAATCCACTTCGAATTGTGAAACCCGATCGTACCTTCTTCTGAGAATTTCACCTCGCCGGTTGAGTTGTGTCATTCATCTCTGCACATGTCGATTATGCATATATTAACTAGGCATTGAGCATGTACGATATTGAATGATGGAATCTCGAGGACGATCTTGCATTCATTTCTTTGCGATAAGCCTCTCAAGCAAGTACTATCTCCAATGTTTTAATCATTCCGGGTCATTCTCAATTAAATTCATCTCATCCTCACACCCGACTTTCGAGACAGACCTCTAGCTTTATAAAGATTGGTTTTTCTCTATCTCATCATTCTCTACTAAGCAAAATTCAAAATATCATGGACACTATACTCGAGCTCTCGAGCTCTAAAAGACAAATGACCATTCCTGGGGAAATAAAGGCAGCTCAGTTGATAGGCCTCTTGAAATATCCTCACGATCTAGTCATCAACGGAGTTACTCAAATTTTAGGGGTAGATTTCATCACCAATGAGGATAGGACCAGAGAAAATTCTGATATTTCCTCTATGTTCCTAGCCGTAGTACTCCATTTCGAGCCTAATAGGGATTTCATCAAGGAATTATGTTTAAAGTTTTTTAAGAATAGCATTCTCATAGAGCTTGACCGAGTAATGGTGAATGTTACTTCTGATCTCTTGGCCCCCAAGCCAAGACATTATGATATTTTCATGCGGAACAACCACCAGGTTCCTCAGTTCCCAATACTGATTCAGGATAATCCTACGAAGTTTGCCAACAGAAGGCCCATCATCCAGAGGAATGTCAACTTCCTAATGTGGTGGTTCAATGTGAAAATTCCTCCATACAACCACTGGTTGGCTATATACCTTTGTGACGAAGGTCTCAACATGGACATGATAGCCGAGATGGAGAATCTGAAATCTTCTGTATCGCCAAAGGGTTCTCCATCGGACCAGGCAGGGGCTCGAGGGAAAGGGCTTGCCTTTTGAGTAAGTAGGGGATGTGACATTTTGGTTAATCTATGCATAGCTAGTTCGTATAAAATACTTGTATGCTTTACCATTTCTAGATAAGAGATGAATTATCTTTTGAAGATATGTTTATAGTATCAGACACTCAAGATATATATTATTATATGCAGACGCTTAAGACTACTTCAATGATATGCAATACATCTTTATAGCAGCTTTCCCATATTTGTACATTTGATTCTAGGCTGTAGATAATTTGCAATAATATGCTATAGGGTGTATTAATGAAGTATCTATCTCAACATAAGTATACACACATAGATGCAAGCGTGTTCATATAATGCAAGGCAGATATATAAACACGCCTGCATTCCATGTGGTTATAGGTATGATGTTGTAGATACCCCTGTTAATATTTTTGATTACGTTATCACCTTCATGTATTGGGGATCATGTGGAGGGGGTTCATTGGAAACCATCATCTCTCTTGATTTTTTGGCCACGGTTGTCATGGCCCTAGCTCTTTCCATATTCTTATTGTAATAGTAGGCAATTTTGATAGAAAACCTTATTCTGAGAACATTAAGGGGCTTCGGTTTCAGGTGGAGCTGATGTAGGCGGCTAACTTCCTCTCTTAGTTTTACATGGTTAAAAGGTACCCCAAATTTGAGTTTGCAGGATAGTATTGCTCTGTGTTTGCAGCATGCAGTATCAAATTTGCTCACCCCCGCTTGGTCAGCACTCGAACAACTCCTTGGTCTCCCCGCTCGCCCTCACCATACAAAGGCTTCACATATTACTCAGATCACTTATGTAGAAGTCATGGTTAAAATATCGACAACAGATGTATTTCTCAAATTATTATTGTAACCCCTTAAGAAGTCAAATTTCTAGCTAACAAGGACTTGAAAATTAATTCCAGGATTTTTCCTTGGGCAAGACCGAAGGTTTTCTTCATTCGATTCTTTCCTACCGATGCCCACACCAAACCAAATTTGTACATTTACGTAATTATTTTTTAGTTAATAAAGTTTATGGCCTCGACCCATTATCGATCCAAAAATAATAATAATAATAAAAATCAAATCTGAAAATTGATCTGAAAAATTATGCAATCCACATGATAAATTTTAGAATTATAGATTAGGGTTTTTGTAAATTAAACCACTAAATTCATGTAATTCAATTTGGAAATGCGATCTAGGAGGGAAAATTTGAATTTCAAATTAAATGAATAATCAGATCTAAAATAATAAATGTAAACTAGACATCCCACAAGTTCAATTTTAGAATTAAAAATTAGGGTTTTGTGAATTCAACCTCTAAATTTTTAAAATTCAATGAAAAATTAAACTTGCAAGTGTAAATTGGAATTTTAAAAGCATAAACACTCAGATCTAAGAACGTAAATCAGAATTATAGGTGTAAGGAATCGGGTTCACCAAAATGTAATGGGTGAAAGATTAGGGTTTCCACCGCAAGAAGGATGAAGACCGCTAATTTTAACTTGGAGACCAAAACATTAAAGAGGAAGGTAAAACCAATGGATCTAGCCACAAACCAACAAGGATAAGGGTTGAGAATTCTATTGGATTTACTAGAGTTGATTGGATTTCCCTCTTTTGAGTTGAATTATGAAAATGCTGAAATTAGGGTAAATGTGTTGGAATTGATGTAAAAATGCATGAACAGTAAGCTCGGTCATCAGATCGAGCCACGAACCTAGATCTAAGGAATATAACTGTATTTGGATCTGTTCCTAGAAGAATCTCCCGATTCATCAGGATCGTAGCAATGGTCACTTTGGTCCTCCACACTTTTTGCACTCCAATGGAGTATTGATTCATCACTGTAAATAAAGCCAATTCTGAAGATCACATCTTCGTACCTATTCCTGCGCACAATAGAGAAGGGAAATAGGTTGGGAATATGTGTTTGCCTTAGGTCAAACCCCAGTTTTGGAATTAACCATGAAATATGATTGAATTGTAGTAATTGAAATGTTCTCCTTTTGAGGGAGATGTTGAATAATGACTGAAACACAAATGCTATACCTCCTTGTGAATTTTTGTTTGTCTCAACATAGAATTAGGGTTTCACGAAGTCTTTGATAACATGGAACATGAATGTCAACTCCAATGCTTGAATCTTGACCTTATCTCAGCTCCAATGCTTGAAAGAAGACTGATTGCTTTCTCACTTGCTTGATTGCTTGAATTGATGTGTGTATATGCTCAAATGTATTGAATGTATATCAAAATGAGAAGGGTAGACCTCCTTTTATAAATGCTCGTTGAAAAACAACTTAGTATTCTTGACTTTTGCAACTATATATAAAGGACCATCAAGTGCCCTGATAGTTTCACTGGAATCAAATGTGATGGAAAGTTCTTTAGGGATTTTCTGTTGTTCCACAAAGTTAATCACATTCGGAGTCATAGACACAAGATCATCAGGTGAGACAGAGGAATCATTAGTATCAATCACATTAGAGGTATGAGAAGGTAATGGATTAGTAAAAATCTTAAGATTTTGGTTAGGAGGAGCTACAGATGTGTTACCTTTATCATTCACACTAGAAACAGAGATAGTATTATTATCAATCAAATCTTGAATTTTACCCTTTAAAGCAAAACATTTTTCAGTATCTTGCCCAGGATGACGATGAAATTGACAAAAAGATTTGTTATCAAAATAGGGTGAATTAATCTTTGCAGGATCTATTTGCCTTATAGGAGGGAGAGTAAGCACATTTTGTTCCAATAACTTATTCATAATACTATGCAATGATTCATTCAAAGGAGTAATCTTTCTTTCTTTCTTGAAAAACTTAGAAATAGGAGGCACACCTGATGCTGCATTCACATTGTTGTTGATGATGTTTTCATTGAATTTAATTGACTCTCTGTTCGGTTTAAACTTCCCAAATGGTTGTTGACTACTATCACCCTTATCACTCGGAGCCATAGGATTTGCTTGTTCCATTTGACTCACAGTCAGTTGATAATTGTGAAGAGTTGCGCACAACTGTTGGAAAGAAGTAAACTCAGAAAACAGAAGTTTTTCTCTAATATCTTTTTGTAAATTAGAAATAAAGATTCTTTGAATATCATTGTCAGGTATTGGAAAGGAAATTTGAGCATACAAATGCTTATATCTACCAATGAAATCAGTCACTTTTTCTTTAACACCTTGTTTACAGTGCATTAAATCAATCAAAGTAATTTTAGGACTTATATTGTTTTGAAATTGTTGAATAAAAGCATTTGCAAGTTGTTCGAAAGAAGTAATAGAATAGGAAGGCAACGAGCAATACCATTGTAGGGCTTTATCTCTTAATGTTCTAGTAAACAGTTTTGCAAGCAACCTTTGGTCATAAGCAAAATCGGTACATATTGTTTGAAATGTCTTAACATGTGTTAGAGGATCACCCTTACCATTATAAAGCTCCAATTGCGGGATTTCAACATGTTTAGGGGGGATAGCTCGAACAATGTCAAGAGAAAGTGGGCTCGCAACATCAAATGTGGGCACACTAGTCTTAGATTGATTCATAGAGGCAATTTGTTGCTGTAAAGAAGAGACAGTTTGTGCAAGATTGTTGATGGTCGCTTCAGTCGAAGAGTTCATATTAGGCATGTTAGATTGTGATGGAGGTATTATGTTATTGAAAGAAGGTATTGATTGAGAGTAAGGTGGTGGGACACTATGATAGTTAGTCATAGGAGATGATTGGAAAGGAGGAACACTGCAAGGAGGAATGGAATGGTTAAATGAATTGCCCCCTTGTGTCATGTTCATTTGTGGAGATATAATAGGAACACTCATTGAAGGAATGAATGAAGAAGTTGGATTGAATGAAGGAAGAGGGTTGATTGAAGAAGAAGGATTGCCCCCATGACTGGTGATCACAGGTGGAATGTCTTGTATTGAAGTAGTCATTATGTTTGATGTAAAAGTAGGTATACTAGCAACAGAAGTCGTCAAAGGAATATAATGATTAACTTGAGTAGGAGGTTATGTATAACCCAAAGTTTCAGCACAACTCTTCATAGGCATCACATTCGAATCCACAATGTGTGCAATACCACGCAAAATATCAATTCCATTCTTATCACTTTGAACCATACATTTTAGACCCTCAATTAATGAAAGAGCTTCACTATCAGGGTATTCTTGAGACATCCATTGTCGAAAATCATCAAATTGGTTATCCAATTTCGAAAATTGTTCTACAGAAACCTCATGGAGAGCTTCTTCATCATTAAGAGGATTAGAGGAATTACCCATGTCCTCGTTATAAAGGCCATTCAAATTAGGTTCCATCTCCTCAGTAATTAAACCTTGGAAAGACTTAATTCTAAGGCTTCGTCTAACGAGAATAGTGTAAGTAGGGCTTATTGTTGTAAAACTCATGCACTAAAGAGAGAGAGAAGATTTTGAATTTTATAGGTAGCAAATTTCAATAAAATCAGCCAATCTCCTAGATTTAAGCTGTTTTATACGATCAGGACAATCTCCCGAAATTTCGGAAAAAAATGTCAGGGACCGTGGCAAACGGAGTGCACACGGTCCTCGCAACTTTTTTCAAAATTTTCAGGGATGAAAGTTATGATGATTTTAAAGCTAATCTGAAAAAATTGAGTGATTTTATGATTTGTAGATAGGCCAAATTAAAGTTGCAATCTCAAAATTGAACCCTACCAAGATTGTTGAAAAATGCAAAATTTGAATTTTGAAAAAGGAGAGGGAAACTGAAATTTTGAATTTTATGATTTTAGAGGGAATACTGAAAGCAATGCAGGCTTTGAAAATTAACAGTTGACTCGATTTCATGCAAAATTCAAATTTGAAAGTGGAAATCAAAGTTGTTGCAATTGAACACTTAATTTCAAAAGTCACAAATTGTAAAAATTTGAATAAAGCACTGAAATTTTGAATGAATGCCAACACACTTTTCAGATTTAGGACAGTAAGGAACACAATTTTGATATGAATTTCAATTTCAACAATTTTTGAATGATTATAAGCCTTTATCCAAGAAATCACTAGACCAACTTTGACTTTAATTTTGAAAGTGTTAGAATTGATAAAATCAGCCAAAATTCTGGATTTTAGCAGAAAAATACAGTAAGATCTAGCTCTCAAAATTTCAGAAAAAATGTCGGGGACAATGGCGCTCGGGGTGCACACGGTCCTCGCAACTTTTTTCCAAATTTTCAGGGATGAAAGATATTGTGATTTTGTTGCGGAATCCAAAGTTATAGCTGATTTGGAGGTATTTTGATCAGTGAAATCATCAATCAAAGGCTGAGTCAAGAGGGTTTTTAAAAATTAGGGTTTTAGCACTTGACCACTTAATTTTCAAAATTAAAGCACAAATATGAATTGACAATTTGTAATTGAAGGGTAGATCTGAAACAACCATTAACAATTAAACATTTCACAAGCTCAATTACCAAAAAGGAAATTTTAGGGTTTTTATGCAATCAACCTCTAAAATTTGCAAAAGATCAAACATGGAAATGTAATTAAGGAAGCAAATTTTTCAGATCTAACCATGAATAATCAAAATTAGGATGTTCACGTCGGGTTCACCAAAATGTAAAGCGGAAAAATCGAACCCTAGTTGTTCTCCCCTCCCCAACTCCAAGGAGAGAGAAGGGGGGTCACTAGGGTTGATGGTTTTCACTTAGGAGAGACTTTACATTCAAAAGAGGGGTTGAAACCCACAAGATCCAATCCCACACAATGCAGGATTGGATTCTAAATGAGTTTCAAGGGTTAAGACATCAAGGATACCCTCTTTTGTAAAGAATATAGATAGAATGATTGAACTAGGAATGTATGTAGAAGCAAGAAAGATTCGCTTGTAAATGGAGATAGGGATATGGGATGAAGCTGCAGACCTGGAATTAGCAATAAAATGTTGAGACAATGCTGTTCTGCAAATTTGAGCAAAAGTTGACGAGATGATGGCGCCCGGTGTGCACACGGTCCTCCAAAAAATCCGCGAAACGAAGGTGGATCTGTTCGTCTCTGCACAAGGATTCCAGATCTTCAATTATAGCCGCGTACCTGCAACCTACACACAGAAAAGAGAGGACGATTGGGGGGTTAGGGATTAGGGGTTTGCCTTTAGGTCAAACCCCGGTTTTGGAATTAACCAAGAAATGAGAATGTTGTAAATGTAAATGTTTGTAATGTAAACAAGTATTGATACCTTGTTGTAAGAATGTTTGTATTCTTACATGTGAAGGTGTAATGAATGTTGTATGTTGTATGTTGTAAGTGATCTCCTCTTCAATGGTTGAATCCTTGTCTTTGAATGCAACACTTAGCCTTGAATGGAGACTTAGAATGCTCAATTGCTTGAAGGAATGCTTGAATGCTTGAATGTTTGAATATCGCTTCCGCCTCTTGCCCTTGCTTATTTCCTTCCCCCCTTTCTAGGAGAGGAAAAGTAGTTTATATACTTGTCAATTAGGGTTGAGAGACTAATTTTCCTGACCTTAGGCCGACCTAGAAACATTATTTTCCAATTTGCAAACTTCAAGACCCGATGCCCAAAAGGAGACTGGGCCCAAAATAGGGCCAGGGACCAGGGCGCTGGGCGCCATGGTCCCACCTCCCGGGACAGCAGGGTGCAAGGAGGGATCATGCCAAGGTGCAGAAAAATGCAGTTTTTGATGTCACAAGCAGGTTTCGGGGTCTCCATTCAGGTTCAACATTGCGTCGCCATCGTGAAGACCCAAATGCAGTCGAAATTGCAAGTGTTGCAATTTTAGGATGCTACACCAAACAATCCACAATCAAAATTATAGCCTCAAACAACTTGCTTGAGATTCTAATTCTAAAATTGAACCCCCATCACAACACTCTCTTAGGAACTTAGCCTATCTTAATTCAGTTATCCATCGTTCAAGCTATTTCAACTCAATCCATAGGTATAGTTTGCTTCGTAATCATTTTTTATTGAGAACTTAACTTATCTCAAATAGAAATTCAATCATCAAGATCAACATTGAACCTCAATCATAGAATCAAGTGCATAATCAACCATCCAATTGAACATTAAAAAATACTTGTTCATTCCTATACTTGGACTTAGAGTTATCACACTCCATCCAACCAATCACATCACCTTTATATTACAGTGACCACACATTTTAAACTTAGAAAAATCATGGAAAAATAACAACATCCTCCAAAGTACACTACTAGTTTTCCACAATACAGAGAACCTCAACATGTCACAATGTAAATAGGACCATCAAATCTTACTAACCCTCAAAATTTAGTCTCCATTGAGGAAAAATGGTCTCCCAATTTGAATATTCTCCTAGCATTCAAGAGTTTTTGGACAAACCTACTAGTATGGATATGACATTGGACCACCTCATAGATGTGCATAAGAACACCATCTTACTCAACCTCCTCATGCATGGTGCAAAAATTCCACCAAGATTTGACATATCCCATTTTTTAAGAAATTGTTAAACCTACTACCCAATAGTCTCTTCCTATAACTCCTTGGGGCCCTCTATTTAAGCTTGGTAATGATGTAGTGATTTAGATACTTCCTTCTCCTATTCATATTCCTACATTGGGACTTAGATCAACACTCATCCCCAACATTGGGTACCATTCTATTTCCTCAAAAAATCCTCTTTCATTACCACAAATATACAACCATCCATTCCCCAAACATTGATCCATACTACCCCAAGGTAATGCATTGATTCCCCTATCACACACCTTATCACATCAGCTAGACCACTCAAAATAACATTCTTACTTTAGCATTTTTTTCATATTCCTTGATCTTAGCTAGATCAGTCGGAGGAGTATAAACATTCTCAACAGATTGTCAAACACCAAACCCTAATGAGGTGAGATAAGATTCCATGCTTACGTTCTAGAAAGTGTAGTTTGTTCCATCAAACTGAGGTGCCTTGTATGAATGAGATCCTTCTTGTGCCATCCAAAATTTTCCTCAAGTTGTTAGGCTTCTTCTAAGGAACTTGGCTCAGATACCAATTATTAAACTCACAAGAATACTAAGAGGGAGGGAGGGGGGTGGTGAATCAATATTCAATTAAATTTAAAACCCTTCACCATCTATGTCAATTCAAATCCTTACTCAAAAATAGATTGGAAATAATGAAACAAAACATTCACCACATTTTCATAAGAAGATACCAGACTTACGTGGTGTAGCATCATAAACTATCATTGGGCCAATTTACACCTCATGTTTGTTACCCTACTTTAGTGCATCTCTCCCTCATCTCCTATTTGGGTCCATCCAGTGCCTTAACTCCAACTTTTATGCCATATACACCTACAAAATGACTCTCTAGAGGGGTGTCCTCCCCTCTGGGCCAAAATATTGGTCCCTAACTAAGGAGGAACAGGGCGCCAACACCCTGGTCTTGGACCAGATTGCCTTGGTCCCCCTCAATAAGATCCAAATTTTAAGTGGAGGGTGAGACCTATCTCTCAAGAGGGAAATGAATTTGGTGGCTATATGTGACAGTTGGAGCTCAACCTAATCAATAAATTGACCTAGATCCTCATATATAAAGACATCAATCGATTCATTTCTATCCTAAAAAATACTCCAAACATTCGACCTAAGACATTCGAGCATTGGAGTGTTCATCATCAAGCATTTCTAGAGATTTTTGAGGCTTCATTTTCTTCATTCAATAATTGTGGAGCAAAAAAATAAAATTCATATGCAAACATGTGTGTGTGATTAGGGTTTTATCTTGTTCATGTCATTTCATATAACATATATGTGATTACATTCAAGAAGAAAAGCATCATTATCAGTCATTGCAGATCTGAGGTATATCCTTCCATTATTCATTTTAGTATTTGCAATATTTCATTCAATGTTAATTCCTAAACTGGGGTTTGGCTTAGGAAAACCCCTATTCCCAACCTATTTCCCCTCTCTAGTGTGCACAGGAACATGTACAGAGCTGCGATCTTTAGAATTGGATTTATTTACAGTGACAAATCAATCCCCCATTGGAGTGCGAAAAGTGCAGAGGACTAGATCAACCATCATCTCGGTCTCGACAAATCAAGAGCTCCTTCTGGGAACAGGTCTAAATGCTCTTATAATCCTCATATCTAGGTTTGTGGCTTGATCTGATAGTTGTAGCTCACTGTTCACTCATTTTTACTTTGATTCCAACACATTTACCCTAATTTCAACATCTTTAATAATTCAATTCATCTCAAGGGAAAGAAGAGGAACATTCAACATCCCTGGAATTAGATCAAAATCTAGATCTATTAGGTTTATATCTATCTAATTCCTATCTTTCCCTAATGTAATGGCACCCAAGTAAAAATTAGAGGTTTTCATACATCTAATGGTGGAAACCTCTAATTTTTTACCTTTACATATATGGAAAACCCAATAAGGGAAAATCCATAGTGAGCACATTGCTTGGAGTTACTATCCAAATCCAGCCTCACAATAATATAAACAAGATTACAAATTTGTTTTAGGGATGCAACCCAAGGAAGCTACAACTCCTTGAATTACCATTTTATGGCTACAACCAAAGGAAGTTCACTACTCCCTAATAATTATAACACTTACAAAAAGAGGCTACAACTTCACAGTATTATGGATGATTAGTGAATTTCCAATGCAACACTTCTACTCCATTAGCTACCTTTGGTTTACTGCCTCTAGCATACTTTTGGTATTATTCGAATATAGATACCTTCATCTCACTACTTTCGATATGCATTAAGAATTTCTCTACACACTCCTTAATCACACACACTTACAACTGATTTGATCTTTCATTTATATTCTCCACAAGCACTAACAACCTTCTCCAACCAATGCTATAAGATTTCTAGAATACATGCTAATATTGTTTATAGTTTCTATATTTGATTGTGTGAGCAATTTTTAAACATCAATGTTTTGAATCACATAGTGTGATCCAAAACATTGATGGTTAAAAATTGCCCACACAATCAAATCTAGAAATTGTAAACAAACCTTCTCCAAGTTGCCCAAGATAAAACATGTAGACACAAAGCATACATTGGACAAAGAAAGCCCAAAAAATTTCGCAGTGATGGGGAAGTAAATGCAACTCAAACTAGAAGATAAATGAGACCCAAAACATTTTAGCACACCTTTCCATGTTGGCGTAGATCACAAAGCATTGGCACAAATATTCCAAGTCAACTAGACAACTATTTAACTTCTCATACATCCATTTCAGTCAACAAATAGTACCAAAAAGATCAGGAACCACAATGTGGATTACAAAATACAGCCGCATAAGAATCATCATCATTCTTAAAAACTTATTTTTCACTATCGAGTTCAATTGAGCCAACACAAACAAATAGATCTTGAAACCTTAGCATCCCTTGCAAACCAGTCAATATACTCTTGAGATATAACAACTAGATTCACACTTGAGGTATACTTGAGCACCTAAAAAATTGAGAAGTAATGTATATACAATATGATAGTCCCCCAAACCCCAAGGATAAAAAATTAAGTATGGAGAAATGTAGAGTATTCCTCTAACCTGTACTGACAACCAATGAAACTATATTCACTTAGCACATCTTAGAAATAATGGTATTGACATTTGTGACTTGAAATGAGAAACATACAAATTGCACATCCTCCTTTGTCATTCTTCCAAATCATAAGATCATCTTCAGATGTACAGAAATGCAGTACAATCTCCTAAGCCAAAGACACTGAAACTGGCACAACCTACTTGAGTTGTATCATTGCAACTCATTCAAAGCTCATTCAACATCCAACTATGAACTACATATCAACACTTTTGACATCCACCCATGAACCATCATTTATCAGGAACACATACTACAACAACATGTCAAACAAGGCATATTTGACATTCAACTATGAACTACATATCAAAACATTTGATCAACACATTTGACATCCACCCATGGACCATAATTCATCAAGAACATGTACTACAACAACATTCTAAATGAGGCATATTTAACATCCAACCATAAACATCAAAAGCAAGTATGCAACACAACATTGCAACTTATCAACTCAACTCAACTCTTCATTAAGAACAACACATTGTCACCACTACTACAACAATCTCATATAGCATTACAACTTCTTAGATCAGAAAACAATCACAAGTTAATATCAATGACAAAACACTATCGCCATATCTATACTAATCTCCCCCTTACCCATGACACGAGTTATCTCCACCAATACCCCCCTTAGTCATACAAGTGTATAATTGGTTAATATATCATCTAGGTTGACATTAATGACAACACACTGCTCTATATCTGCAACATCAACCTCATCAATGAATGGGTTGTGAGCTCACTGTAGTTAAGATGAGAGAGGGGGGGTGAATCATAAAAACTCACAATACAATATATTCACCAGGTTCAGCCTCAGTAACCTTTACTAATATGCAACTATGACTGTAAATCATTCAATACTCATAAACAGATACACTTAAAACATCATAACACATTTAACACCAGATTTAATGTGGAAACCCAAATAGGGAAAAACCACTATGGGATTTCGGACCCACTAAGAAATATACCCTTCTAGAGTATGCTCGGTTAAAAGCTAATCCAGTTACAGATTACAAAAACACATTACTAGATGTGACCCGGTTAAGGGATTTCCCTCAGACTTGTTAGAGTCTTGCACTTTGTTAGAAGTGACCTTTGTCAAAGGATTTCAAACACTCATTTAGAATGTTACCTTGCTAGAGGGTTTACAAATAAGACTATTAAGTCCACTTAGTTAAGAGATTTCCTGTCACTTAAAAAATAAATAACAGTAATAAAATATATCTGCAACTTCACATCTGAAATGCTAAAGCAGATTCTATATGCTCAAAACAATCTTTTCATAAGACTTATCTTGCTTCTTGCTGGGCTTCTCAATCTATTCTTCAATCAAATCTTCAATCTTCTGTGCTCGGTGATCACTACTGTCGTGTCACTGTTCTTCTATTTTTCCCGCATTCATTGTTCATCAATAGTTTCTTATTTATGAACAATACCTAACCGCCTAATCTCCTTGATCACATTTCCCATGATCAATCTTAGCCATCAGATCTTAAAACGTGACTAGGTTCATTGTATCCTTCGATCTGAAAACGATTTACCTTGCCTTGGAACTTGTGCTAGGTTATGACCGTTCAATCTGCGATGTAGATCTTTTCTCTTGTATTTTCGATGTCGTAGATCCTCAACAAACTTCTTGCACGACATACCAATCATCTGATCAACTCCAGCTCATTGGTATTCTACATTTAATAATGTATTTATGCATCCAATGCATTCAATTATTACTCGGTAAATACTGAACTTTACTTGGTAGATATTTTGCCTTCTTTAACCGATAGTGATAACCTTAGGGTTTACCGACTAGCATCTTACTTGGTAACATAGAACAGTATCAAGCCTTAACTAATTCTATAGCTTGAAATCTTTTCTCCTTCTTTTTCAGTCTTTGAATACTCATATATAAGATATCAAAACAATCAAAACAACATAATCTCATCACTGTCTAACTCGGTAATAGTTGCCCAATTGAATAACTTATTATTCCCCTTTTATTTTCACATTCATTCTGTGTCTCTTACCGACATCTTTATACTTATGAAAACATACTCATTAAGATATGACAACATCATACTAAATCAGAAAATCAATTGCTTGACATCAATGACAAAATAATGTTATTAAGAGAGTAATCATCCTTTCTCAATTATATCAACAATCTTCAACAACCTTCTCAATATCCTCATACCAACAAACTTACTGAGATGCTAACAATCTCCCCCTTTGGCATTGATGGCAATACCAACATGATTTATTTCAATTGATTCGGATTCGGATTGTTGTTTAAACTTCTCTAAAAATTTTTGGAATTCTCTCCCAGTCATTAGTCTTCTCCCAGCTTCTTCTGTTAGTTCCTTACAAATTAGTCTTCTCCCCATTTGACAACAATGCCAAAAAGAAAAACTAATTCATGATTTCTTCCTTTGTGAAGTAATTTCCTTGCAGTCTCATTCACGGTCAGAGCATCTTTGTCTTCAATCACTTTTTCTTGTACAACTTTAGGCAACCTCCTAAAGTGTGTAAAGCAACATCAACTCATAAATAGTTATCCTTTAGATTCATATAATTGATGCTTTCACCGAACTCTATCAGTGAGTACTAGATAGGGGTAGGACCCCTAACTGACTTCTGAGATACTCAAAAGTGTCCCTTGGCAATGGCTTTGTGAAAATATCTGCTATTTGTTCCTTTGAACTGATACATTCCAGCACAACTTTCTTCTCTTGAACTTCTTCTCTGAGATAATGATACTTTATAGAGATATGCTTTGTCTTAGAGTGCATTACCAGATTCTTTGAAATGTTAATGGCACTAGTATTATCACAGAATATAGTTACTAGCTCGGTAACTTTCTCATTCATACCTTCCAACAGTTGTTTGATCCATGCTATATTGGTACAATTCAATGTTGCAGCGACATTTTCAGCTTCAGCTGTTGATTGTGAAATGCATCCTTGTTTCTTGCTAAGCCAACTTACTAGTCTATCTCCCAAAAAGAAAGCTCCACCGCTTGTGCTTTTCCTGTCATCAGTGTTTCCTACCCAATCAGCACTAGTATAGACTTTTAAGTCAAAAACATTTCTCTTTTGATATACTAAGCCATAATCTTCAGTGCCTCTCAGGTATCTGAAAATTCTCTTGATTGTTGTCAAATGAGTTTCTTTGGGATCTGCAGAAAATCTTGCAACTATACCTACTACATGTGCTATATCTGGCTTGTTGTGAACCACATATTGCAACTTTCCAATCATAGATCAGTAAAGTGTCTCATCAACAGACACAGATTCATCACTCTTTGATAGTTTACAATTGGTAGTCATAGGAGTACTTACAGGTTTAGAATCCTCCATTCCAAATTTCTTCAAGATTTCCTTTATATACTTGGATTGGGTAATGAAAATCTCATTTTTCATTTGCAGTATCTGTAAACCTATAAAATACTTTATTTCACCAATTAATGACATCTCAAATTCTTTGCACATTTCATTTCCAAAGTTCTTGCATAAGGAGTCATTTCCACAAAAAATAATATCATCAACAAATATGGCTGAAAGCAGTATACCATTGTTTTCATCATTTTTCATATACATGTTGTTGTTTTGACTTGTCCTTATAAACCCAATCTTGATCAAATAAGAGTGCAGTCTTTCATACCATGCTCTAGGTGCTTGCTTTAAACCATATAAAGCTTTGTTCAACTTACATACCTGATCTTTATTCTTGTCTTCAATAAATCCTTCAGGTTGTTCAATATACACTTCTTCTTCTAGTATACCATTCAAAAATATAGATTTAACATCCATTTGATATACCTTGAATTTTTTGTAAGCAACATATGCCAACAATGTTCTTACTCCTTCAAGTCTTACCATAGGGACAAAAGTCTCACCATAATCAATTCCTTCTTCTTGAGCATATCCTTTGCAAACTAGTCTTGCTTTATTCCGAATGACCTCTCCTTTTTCATTTAGCTTGTTTCTGAAAATCCACTTTGTACCGATTACATTTTTCTCTTTTGGTCTTGGGACCAGTGTCCATGTTTCATTCTTCTTGATTTGTTCAATTTCTTTTGTCATAGCATTTATCCAATCTTCATTACTAAATGCCTCTTTTACTATCCTCGGTTCAAATTCAGATATCAGACATGTGTTTTGTCTCAGTTTGTTCCTTGTCATCAGTGGATCATCCTTATCTCCTATAATATGACTTGATGCATGATTTCTCTTGACATACTTGGCTAATATGGGCTCGGTATGCTCTATTTGATCTTCTTCATCACTCGGTAACTGAGTATTTTCTTCATTTTCTTCATCAACTTTCTCGGTAGAATTTCTCACTTGAACATAAACAAATTCTTCATAATTTTCTGGTTCTTTGGAATTTCCTTCATCATTTCTTTCTGCAAATTCATCAATTTTCACATTTGCACTTTCTACTATTTTGTTAGATGATTTGATCAGACATTTAAATGCTTTACTTCTAGAAGAATAACCAAGAAATGTTCCTTCCTCGCTTTTCTGATCAAACTTTCCATTTCTGTCATCTTTGTGAAAATAACATCTACTTCCAAATATTTTAAAATAACTTACATTAGGTTTCTTATCATACCAGATTTCATATGGTGTCTTCAAAGTTCCTTTCTTCAATTGTACTCAGTTCAGGGTGTAAATTGCAGTGTTGATTGCTTCTCTCCAAAATGTTTGAGGTACCCTCTTTTCTATCATCAGGGTTCTGGCACAATCTACAGTTGATCTGTTTCTTCTTTCAGCTATCCCATTTTGCTGAGGAGTTCTCGGTGCAGACACTTGTCTCTTTATACCATGATCATTGCAAAATAGGTTAAATTCATTAGAAATGAATTCTCCTCCTCTATCAGATCTTAGACATTTCAATTGTCTTCCTGTTTCTTTTTCAACTCTATCCTTATACCATTTGAACATTTGAAAGGCTTCTGATTTTTATTTTAAAAACATGACTGGCATCATTCTTGAGTAATCATCCACAAATAATATGAAGTATTTATCTCCATAATAACTTTGAACTTTCATAGGACCACAAAGATCAGTGTGGACTAGATCTAAAATTCCTTTAGAAGTGTAGGACTTACTTGTAAAGCTTGACTTTGTCATCTCGCCCATCCGACATCCTCGACATATTGTATTCTCAGGTTTTTCCAGGTTCGGTAGACCTCTTACTCGATGCTTCTTACTTATTTTGATCATGTTATCAAAATTTACATGACAAAACCTTTTATGCCATAACCAGGTATCTTCTAGTTTAGCATATGGACAATTGTTCTGAGTTGAGTCAAGATGAAATGTATTACCTTTTGTTTGTGTCCTAGTAGTAGCCAACTTTCCATGTTTGTCATGAACTTTGACACATCCCTTCTAGAATTCTATTCAGTATCCTATATTGTTTAGCTATGCTACACTCAACAAATTGTATTTCAAACCTTCAACCCAGTATACATCATCACATTTAGCATTATCAAGAAGTGTTATAGATCCTTTACCTTTCACCGGACATGGTGCATCATTACCAAATCTTACATATCCTCCATCATAGTCTTCTAATTTAACAAACTTGTGTTTATCACCTGTAATGTGATGTGAGCATCCACTATCTATGATCCAAGAATCATTTTTATTTATGTGAGATATTAGGGCTTTTTCTTCATACCTTTCTTCATCTGATCCATCTTTGATAGCCACATAAACAACTTCCTCTGTATCAGTCCCATCAGATTTATCATCGTTGGATTCCTCATCAGCTACTAGGCATGTCTTTCTATCTTTCATTCTGAAGTCTCAGTGTCCCCTGTATTGGTTGTCTTTCTGTCTGTCATCTCGGTATTCTCTCTTTTCACTAGATTCCTTGTCAGAACAGTTAGAAGCCATATGTCCTATTCTATCATAGTTAAAACATTTTAAAGGTAACTTTCCTTTATACTTATCTTTGCCTCTCGGTAACCTTTTGGCTAATAATGCTTCAAACTCTTCTTGCTTTCTGATTTCTTCATATAGTTTGTGTACCTCTTCCATGTTTTTGCGAAATCATTCACTTGCTCCACTGTGATTTCCTTCAGTATACTTATACATTCTATCATTGTAATCATTAGATTCACCAATATGAAAAGAACTGAATGCAGATTCAACTTTATTTACCGAGGACCCACTGCTATCAAAATTACTTAGCTCAAATGCATGTAGCTTACCGATAGTAGCATCCAAAGAGACCGACATGTTTGGCACATACCTTAATTCATTGATTGTAGAGACTCGAATGACATAAGCGGGTAGAAGTGTTCTAAGCAACTTACTTGTTACATCCTTTTCTTCAATAGTTCCTCCTGCTCCTTTGATTTGATTGAGAGTTTCCTTTAACCTTGTACTATATTGGGTTATGTTCTCACCTTCATTCATTCTCATGGATTCAAGTTGACCTCTTAGACTGTCTACTTTTGCTCTCTGAACATGTTCATCACCACCATACACAGATATAAGCTTGGTCCACATCGTTTTGGCATCATTGCAGCCTTCTAGATCATTAAACTCTGAGTTGGTTAGTGCTGATGTTATTTCAATCATAGCTTGAATATGTTCTTTCTTTTCCTTTATCTCTTCCATTGTCATCAGGTTGGTGCTAGGTGCTATGTAATCATTCTCTAGATAATATGTTGCATATTCTCCAATTCCTAATAAATGCAGCTTCATCCTTTTCTGCCATGTGGAGAAACTTGACTTGTTTAGCTTTGGTGCATCCCTTTTATACATCTTCAGATCTTTCCTCAAGTACCTTTAAACTTTTCTTCTAGAGTCCAAAGCTCTGATACCAATTGTTAGTTAAGATGAGAGAGAGGGGGGGGGGGGGTGAATCATAAAAACTCACAATACAATATATTCACCAGATTCAACCTCGGTAGCCTTTACTGATATGCAACTATGACTGTAAATCATTCAATACTCATAAACAGATACACTTAAAACATCATAACACATTTAACACCAGATTTAACGTGGAAACCCAAATAGGGAAAAATCACTATGGGATTTCAGACCCACTAAGAAATATACCCTTCTAGAGTATGCTCGGTTAAAAGCTAATCCAATTACAGATTACAAAAACACATTACTAAATGTGACCCAGTTAAGGGATTTCCCTCAGACTTGTTAGAGTCTTGCACTTTGTTAGAAGTGACCTTTGTCAAAGGATTTCAAACACTCATTTAGAATGTTACCTTGCTAGAGGGCTTACAAATAAGACTGTTAAGTCCACTCGGTTAAGAGATTTCCCGTCACTTACAAAATAAATAACAGTAATAAAATATATTTGCAACTTCACATCTGAAATGCTAAAGCAGATTCTATATACTCAAAACAATCTTTTCATAAGACTTATCTTGCTTCTTGTTGGGCTTCTCAATCTGTTCTTCAATCAGATCTTCAATCTTCTATGCTCGGTGATCACTACTGTCATGTCACTGTTCTTCTATTTTGCCCGCATTCATTGTTCATCAATAGTTTCTTATTTATGAACAATACCTAACTGCTTAATCTCTTTTATCACATTTCCCATGGTCAATCTTAGCCATCAGATCTTAAAACATGATTAGGTTCATTGTATCCTTCGATCTGAAAATGATTTACCTTGCCTTGGAACTTGTGCTAGGTTATGACCGTTCAATTTGCGATGTAGATCTTTTCTCTTGTATTTTCGATGTCGTAGATCCTCAACAAACTTCTTGCACGACATACCAATCATCTGATCAACTCCAGCTCATTGGTATTCTACATTTAATAATGTATTTATCCATCCAACGCATTTAGTTATTACTCGATTGTTACTCGATAAATACTGAACTTTACTCGGTAGATATTCTGCCTTCTTTAACCGATAGTGATAACCTTAGGGTTTACCGACTAGCATCTTGCTTGGTAACATAGAACAGTATCAAGCCTTAACTAATTCTATAGCTTGAAATCTTTTCTCCTTCTTGTTCAATCTTTGAATACTCATATATAGGATATCAAAACAATCAAAACAACATAATCTCATCACTGTCTAACTCGGTAATAGTTGCCCATTGAATAACTTATTATTCCCCTTTTATTTTTACATTCATTCTATGTCTCTTACCGACATCTTTATACTTATCAAAACATACTCATTAAGATATAGCAACATCATACTGAATCAGAAAATCAATTGCTTGACATCAATGACAAAATAATGTTATTAAGAGAGTAATCATCCTTTCTCAATTATATCAACAATCTCCAACAACCTTCTCAATATCCTCATACCAACAAACTTACTGAGATGCTAACAATCTCCTTTTGTGAAAATGCTAACACTCACAATTATACTCAATTTTATGCCCTCTTTATCTATAATATCTTGAAATTTATGTTTAAATTCCATGCATCTATCTATAAAAAATATACATGTGATGATAGGAAAAAATTAGTTGGTGTTATTTGGTGCAAGCTTTGAGTTGTCCATTAGGTTGACAAGAGGTAAGGTAATGTGATTGTATTTCAAAATTTGTCCCAATTCTATTTGTGGAAGCTCTTTCATTGTAGTGAACTCTTTAAATAGCTTTGCTTTATAAATTTTATTATGATCATTAGGAAAATCATTAGGTACATTCCTATTTCCCTCATTTTCTAAACATGGTATGATGTTAACTCATGGAAAAAGGGGGAAGTGCTATTTTAAATAAATTGGTATACACATGGATATTCTAATAAAGAACATCACACTAACACATAATTCTAAAAATGAATGATAAAAAAACATAATACACTTGTATATACAATATTTAAATGGTTTGTTGAAGCTCACCATCTCATAATGGAGACAACATAGTATTATGCAAAATAAAATATAATGATAAATAGGGTTATTCCTTTTGTTTTCATTGAATGAGTTGATTGATCAACAAGTTAGGCTCAATATTATAATGAACATGTTTCGTGAACACGTTAGCCAAATCCTTGAAGGAATTAATGGAAGTATGAGTCAACAAATAAAACCATTTAAGAACATCATTACTTAAGGTTGATGGAAACATCTTAGTGAATAATTGATCCTCATAAAGTAAGGGAGGTATATTAATTGGAAGTATTAAAATTTTATAATTAATCACCTTGAATATCATAATTTTTCAAAACAAGGTGCACAAATTCACTTGGAAAAATTCCACAAACTAAAGGATAATGGGATATTTTTGTAGTACTATCTTGTATTTAAAATATTTGTGCCATTTTATTCTAGACAATAAATCTTTGTGACAAGGTTGTTCACATAAGGTAAGATATCATGATTAACATGTCACATATGTAAATTTCTATGCATCATATCACGTGTAAACATGGTGGATAAGGTAAAAGATGTATCAATTAATGAAACATTATTCTCACATATATCAAGTAAAAATTGCGAGAGATCACCATAGTGTTCTTCATCCTTAGGTATATTTGAGCTAAATGATTATTTACAAGAGGGTGGAAATAATATAGTCCACAATTTCTCAAAGACACATTAGAATAAAACACAAGAGGGTCCACATTTAGGTTTCTATGAAAAAGTTTTATATCATGATGCATGTAGAAATTGAGTAGATCTTAACTAAGGGGGGGTTATTAGTAGACAAATGAAGAATCAAATCATTATGAAATAAAGAACCATCATATTCATCAAAAGAATATAAAGAACTATCACCATGCTTAATGCTAAACATGTTATCAATGGACCATTATTTGTATGATAGAGAATAAGTACTAGCAGCCTCATGACTTTATCATGTATAGGCCTAGATCACCAGTGATGGAAGAAATACAATCATGAGAAATCTCACTATTGGCTCATGATAATCGTTAAAAATTGGTAAAGATAAATGAATAAGTTTATCATGAGGCATGGGAGAAGGTGCATTATCATCATATGTATGTAAAGATGAACAAGTGTAGCTACACCATTATATTCCTCAAGGAAATACGATTCAAGAGAGGCATATGGAGGGGAATATGTAGATGTAAAAGAAAAACCATCATGCTCCATAGTTCTATCAAATGCATATAGGATGTCATCTTAGCTATAAGTCACTAACACAAATAAATATGTGTCATCATAATGTGTACGAGTGACATAGGAAGTGATCTTAGTAAGGAAGGGAAAAAAAATCTCCATGATAAAAATATAGCAATTACAATAAAATTCCAATCCCTAATGAAAATGAATAAAAATAGAAATAAGTTGTTTTAAAGTAAATCAAGAAATCAATCGATGATCAAATCTTAAAATGAAGCCCTAATGAGTTAATCAAGGGTGGATAGGGTTGGTAAAAGTGATATTACACAATAAAACACAAACCTAGAAGACAAAAAATATATCATTCAAATAAGAATAAAATCCTAACCAAATCCAAGATATCATTAATAGATACCCTTCATGGGAGGGAATTGTGCTTTAAGATGGTAAAAAACTCACTAACACAATCGAATCCAAAAGCTCTACATTAATTAACAAATCTAAGATGTAAATCAAGAAATTAGTCAATAATCAAATCTAAAAAGGAAGCTCTAATGAGGTAATCAAGGGTGGGCAGGGTTGCTAAAAGTGATATTACACAATAAAACTCAAACCCTAGAAGAAGAAAATATATCAATCAAATAAGAATGAATAAGAATAAAACCCTAACTAGATCTAAGAATGATACTGCAATGCCAAAAACGATATTACACAATAAAATTCAAACCCTTTAAAAAAAAAATATCATTCAAATAAAATTGAATAAGACTAGTATACCTATATTTAGAAAAGATATGTAAAATATGCCGAGAGATATCTTATAATAGAAGAAAATCATTTGTAAAATAAATGTTCTTCTAAAATACTAAATACCAAGAATACAAATCTATTAAAGTCATGCATGCAAAAAACTGTGAATCTAGTTGGAGACAAGTGGCGAGGGTTCTATTTTATTTGGAGCAATAAAATAACACCTCCACAAAAGTTGAAACATGACATATTTCATGCATTTACCAATCATTTGCATGTCATTGTTTCAAAAATGGTTTTTTGTTTACGAACACTTTGATGTCATTGTAGATGCCTCTCGACATAAATAAAACCCTAACTAGATCTAAGAATGATGATGCAATAAAAACTACATATTTGAAACTCTAAAACAGTGAAGATATAACTCCCACAACCATCAAAGTGAAATCCTAAGATAGTATAAGAGCAAATGAATTCACCAAAAAAATAACTTTCCCTATCTAAACAAATAAAAGAGCATCAAATTCTATAGCACTTACACTATCTCTACCCAAAAGTGCAAAATTCAAATATTTGACCTCAAGCACTATATTACATTGAAAACGAAACATATGTGTTTTCTTAATGGTATTGCCAATCAATTGGATCTATTTCAAGTACTAAAATTCTAAAATAGTTAGAAAAATAGTCAAGTTACAGAGAAACGTTTCCCCATTTATAATCTAAACAAATCAAAGAGCATCAAATTTTACACCACTTACACGTCTGTACCCCAAAAATGCAAGATCCAAACGGTTGAGCTTAAGCACTATATTACACTAAAAAGCAAACAGATGTCTTTTCCTGCTGCTACTGTTGATCTATTGGATCTGGTTCAAGTGCTAGAATTCAAAAACATTGAAAAAATAATCAAGATACGAAGAAACCTTTCCCTATTCAAATAATATAATAAATCGAAGAGAATCAAATTCTATCACTTACACGTGTATCTACTAAAAAAACGCACTATATTACACTAAAAATGAAACATTTGTCTTAAAGATATTAGTTTTCCATAATCCATATTAGTAATTATGCTTGCTTCTGGTTTGGATTGTGTGTGTTTGTTTGCATCAACATTTCAAATCACACACCATTAGATGATTGATAGAAAGCTCAGGGAGTTGAAAAATAGACACTTACAAATCTATGAAGATAAATTTAGGAAGGACAGCAAGATAAACACACCTCTTTTCCTAATGCTATTGCCAATTAAATCTAGTTCAAATATTGAATTCAAAAATTATTAAAAAATAGACCCAAACAAATTGTTTGCCCTCGAAGTAGGTTTACACCTTTGTCCTAAAACAAAGTGGATGATGATATTAACAAGGAGCATTCATCATGGCCAAGAACTCGTTGTAGCTGACCTGGCCATCCCCGTCAGCATCGACGCGTCCAATCATACGCCGACACTCATCCAAACTGCAACTTTCTCCCAATTTCCCAAGCACAACGTGGAGCTCAGCAGCAGAAATAAACCCACTCCCATCCATGTCGAACATGTTAAAAGCATTTGCCAGGTCACGCAGCCTTGCCACGCTGTCAACGCCCTCCGTATTAAGCGCCATGAATTCCGGCAAGTTCAAAAAGCCATCTCCATCCAAATCCGCCTCCGCCATTATCAACCGTAGCTCGTCGTCCGTCGGATCGTTGCCTAGCGATCGCATAACGTCGCCCAACTCCGACACCGATATTTTTCCGTCGCCGTTCGCGTCAAATTTGTTGAACACATTCTCCAGCTCTGCGGTGCTTGGCAACGGACAATCGGTCGGGAAATCGTTGCTCAGACAGGCATGATCTTTCGGCGATTTTTTCCGGCGCGTGAGAAATCGCCGGAGGCCCATTATAGAAGAGGAAATTTTGAGTCACTCAGAGAGTAATCTTATCAGAGCACATGAAATTCTTTTGCTTTCTTTGTATTTGAGATTTTTGAAGCAACCTTCATATGGAGATGATAGGAAAGATGTGCGTGAGTTTAAAAGCTTCACTTTCTTAAACCCTAACCTGTCGGCTGAGGCGATTATCCTCCATATCTTATCAAAGCCAAAGAATTTTTTTTCTTTTTCTTTGCATTTGTGATTTTTGAAGCAACCTGAATATGAGATGCAGGAAAGATGTGTGCGAATTTAAAGCTTCACATTTTTAAACCCTAACCAGTCGGCTGATGCGATTATTCTCCATATCTTCCATATAATTTGTCTGCTTTGTTCTTCTCCTTCGGTATTTATGCAGATGCTTTCTTTTTAAATTTTTGCAGTTTATGAATTTCTCTTTCTCTGGATACTTGTTTTTGTCCGGAGGTCGGAGGTCGTTTTTCGTTACCCGGCTTTCTGGAATCTTCTTCATCTAGATTTTTGACTAAAATATTTATTATTATTATTATTTATGAGCTGCCGATTTAGAGAAATTCCAAATATTATTTTAAACTATTTTGTTCAGTATTTATGAGCTGCCCATTTAGAGAGATCCCAATTTATTTTGTGGATTGATTTCTTATATTTTACAATAGACACAAAGTGTCGTGTTCTTGCTGAGATGTTTTTGATTTCTGTAAAGTTTTGGTGTGAGACATTTTGTTTTAGGTTTTGTGCAATCTTATCGTGAACAAATTTTGTTAAGATGTTAAATAGGAGGAAGACAATGGGTCACAACATAGTATAATAAATTTGTCTTTTCAGTAAATTGTGGATTTTGGCACTATCTTGTCTTCATATTTTTGTATGAGCTCACCAGTAGCATTAACTATAATTGTCATTTTAGCTTTTGAATCTGTCAAATTAACACGAGGGACTTCCCTTGACTTGTTCACTTTATCAAGTGTGGCTTTGTAGACAATGAGCACATCTCCTTCGAAGATGTCCCTGCTTTCCTTGCACTTGAGTTTTCAATAGATATGGAATTATGTCCTTTGACTTTTAATCTGTAGAAATGATAAGAGTTGTGCACTAATATTGATAAGTTTACATAATGTATATTAAGTAGAAATAAGGTAAGTTGAATACCTTTTTGTGATATGTTCTGAAGGGAAGAATTACATGTGCCACCAAGCTATTGATGTGGGGTGCTACTTGTACTAGATCCACTCACACAACCACCATGGGAGTTGCAATGCCATGGAAGTGCCATGAACAGAGGCTACAAATCGTGTATGCCAATGAGCATCAGCTAGAGAATCATCTGATTTGGAGTAGACAACCTAAGGATAATGTCTATTGGAGTTCAATATCAACTGGTTACTGATAGGAACAATAATACGAGGTTGAGACCTGAATGTGTTTCATTAGAGCTATATGAGTGGGTCTCACACAATTTTGGGAAATGTCATAAGTGCCAAGGATGTTCACGTGCATTTAAAAAAGACGTAAGAAATTCTAGATTAGCCACATCCCATTAATCTGCACTATTTGAAGAATGTACAATAAGAGGCATAGGAGAGATGAGAAATGAATCTTAATCATTACTTCCTTATCCAACCATTCGGATTTTCAAAATCCACAAGCGTTAGTCATTCAGTGCAATGCCCATACTTATTACAGTGAAAGCAACAAGTCAATGGCATTGTGCTGAGGAAGTTGTGGACTATCAATGTAGATATTCAAGGGTTCCTAGATCTATCCCAACTCCTATATAGGACTTTATCCAAAATTGCAACTGCAAAGGAGAGTAAATTTCAAAAATTCTTCAAAAGCGGGTCATAGGCTTAGGGTTTGATATTACTTTAAAAGCATATCTCTTTTGTATCTATTTCTGTGCGAACTCCACTTGAAACAATTATCTTTGTCTCCTAAAAAAATAGGCTCTTGAAGAATCCTGCCAAAGATGAGAATTTTATTTTAGCAAAGCCAAGAAAAATGAATCCAAGACATACATACCGTAAAAAATATTAGTGAAAGCAAAACTAATAATTTTTTGATGAATAGGCCTTCTCAATTAGATAAAAATATTAAAGTACATATTCACAAAAAAAGGTCGGGGGATACAAGATCACCCTGCGAGAGTCACACGGAAAAAAGTTGGAGCCAAAAAACAAAGCTATTCATCAAAAAACTTTCTCAAGTAGCTAAAGCAGTGGCAGCCAAGGGAGGAGGATCTTGATCATCTTTCTTGCCCCATACATCAGTGGAGTCAGGAGTCAGGTCCAACATGGATCAACCATCTTCTAGGTCTTTTTCTTCTTCTCCTTCCTCCCACTTGGGAGGCGAAATAGCCAGAGCCAGGGGAGGAATAATTCACAAACCATTAATACAAGAATATACAATGAATATATAGCGGTGAAGGTGCATTTAATCTATACAGTCTCACAACATAGCAGATCAACACCTAGTGTCAATTAGAAGAGTGGGCATCCCTTCTAGTGGAGTCAGTAGATCTAGCATAAGCAACAAAGAGGGGGACATAGTAATAGCCAACAACAACAAATACAGTTTCACCATTTACCCTATATAATACATGCATAGATCGTGACTGAGGTTTGGATCGTGGTAGAGATCCATACCCATAGCTAGTAGCTTATCCAATTGCATAGACATTCTCGCCTAAGTAAGCATCTGTAGCAAAGGAACCATAAGATACAATTTTGAATCCAAGGGTGCTACGACATGTGCGTATTCCAAATTCTATTGTCAACATGGTTAAAGTATAGTTGCACTATATAGAGTAGGCACAAGCTTGAATCTAACGGGGAGCAAAGAATGTATACTCCATTGAACAATACATAAGACAAACAAACAAAGAATCCCCTTGTTAACTTCCACAAGGAAGATCTCATACATCAAATCTACATTTACACAGTCTACTTCCAATTTTGGCGAACATATTACTTACATCTTTCTCGGTTTACACCTAAAATGTCTTCTAATTGCTTCTATGTCTAGAAATCCTTATTTCAAATTGGAATACCTCAAAAATTTGGTCTATAAATTTTCTTCAAAATTTTGGTGATTGCAAATTAGTGAGTAAAATTTCTAGATATTTCTGGAAAACTCCATGATAAATTAGCCAATGGGAAAAAACAGGCCATAGAGAAAATGTTTTGCCATCTTCACAAAATTCACTACAATCATAGTTGTATACAATGAATATATGTTACTATTATGGTAGAGGCAACAAAATTAGTTGAAAATAAAAAACGAAACAATAAATATTCGCATCCCTCTTTTCTCTTTCTCTCTGCACGTACTCACCTTCCAAAGAACTATCTGCAGCAATGGTCAAATATATAGGCGAAATAAACAAAAAAGTCTGGAGTCAATAATTAATACATCGAATGGTTGCACAAAAATTCATGTGCATGCATTAACCAAGAGAAGATGTTTCGAGACAATTACTGTTGTATGCATATTATAAAATTTAATGTGCCAAGTGGATATACAGTAAAATGTACAATAGTAATAGTTCTATGTATTCAATATATATACAATTGTCAAAAAGTATATTAAATATGCATTGAATTATATGACATTTGTTAGGAAAATACATCTTAGAAAATAAAATTTTATTTAGAGATAAGATTTTGGTAGATCTTTGTGGATTTCAGGGACCATCTATCATAATCAACCAGACCAAAGTTTATTGATGCTTTGTATGGTTCTTGAAAAAAATGACTAAATAATTGGAGAAAATAGATTTTTTGCAATGACTATTTGCAGAATACACCAATAACAAATTAGTATTTGAATTGAAAAAAAATATGCAAAAATTGAAACTATAGAAATATGAGCAAATTTTAGAAAATAGTCTCTATTTATTGGCTGCCTTTAAAAAAAAAATGCATCAAATGAATGCATTAGTATTCCTGCGTATCGATAGGAACTAATAAATTGGTGACCTCCTATCGATTGAAGAAATATTAGGTGTGAAGATTTTTAATATTTCTTCACACCTAATAATAATAATTTTTTTTTCACATTTAAGAAAAATAATAATTTTAGGGTGCAATTATTTTTTCTTATTTTTTAATATGTGTAATATTATTTTACTAGTATATCTATATTAAAAAAATATAGGTAAATTATGCCGAGAGATATCTTATAATAGAAGGGAATATGACAATTGCAACAATATTAGTAGTATACAAGAGTTTCAAAAATATGGATAATAATAGAGTTGATTGTTCCCTTTAAAATATTATTGCACTCTTTCACTATCATTTGAATGTAACAGTTTCATATAGTTGGGAGACAAGTGGCGAGGGTTCTATTTTATTTGGACTAATAAAATAACGCCTCCACAAAAACCAAAAGATGGCATATTTCATGCATTTACCCTCATTTGCATGTCAAATTGTTTCAAAATTGAATTTGTGTTTATTGGCATTTTGATGTCATTGTAGATGCTTCTCGGCATACCAAAAATGAATTTTTGTTTACGGACATTTTGATGTCATTGTAGATGCCTCTCAACATAATAAATGGAAGGTAATTTAGATCAATATAGATAGATTTTTAGAATCTATGAGTGTATATATATGTGTTGCTTTTAGATTTGATTGTGTGAGTGTTTTTTGCTTCACAATAAAATCTAGAAGTAGCACATATACAAGTAATTTAGATATTTATTGACAAAAATAATAAAATAATTTTTTAAATTAATAAGTAGGTCTTGTCACTGTAATTATATGGCATTAAATTAATTAGTTTAGATTAATGGGTTGAGTTTAGATGTTATGTTCATAATGATGATTAAAATAATTAGCTTCATTGTAATATGGAGATATTTTTCTCTAAGTTTTTATGTTAGAAGTCACCTTTTCTCTATTTCTCTTAAGCTAAATTTAGGTACATTGATAGAAGGCAGTAACCGCTGAAGCTGGCTGCAATGGTGTTGTAAGTGGCATGGGCATGCCGTAAAACTGCTCAAAAATATTTTTTAAATTTTTTTTCATGAAATATGTGCCCAATAAAAAATCATGTCCCAAATGCCCGACTACCCCGCACAACCTCCACCGCCGCTCCGCCCTGCAACTAGGAGGGTGGGGTTTATTTTTTTAAAAGGCCTATTTGACCTAGAGGTGATTTTTTCATCATGACTTGGGCAAACGGAGCCGATTTTTCATAAACAAATAGGCACCGGAAAGCTCTCTTTGAGCTCTTTTTAGATCTAGAGGTGAGGTTTGCAGATTTTTCCATTTTGTACTTGTTTTTTTTCGTCAAAGTCAGAGTGTTTTTCTACACTCTAGGACCCATAACTTGGGCAAATGAACTCCTTTTTCAGAAAACGAATAGGCATCGGAAAGGTCTTGGAGAGCCCTATTCAGATTTGTGGTTCAAAATTTTACCAAGTACACAAGATATTGTCTGAAGCATTTTTTTCTCTTACCTTTCTTTTCGGCTTTCAGATTGTCCTGGAGTTTGGTTTTTCATCTTGTGGGGTGGGGGGGCGTAGTTGAAAAATATGGGCACTTTGGCACAAAAAAAGGTCACCATCATGCTCAAGGCCCAAAAACCCCTAAATCGCCTATCAAATTGTCAAAAATCGGAGGTCAAAATTTTCTTTTGGTGATTTTTTTATTGGCACACTTTACGCGGCACAAAAATTTGTACGGTCGTACCGCTTGCACACACGTCAGTGGTACAATCAGTGGTACATATGGCTTGCATGGCTCCCTGTGACCCTCTTTGTGCCCTAAAAGAGGGTTTTTTATTTTTTATTTTTTGGTCATAACTTGGGCATACGATATTGTTTTTTGGCAAACAAGATATCGTTGGAAAGCAAGTTTCGTCTACTTTCCAGATTTGTGTGTTTCATCACCTGATTTTGCTGCTGGTACATTCTACAACCATTTGAAGTAAGAGGTACCATTTTTAGTCCCGAGTTTGTAACTTTTCACCAGTTTCTTCATTTTTCGTGATTCCAGCGGCATTGGGATGTTGTTTCAAAGATCTTCACAACCATCCATGCACTTTTTCCATATTTTACTCCAGGTACATTTTATTCAGTTTTTTGTGTTTTCACACTTTGGTGAATTACTTAGACATATGACATTGTATAAACTTCTTGTTTGCGTGGGATGACTCATTTTTGGTTGTGCTTCATGTATTTCTAGTCTTATGTCTTTTTTTGACATTATGAGATTTCATTGTAAGCACTTATTATTTTGTAATCACATTGAGATAAAGTGCCTCTGTATTGCACATGTATTATGGGATCTTGCACATTAGTTTTGTGCCTTATTGTACTCCCACTATGATATAAAGTGTCATGGGGGTTTGATGTTTGCCTTTGTTTTCCTTCATATCTTTCTCATTCGTGTGTGCCTTGATTTGCACACCCTTTGTATTTTCTTGTACTTTCATGTTTGCACAGTTAGATGGTCTTGGTTTTTCTTCATGCACTACATTATGGCTTTAAGATTCAGTGTACCTGTCATACCTCTCCCTTGTCAACATTATGGGAAAGTTTCTACTATTGGTGCTAATACTTCCCTGGTTTCATATTGGAGTGAGATATGTATTCAATATTTGTTCCTATGTACTAGGCAGATGCATCAGCTAGTTACCCATGCATTTCAGTGAGATGGAATACTTACCATATGGACACTCTTGCATTCATATTTATGGAGATGACCTTCCATTTTTTCATTTGATCAGTTCTTTAGACTGTTGGTACTCGTGTCATTTGTATCTTCAAATTCCAGATGTTTGTCATCTAATTCGAATTTGAGTAGTGTCATTGAGGGCACTCATGCATATTCATGTCTTCTTGATCTTGATCATCTTTTGTTTCAGAGGAGGTTCTTATTTCAGCATCATAGCAATCATTTGATGACAATGTTTGCAACTTGTTCATGCTTTAGTGATTCTTCATGCTTGTCTTTTGTTCCTATCTTTTGGAAAATTCTTGTTTGGAGGCTTCTTAGTCCTTCACTTGAGCTTTCATCTCTTCTTGGAGAGGAGTTTTTTTCCCACTGGGTTTTCTCCTTTTTCTCCACGTTACAGAGATTTCATTGTACTTGGGTACCTCATCAGGCCTTATTGTCGGGACCCATCTTTGGCTTTGATGCATCTAGTCCTTAGTTGTTTTTTAGCTTCTCCCTAACTTCATCTTAAGGGGGGGTGTTAGAGTAAAGGTATTAGTTTACTTAATTAATTAAATCATATTGATTTAATAATTAAGTCACATTTTCTCTATTTCACTTAAGCTAATAAGAAGCTAAACTTAGGAATATTAATTGCTTTTAGGGTTTATGTTTTTAGGTTTTGATCTCCTTTTATAAGGATTGATCCTTTTGTAATCCTTAACCAATATGATTATCATTATTGCATTCTTTTGCTCTAGGTTTTCAAAGCAATCTTTGTGTTTTGTGAATCTTCCATTGTTGTGACAGGTTATTTGCATATAGGTGTGCACTGGGTTCTGTGAGGTTGTATTCCACAACTTTAATATTTTATTATGAATTTTTCATATCTTTTGGTATTATATTTGAGTTTATGATTTTTGATATATTGATAAGTGTTTTGTGTATCTATATATGTTTAAACTCTCACTCATAGATATGATCTATGTTAGCAGCAATGAAGAAGGAAGACTGAGAGGGGGGGTGAATCGGTCTTCACTGGATCTCAACAAATTAAACTTCAAAACATAAACTGATAAATTGTAGCAACAACAGACAAGAAAATTAACAACACAACACACAACACCAAGATTTTTGACATGGAAAACCCAGTTAAGAGAAAAACCACGGTGGGAGCCTACCCGTAGTATGTGAAAATATTACAATGGGGAATGCACATGCATTTAGACACACTGCCTAGAGCTCACTGCTCAAAAGATATATGCCCAGAAGGCTACAACCCTCAAGGAAGTCTCACTTACAAAATGATTCAGACTACAATATGGAAGAAATGAACTGCAATAATAGCATCTACAAATGCCCCACGATAGTTCTAGTTAAGCATAGTTGTCTTCTCTGCAACACAAAACACACCTCAACACTTCGTTGAATGATATATCCTTGTTTGCACATTCATCTCTCTCTGATAATAAAGATACTATACTGACACCTAAATTACATAAGCATCTTACCTATATACAAATCATCAACCTTGACAACAAGGTCGGCTAAACCCTCAACCCTCAACTCACAATAACAAAAATTACATTGTACAATACAAAGATCAACCATCGAACCAATGTTATGATTTACATTACATATCATGGACCTAATTTAAATTCCCAAATGATTACATCCACCAGAAATCCCACCAAGATCAACCGCACCATGCTACACCACCAGAAATACTGCATAACACAAAAATCATCACCGATTCATAGAAATCACCAAAAAAGTGCACAATGATCAATGCGAACCACAAAAAAAAAAAGGACACAACTAGGAAACACTAGAAAGCATGTTAGAATCACCTAGAACCATTGCACAAACACCTCTTTTCAAATCTTCATCGGTTAGCATCTCAAAGTTCAAGAACACAACTAATCAACAACTGTCACAAGGAAAGATAACTTACAGAGCACCAAATCATGAACCATCTAAAGTAAAGATACACAAGATCATCCTAAACAATAATCCAAAGTATTAGCACAAGATCTAATCACACCAGAATATACCAGAGGAAATACCATATTTTGCAAAATAGTGATTAGTAAAACCAAACTACAAAACCGAATAAAAAACTCTTCTCAAACTCACCGGAATAATTCACAGGAATATGTTGACATCAATGACAACTACATATCCTAGTAGTAGCAATGAACAACTAAATCCAACAACTCCAACAACCTCCCCCTTTGGCATTGATGGCAACATATGAATGTGAAAAACAGTCAATGCAAAGAAAGAAGATATTACCAGCAAACTCCCCCTAAGATCAAGATAGATAAAGCATTTTTTCACATGATCTCTCTCCCCCTTTGACAACAATGCCAAAGATCTCCAAAACAAAAAACCAAACTCTCTCCCAAAACAGAATCATAAATCTCTCCCCCCTTGGGACACACAACCAAATCAACAAGCTACTCCAGCAGAGGAGCAACACCAACTCATCAATCTGGATGAGAGAATAAGGCTCTGAAATACTGAGAGAAGGGGGGGGGTGTGAATCAATCTTCACTGGATCTTAGCAAATTAAACTGATAAACTGCAATAACAACACAACACACAACATCAAGATTTTTGATGTGGAAAACCCGGTTAAGGGAAAAACCATGGTGGGAACCTACCCACAGTAAGATGATACTCTGCAGTAGTATGTGAAAATATTACAATGGGGAATGCACATGCATTCAGGCACACTATCTAGAGCTCACTGCTTAAAAGATATATGCCCAAAATGCTACAACCCTCAGGGAAGTCTCACTGACTTACAAAATGATTTGGACTACAATCTGAAAGAAATTAACTGCAATGATAGCATCTACAAATGCCTGATGATAGTTCCGGTTAAGCACAATTGTCTACTTTACAACACCAAACACACCTCAATACTTCGTTGAATGATATATCCTTGTTCGCACATTCATCTCTCTCTGATAATACAGACATTATACTGACACCTAAATTACATAAGCATCTTACCTATATATACAAATCATCAACCTTGACAACAAGGTCGGCTAAACCCTCAACCCTCAACTCACAATTACAAAATTTATATTGCATGATATAAAGATCGACCACCAGACCAATATTGTGATTTACATTACATATCATGGACCTAATTCAAATTCCCAAACGATTACATTCACCGAAAATCCCGCCAAGATCAACCGTAATACACTACACCACCAGAAATACTGCATAACACAAAAATCATCACCGGTTCATAGAAATCACCAAAAACTTGCACAACAATCAATGTTGATCACCAAAAAAAAAAAGGAAACAAATAGGAAACACAAGCAATTATTGTATAATCATCCGGAATAGTTGCACCAACACCTCTTTTCAAATCTTCATCGGTCAATGTCTCAAAGCTCAAGAACACAACCAATCAGCAACTGTCACGAGGAAAGATAACTTGTGAAGCACCAAATCATGAACCATCTGAAGTGAAGATACACAATTTCATCCTAAACAATAATCCAAAGTCCTAGCACAATATCTGATCACATCGGAATATACCGGAGGAAATATCGGATTTTGCAAAACAGTGATAAACATAACCAAACTACAAAACCGGATCAAAAACTCTTCCCAAACTCACCGAAATAACTCATAGGAATATTTTGACATCAATGAAAACAACATATCCTAGCAACAACAATGAACAACCAAATCCAACAACTCCAACAATCTCCACACTTGTGATTTTCACCTCAAATATGTAGTATTGAAATTTTTCTACTAATTGACCTCTACACTTTTCACCTTTAGATATTTCACTAACATTTATTATTTGAACTTGGGTGCCTTGAGAGACATCGTTAAGAATTTGGTGTGATAGGCATAAGAAACAAGTTTTACTCTCATTTTGCTTTAATCAAACCCTTAGATTGATTGAATAGTTTGAACAAGTTGGAGGACAATGACAAGTGGAAATATGGAGGCCTATGATGTTCTTGTGATCTTAGATACTGATGTATTTCTCCTAGATCTTTGAATATGCTTTTGAATAGACAAATTCTCTAGATTGATGGTGTTGGGACTTCAAATTTCCAAATAATTTCAAGCACCCTGCTATTAAAAATGGTTGTCACTTCATGGAAATGGCACAAATGGATGATGGATGATTTGAGCACCCAGAGTAAAGGAGGATATGAATAAATTAATTCCAATGGACCCCATGAAAGACTATTATTTTTGATATGTAGAAACGATGATATGAACAGAGAATTAAAATGAATGAAACATGAAAATATAAGAAATACCCATGTTAGAAAATTAAATTTTCAAGATCCAGTAATAATATTAGGTTTGTACAATGTGTTTTTGGTTGTAGACCATACAAAAGACCGTAAGAAGGCTGAAAAGCCTGTTATTTCGACCTGCATGAAAGAAAATGCCGATTGGGAATGAAAACGTATGTAAATATAAAATTTGATGAAGACCCATTTTAGAAGTCGATGTTTCCTACCACCATACACATTTTCAGATTCGTAACTAAATTTTAAGGCTTCTGACCAAAAGAAAACCCGAAAGATAGCTTAAAGCAGGGTTATTGACTAACTAGTTTACATATTAATTTCAAAAGGTTTTGTTAATTTTAATGTAAAATGGTGACTTTTCACCCCAAAAGGGCTATGGTTCCCATTCAACCACATATATAAGTGGTTAAAAAATGTAGATATAGGAGGAATTAGAATTAGGAATATAGAGATTTTACAATACAGACAAGATGTAATACATATTTTCAAGCAATGTGTTGTGGATTCTTTCATTTTCAAATCAGTTCTCTGTTATTATTATCTATGGTTGATAATTGCTGCTCTAAATCTCCATGTGAAGAAATTATGTGATGTTGCATGGTTGGATCATCAAGATACATCTGAGAATCATTTTGCTTATTGTGTCTTGTTTAATTGGTCTTTCAAAAGGAAGGTTAAATTCAATTAAACTAACTATGAAGAATATCATATAGTTATATAGAATTGGAGGTTGGGTAGCTGATAGATCCATCCAAGGGAGGATTTAAAAATTGTCTTTTAGAGTTATATGTAGGGTTTGCAAGTGAATGCCTCTATTGCCTAAAAGAAATATGACATTGGTCTATTATATATAATTTGAATTCAATCATTATTTACTTTTCAATTTCAGTTTCATGTAAGTGGGAGATAGAGGTAAAGAGTAGGAATAAGAAGTAATAAAATTAGAGCAAGAAGAATTAAGAAAAAGTTAGAATAACCAGAATAACAAGATAATTTATCCCAAAGATATATGCCACTTTGAGATAAATTAGAAGTACAAGATACAGTGTGAAATCTTCTATAAAAAGCACCAAGTAAGAAGATCAGTTGGTGAGTAGGTACACCCGCTTAGGTCCTGCAGAGCTTAAAGTGAGGGAGTTAGCAACCTTGAAATGTTCACTCTATTAGTTGGCCAAATCAATTGGAGAGTTTGAAGATAGGAGTTGGCATTACCTTAGAACTTTTCAAATTTATTGATTTGAGAACCAACAAATGGATCATGGGTCTCTTAAATGAATTAAGATTTATCATTTCTAGACAACACCCTTAAATCATAAAATTGAATATTATATGCTTAAGTTGATGGGAAATGACTAGTTAGGTTTGTGTTGTATTCAAACCATTTTTAAATTTGATTTTGGGAATTCAAGGGCCAAAAATACACTCACAGTTTTGAAGCAAAATAAGATCTTATCCTATAATTTTAAACTCATTTTAGAACCTCACTTGCAAGCTTGACCTAATGCATGTAATGAAAAATACAATGATAAGATCTAGATCCTTAAGGGTCAAGTTTAACCAACATTTAGGTCTATTATCAACTTTTACCTATAAATATGTTACTTGGATGCCAATTGCTAGATTACAAACAAATAGGCCAATGTAATTCCTAAATGAAAGAAGAAAATTAAAGGTATGCACATTTCACCCTTAAAGTATCTAGCTTTCCATGTTATCTAAGATTATTTAATATTTAGAGGTTTAAATATTGTAAGCATGAAAAGCACATGACTAACATTTTTAACATAAATTTTGGACTTGTTGTGCCTTGCACTCACATCCCTTTTTGCCTCTTGGAAAAATGGGGAGCTCCTTTTTCTTTAGTTCCCCTAGGGGTTTTTGTCCCCCTAGTGTCCTTTATATTTCCCTACCACTTTTACTTTTCTTTTAGATCATTATTTTGGAGTTTGAGCCTCCACCTCAGGCTTTTATTGTTCCATTTTTGGAAAAAGGGATTTCTAATGTCCAATTCTGATTGTCTTTCTTGTGTTACTTTCCCTTTGTTTGTCACTAATTCGAAATCAAGGGTAGTATGTTCCCTTTGCAAAAATGAATCATGGTAACCTCGATACCTGATCCTTGATCCTTCTCGTACTTCCTATTTGGGGATTGGATGTTGGAGATATCATGCTCGCTTGATGAAAGTTGAACATGGGAAGTTTGACTCCCAACCCTCAATGAATCATTTTCCTTGTTTACTTATGAATCACGTTCCCAACTAAGGTACATAACACTAATGATGGTTGGTGGCCTACATATGTATGTATTATTACCTATAACCCCCGCTTTAAAGCATAAATATACACCATTTCAAGAGTGACAAAATCCTTCCATTTTGTCAAAAGCTTGAAAAACTAAGCATTGGGATCCTTGATCCTTGATCCCTGATAAAAAAGGAATTAAGTTAGGAATATAATTGGACATTGGCCATCAAACATGTTCTTTACACTTGATCTTAAGTCTTGCAAATTTATCATTTTGATCTCCAATCCCCAAACCTTGAAACATTTCATAGTCATAACTGATGAAATTAGGTAACACTGAGAGGGTGGGGGGTGTGAAACAGTGTTCTACCGGTAAATGAATTTTCAAACTTATTATTCTCAGACCACCGGAACCAAATGCAAGAAAGTAAAATGCAGAAACACAAGACAATCAACCACAAGAGCATAACACCAGGGATTTTACGTGGAAACCTAGAAAGGGAAAAACCATGGTGGGATTTTGGTGCAGGAGCACCCTTTTAATCTCTTCCTCTTTCTTTTTTTTGTTGGTGTGATGCTTCTTTTGAAGCCATTGTATATAAAATAAAGAGCCATGTGCTCATTGGTTCTAGTTAGGGTCCTAGTTGAGGTCTTAGGGTCATGAGTCTAAAATTGAGATTTGCTTGGAAATAGGGGGTATGTGTGCATTTGAGGTGTTTAGGGGTCCCTCATAGCATGGCGGAGTCCTTAGGTTGGCCCAATGTGGGTCTAGGAGTCAAGAAAAGCAACATTGGGAAAGTTGCTCAAAAGTTGCAAAAGTTGCATGACAACTTTTAAAAGTTGTCAAGCAACTTTTCCACCAGGAGGCCAAAATTCTTAGTTTGGCGTTAAAAGTTGTCAAGCAACTTTTCCACCAGGAGGCCAAAATTCTTAGTTTGGCATGGACAACCCTAATAAGGGCACACAGATCAAGGAGAGGTTAGTATAAGTACTTACAAACCCTAAGTTAATGGGTTGGATGTCAGACATTGTTCGGCCCAAGGAAGGAAAGCTTGACTGTGACTATTTTTTTGGTTACCAGATAGTTTGAATGAAGCTACTAAGCAAGTTAATGGATTGATTTGCATGTAAAGCTGAGTGGAGTGTCTTCCATGGTGTAAATACTTTCATTGTGAGCAATTAGATTAGGTTTTTATTTGCAGGTTGTGTGTGTTTGTAAATATTTTGAAAACTGTCTTTTCACTGTCCAGTTTTGGACTAGTTTGTGCAAATGGAATCATAACTCCATTCCCCATTGTGGAATCACCATGAAACCATGGGGAATGAGAGTGAAGACCTTGTATCATATTTCTATGCAAGAAGGGCCCTTGAAAATTCAAGGAAGCCACTTGAAGACCCATTCCTAGGTGAGACTGGACAGTGCCTGGTTAGGAATGGTTGTTGGTGCAGAGGTCTTGAAGAGCAAGGTTGATCAGAGGAGAGTGCACACTTTGGAGGAGGTGTAGAGGAGTGTGTGAAGCACCATTGGTGTGAAGGAGGAGCCTCCACCAATCCAGACAAGGTGGCTAAAACACAAAACATCCACTGTGACCCAGGCAGACCATAAAAACCCTCACAAAACCCTTAAAAACCCCAAAATTCGCCCTAGGCACTGTATGGCCACTTGGAGGCCCAAAAATAGAGAAATCCTTGAGCCCTTGCCAAATGAATGGTAGTCCATTTTGGGAGTTTGGGTAGTTTGTGCATCATTTGTGAGAGGAAGCCCTAAAGGACCGGGTAGGAGGTCTAATTGGTCCTAATCCTTGTAGCCCTATATTGAAGGCAAAACACAAAATAGTGAAATCGGTAAGGGGTTGAAGGCTTGAAACCTCTTGGGGGCACATGAATGGGTGGAAAGACCATGAATTAGACCTAATATAACCTTGCTAAGAACTCGGAAGGTGTAGAACAAGCCTAGCCCTTATTAGCCATAATAAGGGGTTTTGAGTCTCATGAGTAGGTGAGACCTTAGGAGAAGCATTGCAACTCATTGGTGGGTGGAATTGGGCTAGGTCAGGGGATTCCTCAAGCAAAGGAAGTCCTAGATGTTATGGTTTCAAGCAGATCCGAAGCAAATATGAACTAACAATTAAATGCAGATTTAAATACAAAAGATAAAGAAATAAAACAGGACACAGATAACACAGAGATTTAACGTGGTTCACCCAGAATGGGTTACGTCCACCATACACAGCTGTCCAATCTTTCTTATTATCCAGCAAAAATAGTACATCAACCTTACAATGCCTTAAGCATCCCAGCCGCTTATAACATGCGTTTTTAGGGCAACAAACAAAGTCGGCCTTTTTTAGGGTTTTATTACAATGTCGGTTTTCATCAACAAAAAATGGCAAAAATTTTTTTCTTGGGGGCTGCCGCCCCCAAACCCCTGCCCGGGGCTAGGCCCAGCCCCGGACCCCGGCGAGGATACGTGCTGAGTGTACAGTACTTTGCTGATCAGTTGCCACATTTCAACAATCTCCCACTTGGAGACTGATACTACACGACACCACTGTACATGCAACATCCGCTAGATAAAACACTAGGACTTCACTAGTATAAATTCCACAATTATCAATCAAGAAGACCAACAGAAACTGATGAAGAAATCAGCTTCTCCTGTGGAACTGCCTTTGTGAACATATCGGCAGGATTCTCACTTGTATGAATCTTCTCAAGCCGTAATTGACCCTCCTCCAAAATAGTCTGGATGAAGTGGTACCTGAGTTGAATGTGCTTTGTCCTTGAATGAAAAGCAGAGTTCTTTGCAAGATGAATGGCACTCTGGCTATCAGTATACAATGGGCTATCCTCTTGTGTCTGACCCAATTCCTTCAGAAAACATTGCAACCAAATCATCTCTTTGCTGGCTTCTGTAGCAGTAACATACTCAGCTTCAGTGGTTGAAAGTGCAACAACCTTTTGCAGCCTAGAAATCCAACTGACTGCAGTTCCCCCTATAGTAAAAACATACCCTGTAGTACTCCTCCGTGAATCAATATCACCCGCTAGATCAGAGTCAACAAATCCACTTAGAGAAGCATTAGATCCTTTGAAACATAATGCCTTCATAGTAGTTCCTTTCAAATACCGAAGAATCCATTTCACAGCATTCCAATGTTCCATACCCGGATTACTCATAAACCTGCTCACAACTCCCACTGCATGTGCAATATCTGGCCTTGTGCATACCATTGCATACATCAGACTGCCAACAGCTGATGAATATGGGATGTTAGACATTTTATTAACCTCTTCCTGTGCCTTTGGGCACATCTCCTTAGTCAATTTGAAATGACTAGCCAAAGGTGTACTAACTGCTTTTGCATCCTGCATGCTAAATCTTTTCAACACCTTCTTTATATACTCACTTTGGGACAAATTCAAGGTTCTATTTTTCCTATCCCGTGTAATCCTCATACCGAGAATTTGCTTAGCTGCACCCAAATCCTTCATAGCAAATGACCTGGCTAATTTCTGTTTAAGATCATTTATATGTTGCATGTTAGACCCAGCAACAAGCATGTCATCAACATAAAGCAACAGGATAATATAACTGCCATTATCAAATCTCTTAAAATATACACAATGATCAGAATGACATCTATGATAACCGTGTTCAGCCATGAAACTATCAAATTTTAAATACCATTGTCAGGGTGCTTGCTTTAGGCCATACAGACTTTTCTTCAACCTGCACACCAAGTTCTTCTTACCTTTGACCTCATATCCCTGTGGTTGCAACATGTAAATTTCCTCCTCCAAATCTTCATGGAGAAAAGCTGTTTTGACATCTAATTGTTCAAGATGTAAATCATCTGCAGCCACAAGACTAAGTACAGTTCTAATTGAAGTCATTTTTACAACTGGAGAAAATATTTCATCATAATCTATACCCTTTTTCTGTGCAAAACCTTTTACCACAAGTCTGGCCTTATATCTTTTCTGACCTCTTTCCTCCTCCTTCAGCCAATAAACCCATTTGTTAGGAAAGACTCTTTTTTCTGCAGGTAAAGGGACTAAGTCCCAAGTCTTATTTTTCATCAAGGAGTCCATCTCCTCTTTCATGCCTAGTTGCCACTGTTGTTTGGCATCCACCTGCATTGCTTCTTCATATTCTTCTGGTTCACCAGAATCCGTTAATAAAATAGAATACAAAGAAGGAGAAAATCTTTTAGGGGGTCTACTTGTCCTCGTAGAATGTCTAACACTTGCAGGAGTTTGTGGGACAATCTGTTGTTGCTGAGCATCAGGTACCTATGGCATTTCATTTTCAGGAATCTCATCCAACACCACATATTCTTGTTTGTCCTATTCATGCTTCTTTTCCTGCATCTGTTCTTTATACATAACCTTCTCATTGAATATAACGTCTCTACTTCTAATTATTTTCTTATTTTCAAAATCCCATAACCGATAGCCATATTCATCTATCCCATATCCAATGAAGGTACATTTATGAGATTAGCATCAAGCTTGGTTCTGTTTTCTTTATCAACATGGACAAAAGCTTCGCAACCAAAAGTTTTTAGAAAAGAATAATTTACCTTTTTATCAGTCCATGCCTCCTCTGGAATACCACCATCCAAAGGGGTTGAAGGTCCTCTATTTATCAAATAGACAGCAGTATGTATAGCATCTGCCCAAAAATGTAAGGGCAATCCAGCATGCAATCTCATGCTCCTCGCACGTTCCATGATGGTCCTATTCATTCTCTCTGACACACCATTTTCCTGTGGAGTTCCTGGAACTATCTTCTACTTTCGAATCCCATTTAAGGAATAGTAATCTTCAAATGCTTTGCTGCAATACTCACCTCCATTATCTGATCTGAGACACTTCAACTTTTTTCCTATCTCATTCTCAACCAGAGCTTTCCATTTCTTAAAAGTTTCAAAAACATCTGATTTTTGTTTTAGGAAATATACCCATGTTTTTCTGGTTGAGTCATCAATAAAAATAACATAATAAAAAGAGCCACCAAGAGATGATATCTGAGCCGGTCCCCATACATCTGAATGTACAAGCTCTAACTTCTCACTCTTCTTCTCTTTCCCAACCTTGAGAAATTTGACTCTTTTCTGTTTACCATAAACACAGTTTTCATAGAACTCTAAATCAATCTTCTTTAGTCCTGGCAATAGATTTTTGGAGTGAAGGATTTTCATCCCTTTCTCACTCATGTGCCCAAGCCTATGGTGCCACATTATTGAATCTGTTCTTGCAACATTTATTGTTGTTGTCCCTACAGTAACTTTATCTGTAGCAGCGAAGGTAGAGTAAGTGTTACCAGTACACAGATATAATGTGCCTACCTTCGCACCTTTAGCTACTACTAACGATCCTTTAGTGACCTTCCACATACTGTCTGAGAAGGTAACTATGCAACCTTCACTACCTAGTTGCCCTGCAGAAATTAAATTTCTTCTTAAATTAGGAACATGTCTTACCTCCTGCAGAAACCAGTCATTACCATTCAGCAACTTGATCTTTATCTTTCCTTTTCCAACAATTTGATAGGGCTCATCATCACCCAAAATATATCTGTCCAAAATCACCTTGAACATAATCTAGAAAATATTTTCTATGGGGTGTAGCATGAAATGAAGCCCCAGAATCTATTACCTAGGAATCATTAACATTATCCAAACATAAGATTAAAGCATCTTGTAAAGTATTACTTGCAATATTAGCTTCCTTACTGTCATTTTCATTTTTGTCTCCTTCTTTGTTTTTTCGAGACCAACAGTCTTTCTTTAGATGACCAGGCTTTCTGCAGTACCAGCAATCTTTCTTTCCTCTAGATTGAGAGCGTCCTTTCTTTGACTTCCCTCGTGACTTCTCATTCCCAGGGCCTTTTCCTCTTTCCTTTGATCTTCCTCTATTCTCCACATTCAAAACACTACTCGATGATGTTGGAGTCTCACTTGTGCTTTTCTTTCGCATTTCCTCGCTTAGGATAACACCAACAATATCATCAAAGACCAAAGTATTTTTACCAGAGACAGAGTTGCTTACAGTCATAACCAAGCTATTCCAGCTTTCTGGCAAAGAACATAAAATCAAGAGAGCCCTAACCTCTTCTGCAAAGGTAATTTTTACCGAAGACAATTGACTGGTAATTGTATTAAATTCATTTAAGTGCTCCGCTATAGATCCTCCCTCCCTCATTTTCAAATTAAACAAACGCTTCATAAGAAATACCTTATTAGAAGCTGAGGGTTTCTCATACAGCTTAGCCAATGTTGCCATCAAATCTACAGTCGATTTTGCTTCTGTTATATTGAATGCTACAGACGATGCAAGGCACAATCGAATGGATCCCAGTGCCTTTCTATCTAAAATGTCCCACTCTTCATCTGATATTGTGGTCGGTTTCTTTGCCTTTCCTTCCAATGGCCGCCACAAATCCTTTTGATACAGGTAATCCTCCATCTGCATTTTCCATAACTGATAATTCTGGCCGTTAAAATTTTCGACCTTGAATTTGGAATCCTCCATTGCTCCCACTCAAATCTGAAAGTCCTGCCAATTTACAGAAAACCTCGCTCTGATACCAATTGTTAGGGTTTCAAGCAGATCCGAAGCAAATATGAACTAACAATTATATGCAGATTTAAATACAAAAGATAAAGAAATAAAACAGGACACAGATAACATAGAGATTTAACGTGGTTCACCCAGAATGGGTTATGTCCACCATACACAGCCGTCCAATCTTTCTTATTATCCAGCAAAAACAGTACATCAACCTTACAATGCCTTAAGCATCCCAGCCACTTATAACATGCGTTTTTAGGGCAACAAACAGAGTCGGCCTTTTTTAGGGTTTTATTACAATGTCGGTTTTCATCAACAAAAACGGCAAAAAAAATTTTCTCGGGGGCTGCCGCCCTTGAACCCCTGCTTTCTCGAGGGCTGCCGCCCCTGAACCCCTGCCCGGGGCCTGGCCCAGCCCCAGACCCCAATGAGGATACGTGCTAAGTGTACAGTACTTTGCTGATCAGTCGCCACATTTCAACAATCTCCCACTTGGAGACTGATCAGGCTCCACACCGAACAATCTCCCACTTGGAGATTGATCAGGCTCCACACCGAACACTAGAGACCCTAGGGTGTGTAGAGAACACTAGGTGATCCAAGGAAAGGATCCAAGAGCATAGACTAGGCTAGTCTATCCCAAGCACCATCCCATCAGATTGGTATCAAAGCTAGTTAAAGACTTGTTGGTTTGTGTATGTCTCTATATACTGGTGAATTAGTAGGGGAGAGCAGAATGGTCACTAATGCAGAGCTGGCTAGAAAGGTAGAAGAGCAAAAGGAGAAGAATAGACTCCTTGAAGAAGCTATGAGTGAGATAAGGGATAAACTACAGGAAGTGGTGTATCAGAGGACACAAGGACCTTGGGGTGAAGACACCAAGGATACAAGCAAGAGAACCATTGACATAGATGACATTATACTCGAACCAGATCCGTTGTTTAATGAAGAACCATTTGTGAAGGCTATCAAGGCTTTGAACACCAAGGATTTTGAAAGATTGCCACATTTCAGTGGAAGGATGGACATTGATACTGTCATGGAATGGATTGAGGGCATGGAAAACCACTTTGAGTGTGAGGGAGTGACAGAGGCTCAAAAGGTTAAGGTTGCCAAATCCAGATTAAGGGGAGCAACTTTAACATGGTGGAAGTACCTGCAAGAAGAAAGAGTTAGCATGGGAAAGCTACCTATTGCCAATTGGAAGGCCATGGTGAGCAAGATCAAAGAGAACTACTTACCAGAGGATTATGAAGTCCAACTTCATAAGAAGAGATAGGGTTTGAAGCAAAAAGACCTTGATGTGACCTCCTACACCAAAGAATTTCAAAAACTTTGTCTTAGATCCAAAGTCCAAGAAGATGAATCTATTAAGGTGGCTAGGTATCTAAGCGGCCTAAAGTGGAACATTCAGGAGGAGATAAGCCTATGGAATCCTACTACTATTCAAAAATGTCATCAGCTTGCTGTCAAGGTAGAAGAGAGGAACAAAAGGAAAGGAGACTCCAATAACAAGGGTAGAGGCAGAGGTAGAGACCAAATGAACCACCGAGGTGGTTACCAAAGCAAGTCAAATGAGCAGAGGAACCAAGGAGAAGCCAAGTTAACTGAACATGTCAGTGAAACCAATCTTAGAGGAGGCCATTCTAGAGGAAGAGGTGCACAAGTTGGTCCAAGTAGGGGTAGAGGTACCAGTAGAGGTAACTCCTACTTTGCAACTATGAAGTGTTATAATTGTGGACAATTGGGACACCCGACATATAGATGCCCTGACAAGCCTACCTCATCAAATAGTGGAAAGAGGATTGCCTATGCTCATGAAGACTCTTCAAGAAGCAAGACATCGGATGTGGACCAGATTGAATCAGAGATTGGAGAAAATCTGATGTTCAATAGGATTTTGATCAGACAGCTGGTTAAGGAGGAACCCGAACATAGGAGAGCATTGTTTAGGGTGAGATGCAAAGTTCTTGGTAAAGTGTGCAAGGTGATAGTTGATTCAGGCTCAACTGACAACACCATATTAGAAGAGGCAGTTAGGAAGTTGAAACTCACAAGAATACCCCACACTAGCCCTTACAAGGTGACTTGGTTGAACAAAGGATAGAGTGTGCTTGTCAATGAACAGACTTGGGTAGAGTTTACTATTGGAGGATATAAGGATAAGATCCTTTGTGATGTGTTGCCTATGGATGCTTGTCATCTACTTCTAGGAAGACCCTGGAAATTTGATAGGAAGGTGATCTATGATGGAGAGGAGAACTCCATATCATTCAAGAAGGATAGCAAGACCTTCAAGATTCAGTCTTTGACAGAGGATGAAGAGGGAACTTCAAAAACACCTAGTGTCTTATTGGCTACTGGTAAAGAGTTCTTAAGCTTGCTACATGAGCAGGAGATAGTGAAGTGTGCCATCTTTGTGAAACCAAAGGAGGAAGAAGACAAGTTGCAGGCAGAAGTACCCATGGAGGTGAAGCAAATGCTACAAGAGTATAAAGACATAATGAGTGATGGAGCACCTGCAACACTCCCACGTAGAAGGTCTATAAGCCATCAAATAGACTTTGTTCCCAGAGAATCCTTACCTAACAAGGCATCATATAAGCTCACACCTGATCAGAATAAGGATGTAGCAAGGCAAGTGCAGGAGTTATTGGAACAAGGACTGATTAAGAAGAGCATCAGCCCATGTGCAGTCCCGGTAGTGCTAGCAACAAAGAAGGGAGGTAAGTGGAGACTATGCACTGACTCAAGGGAAATAAATAGGATCACCATAAGGTATAGGTTTCCTATTCCTAGAATAGAGGATTTGATGGACTATCTAGGAGGTGCTATGTATTTTACCAAGTTGGACCTTAAAAGTGGTTATCACCAGATTAGAATCAAGGAGGGTGATGAGTGGAAGACTGCTTTCAAGACCACAGAAGGATTGTATAAATGGCTTGTGATGCCATTTGCACTCACCAATGCCCCAAGCACCTTCATGAGGTTGATGAATGAGGTGTTAAAAGACTTCACAGGCAGATTTGTGGTGGTGTACTTAGATGACATACTCATCTATAGTAGAACCAAAGAGGAGCACCTTGAGCATTTGAGATTAGTCTTAGAGAGGTTGCATGAGGAGAAGTTATCCATCAACCTAGAGAAGTGTGACTTCTTGAAGCAAGAGTTGGTTTACTTAGGATTTGTTGTGTCTAAAGGAACCTTGAAGATGGATCCAAGCAAAGTGGAGGCAATCTTGAATTGGCCTGCACCTAGAACAGGGATTGAAGTTAGGAGTTTCCATGGATTAACTCAATTCTATAGGAAGTTTGTGAGGAATTTCAGTGGCATATGTGCACCAATCCTTGACACCATTAAAGGAGGCCTTAAAACTAAGTTTAAATGGACTGAGCAGGCTGACAAAGCATTTCAATTGTTGAAGCAAGAAGTAGCCACAAAACCTATCCTTCTCCTACCTACCTTTGATAAGCTATTCACATTGGAGTGTGTTGCAAGTGGAATTGCTGTAGGTGGTGTATTGAGTCAAGAGGGAAGACCTGTGGCATTTTTCAGTGAGAAGCTTAATGAAGCAAAGAAGAAGTACTCAGCCTATGACCTAGAGTTGTATGCATTAGTGCAGTCTCTTAAGAAATGGAGACATTACCTACTTCCAAAGGAATTTGTGGTGTTCACAAACAAATAGACATTGAGTTACATTAACACTCAAGAGCAACTTAGCAATAGGCATTTGGAATGGATGGAATATCTCCAATCCTTCACCTTCACCATCAAGCATAAGAAGGGGAAACTCAACAAGGTTGCAGATGCATTAAGCAAGAAGTTGTTGACAGTTCAAGAACTACAGTTGCAGAGCATATGAATAGAAGGTTTCAAGGACCTCTATGAAGGAGATGAAGACTTCTCATCAGCTTACAAGGTTTGCAAGGAGTTTGAGAACTATTTCCATGGTGAGTATGCAGATTACACTCTCCAAAATGGTCTCTTGTTCAAGGGTAATCAGTTGTGTGTACCAAGAGGATCCATGAGGGAGAACCTCATCCAAGAGAAACACAATGGCAGTTTAAGTGGACACTTTGGAGTCAACAAAACCTTGGATTTAGTACAGAGGTACTACTATTGGCCAAAGTTGCCAAGGGATGTGAAAAGATATGTAGAACAATGTGGTGTGTGCCAAAGAGAAAAAGGAGGATCAAGCAATGTTGGTCTCTATCAACCATTGCCGGTCCCTAATAGGCCTTGGGAATGCATAAGCATGGACTTTGTAGTAGGACTTCCCAAGACAAAGATAGGTATGGACAACATCTATGTGGTAGTAGATAGATTTTCCAAGATGAGCCATTTCATTCCATGCAAAACTACACATGATGCTAGCTATGTTGCACATCTCTTCTTTAAGGAGATTTTTAGGATTCATGGAATCCCTTTAAGCATTGTTTTAGATAGGGACAACAAGTTCATGGGTCATTTTTGGCAGATATTATGGAGGAGACTTGGAGCTAATCTCTCATTTAGCTCAGCTTACCATCCACAAACAGATGGTTAGACTGAAGTCATCAATAGGGTGTTAGGCAACTTGTTGAGGTGCTTAACTAAGGAGTATGGGCAGACATGGGATCTAGTAATTCCTCAAGTAGAGTATGCATATAATGACAGTGTGAATAGGACCACTGGTAGAATCCCTTTTGAGGTTGTCTATTGTAGACATCCAAGAGGAGTATGTGAGTTGAGAGACCTTGGTACCTTGGAGATGAAGAGTGGGCAAGCAGAGGACTTCACTCAAACTGTCAAGGAAGTCCAAGAGAAAGTTAAGAAAGCCATCCTTGAATCCACTCAAAAACTGAAGGCCAAAATGGATGAGAAAAGGAGAGAGGTTCAGTTCAAGGTGGGTGACTATGTGATGGTCCACTTGAGCAAAGCTAGGATGCAAAGTGGTAAGCCTACCAAACTGCAGATGAAAAGGGTAGGACCTTGTAGAATTCTGTCAAAGTATGGGGAGAATGCTTACAAGGTTGACCTACCTTCAGATTTGGCTATATCACCGGTCTTTAATGTAGCTGACCTGATCATGTACAAGGGTGAAATAATAGGACAAAAGGAGAACTAAGCCAAGGTGCTGCAGGACCTAGATGCTAATGTCTTACCACAGGTGAAGAAGCCAATAGAAGAGGAGATCTTGGAATCCAGAGTAAAGAAGTCCACCAGACACCAGGTCTACATGGAACACTTGGTGAAGTGGGCAGGTCAACCTGAGTCTGAAGCTACCTGGGGTGAAGAGAGCAGGTTCAAGACACTGGGCATAGACTCGGCTCTCATCTCTTCTTCTATTTCTTAGTTGTGTGGAGAAGGGGAGTATGGTGTAGGAGAACCCTTTCAAGCTCTTCCTCTTTCTTTTTTTTGTTGGTGTGATGCTTCTTTTGAAGCCATTGTATATAAAATAAAGAGCCATGTGCTCATTGGTTCTAGTTAGGGTCCTAGTTGAGGTCTTAGGGTCATGAGTCTAAAATTGAGATTTGCTTGGAAATAGGGGGTATGTGTGCATTTGAGGTGTTTAGGGGTCCCTCATAGCATGGTGGAGTCCTTAGGTTGGCCGAATGTGGGTCTAGGAGTCAAGAAAAGCAACATTGGGAAAGTTGCTCAAAAGTTGCAAAAGTTGCATGACAACTTTTAAAAGTTGTCAAGCAACTTTTCCACCAAGAGGCCAAAATTATTAGTTTGGCATGGAAAACCCTAACAAGGGAACATAGACTGAGGAGAGGGTAGTATAAGTACTTCCAAACCATAAGTTAATAGGTTGGATGTCAGACATTGTACGGCCCAAGGAAGGAAAGCTTGACTATGACTGTTTTTTTGGTTACCAGATAGTTTGAATGAAGCTACTGAGTAAGTTAATGGATTGATTTGCATGTAAATATGTGTGGAGTTTCTTCCATGGTGTAAATAATTTCATTGTGAGCAATTAGATTAGGTTTTTATTTGCAGGTTGTGTGTGTTTGTAAATATTTTGAAAACTGTCTTTTCACTATCCAGTTTTGGACTGGTTTATTCAAATGGAATCATAACTCCATTCCCCATTGTAGAATCACCATGAAACCATGGGGAATGAGAGTGAAGACCTTGTATCATATTTCTATGCAATCAAGGCCCTTGAAAATGCAATGAAGCCACTTGAAGACCCATTCCTAGGCGATACTGGATAGTGCCCGGTTAGGAATGGTTGTTGGTGCAGAGGTCTTGAAGAGCAAGGTTGGTTAGAGGAGAGTGCACCCTTTGGAGGAGGTGTAGAGGAGTGTGTGAAGCACCATTTGTGTGAATGAGGAGCCTCCACCAATCCAAACAAGGTGGCTAAAACACAAAACATCCACTGTGACCCAGGCAAACCATAAAAACCCTCACAAAACCCTTAAAAACCCCAAAATTCACCCTAGGCACTGTACGACCACTTGGAGGCCCAAAACCAGAGAAATCCTTGAGCCCTTTCCAAATAAATAGTAGTCCATTTTGGGAGTTTGGGTAGTTTGTGCATCATTTGTGAGAGGAAGCCCTAAAGGATCGGGTAGGAGGCCTAATTGGTCCTAATCCTTGTAGCCCTATATTGAAGGCAAAACACAAAATAGTGAAATTGGTAAAGGGTTGAAGGCTTGAAACCTCTTGGGGGCACATGAATGGGTGGAAAGACCATGAATTAGACCTGATATAACCTTGCTAAGACCTCGGAAGGTGTAGAACAAGCTTAGCCCTTATTAGCCATAATAAGGGGTTTTGAGTCTCATGAGTACGTGAGACCTTAGGAGAAGCATTGCAACTCATTGGTGGGTGGAATTGGGCAAGGTCAGGGGATTCCTCAAGAAAAGGAAGTCCTAGAGACCCTAGGGTGTGTAGAGAGCACTAGGTGATCCAAGGAAAGGATCCAAGAGCATAGACTAGGCTAGTCTATCCCAAGCACCATCTCATCAGATTTGAACCCACAATATTATTCCACTATGGCCAGTAGTAAAACAATATTATATAAAGGGGAATGCACCTGCATTCAAGTTTATAGCCTAGAGCTCACTACTCAAATCACAATATGGAAGTCTCATTGACTTAAAATATTTTACAAAGATAACTACAATGATTGAACTCCAAAATAGCATCAAAAATTGCCTAGGTGAGTTCTGGTTAAGTGCAAAAAGTCTGACTATAACACCTTTGCAACTCTGCCCTATTTTGCTTCTTAGTCAGCTATCAGATCAAGAATGTGCATGCAAAACTACACCAAATAGGTTTCTCGGTCACCACTCGCTCATATCATGCAATATCATACACCAAAAAGATCTTCTACATTGGTCATATATATATCCACAATAAAAAAATAAAACATTCATCAAGTTGGCCATCCATATTATGCAATGTAACGTGTAACCGGGTGTTAGCTTAGACCTGATCTCTAAACCATATGCGGGTCAACCACACATTGTCAAAATTATTTCTACGTATTGGCCCTATCATCCCATGCACAAATTTGACCATCGCAAGGATTCCAGACCAAAAGTGCTCTACTTATTCTAAAATACCAGTGACATATTATTGGACCATTTCCTCTATCGGTTACCAAAATCCATAACTACCGGATGTGATTTCCAAGAAGAGTTTCCATCAATGACAACTTTAAACCATCACACATGCACTAGAATCCACCAGATGAGTATCAATTTCCAACAATAACTTGGTCACCAGATTTTAGAGTACGAACTTGTAAAATTCAATTTTCATCTCGATGATTGATCATGGAGTGTGATCTGAAACGTTGATCAAAAAAATTATACATGGTCTAATCTAGAAGCAACATCTAACAAATTATGGATTGTGTAAATCTTATATCATTAATTCAATTTCCATGTTCAAAAGGGAAATCAATAAAACATAACTCTAAGCCTCAACCCGCAATAACACTTCCAAAAGCTTTTGTGTACATACTAGTCATCAAACCTCGGGGATACCTATTTCACCTGTCCAAATGAATAAATAATCTTCAATCCCACAACCCCCGAACAATGAAACATAGTTTTAGAGAAACCCATTGGACTTTGGGCATCAAGGGTGTATTATTCTCAGTTCCCAAACTCAAAAGATAGAATGTTGAAACCTCGATCCCCAACCCCTTCTGGTGGAGACAATTTCAACTTCTTTTTAGATTTACATGGATGAAAGGTTAAATTGGTTAATAATAATTCTTTCTTACTCCAATACCAATTTAATAATCATTCTTTCTTACTCCAATATTTCCTTATTTTGATTAATGTGATCTTAGCTAACCCGTTGTGATTAAAATACATTTTCTTATCTCCATAACACAACTTGTTGGTTCTACATAAGAGATAATGTGAAAGGAGAAGGACACCATGATTTTCTAGTTTAAAGTCTACTACTCACTATAAAAGATATTCTCAACTAACGAAGAGATTAAAACCACAAATTTGGGACATATTGACATGAAGGATTTCTTGAAGAGAATGAAACATGGTAACAATAGAACTCCTTGAGCTATAACATTGATAAATTTTGGGTTAGTGTGCGTAGTTGCCTTCACAATGTCTCTACAATCTCTTGATTTGATGCCCACTTGCATGTGTCAACCATTACAAACTTGATCAATGGGCCATCAAGATACATCACACCTAATAGGGTGGAGAAAGTGTTTGGAGTACCACTCCACAATGAATATGCAGACATGGATGCAAAGGTTGGTAATCAATATTTTACCAACAACTATAATGCTGTGGAATACATCAACCACAAATTTCTTGACAAACCAAGGAAAGTTACAACTAAATTAGCCAAGGTGACTGATAGGTGAATTCTTCATGAAGATTCCAAAGACCAAGTATTGCTACTAGGTAGGATTATGGAACTGCTTAGTGCAAAGGACTTTCATCACTGGATGATGTTTCTCATCAAGACCATCTTGGAAAGGAATGAACATATTGACTAGGTGACCATAATAAGTGACACCCTACATGAGCAACTAATTTTAATAAAGGATGACTCTAAATTATGCATGACATCCTATTTGGTATATCTCCTTGCTACTCAAGCCACATTTCTAAGGCTAACAAGAATAGGTTCCCTAAAGGATCCTAAAACAAGAATTTACAAGAATTACACCTAGTTTGCATTAGAGATAAGAAGGAAGTAGTGGTACTTGGTAAATGATGGCTTTAAATTTTCTATCATCAAGTTGTTAGAGGATTATTTTGATGAAAAAATCTCAGTAGATGTTGCAATTGAGATACACAAGTTGTGGCATTATTACATTCATTTCAAAACCCCCACTTACATTAGGGTTGTAGGATGCAACAAGGCACCCATGAATTTTCTAAGATATTCCTCTAATAAAATAGTCTTGTTGGAGCTATGTAGAGAAGTTGAGGAGGCATACAATCTCATTGTGAAGAAGCATAAGTCTTTCTTTACATTTCCCATCAAGATAGATACATATGCATGCCTATACATGAAAAGTATCAAAGCTACAAAGGTATAAATGACTAGCTATCCCATGGATTCCATGTTAATGATAAGATAAATTTTATCCAATTAAAAATATCAGTCTAATTATAGGGGTATTTTACAAGAATAAGCCCAAAGTTGAAGATCATTGGGCTAACTGCATGGATGAATATGAAGTTAGGATCAAAGAATTATGTATGATGGACCTCAACTTTACAAATGTAATTGTATGGATCATGTTCCCCAAAGACATTAAATAATATGGGAAGAGGTTGTACCCTTCCTACAACACTGAGATAATATTTAATATCCCCATATCCAATGCTAATCCTTCTATATATGAAGTGCCAAACATGGAGGATAGGAAAAAGAAGGTGGTCCAATGGACCAAGGAGTGGGTAGAAGCCCTATATTCTATGTTAGCCCCACTTTAGGTAAAAGAAATGTCTCCTAAGAAAGGATGAGGAACTTCAAAATTTAATCGGTCATTGACCTCTTAAGGGCCTACTAAAGTTACAAAACCTCAAGGGCATGAGAGATTGGCAACTATTAAGCTTCCAACCAAAGTAATGAATACTTCAAAGGCTAGTAGTGTTGAATATCCTAGACAACTAAGAGGGGGGGTGAATCAGTTGTTAATTAAAATCTTTAATTTCATTGAAATAGATCTGGTAAACTAACTCCTGATTACTTAACCATAAATAGATATAAGCATGAGAGAGCACACACATGAAACACCAGATTTTGCATGGAAAACCCAAGAAGGGAAAAACCACAAACAATGCCTATTAGGGTAACACCAGTTAAGGTGGTTTTTAAAAAGGGTGGCTCATTGCCAAAATGCTCTGTAGGTGGGCTCACTGCTTGACTAAAACTACCAGAAAAAGGGTTCACTTCCCAGAAGAAGAAGAAGGAAAAAAAAAATCCATCATTGTAGGACAACTGCCACTACGCTTCAATGCTGAAATAAACCTTTGGCTCACTACCTCCAGTACCAAATAACAACAACACAATATCAAACTACTCAATCACAACCTCACACAAATTCACACCAATAGAAAATAAATTTTCTTTTTCAATCCACTTGCTTCTATATATTCTTCATTATGTTCATCCTTTATTTATACTAATCTCTAAAATAGAAGTTTCCCAAGTTAGCCAAAGAATTTACCAAAACACAATTTCAAATAGGTCTACACTAAAAATTATTGTGATGGAAAGGAATGAGAAGTGAAGCACACCACAATGCACTACATCAATCAAAACAACACATTATCCATACGCCACAATCACCAGAGTAAAAATAGAACATACAAGGTCAAACAAACCTGAAATGATCATATCCATAACCACAACTCTGGAGCACATCATCACTTCCCAAATTAGAATAACAAAGATAAAGACATGAACAACATAACTCCAAAATATTATCATCATAACCAGAAATGTGGAGCACTTCAAACAATGTTGAACACCATCATCACTAAACACACTTCCAAAGCACAACTTACGGAGCACCAAATCATAAGAATGACATCCCAAAGCAACATCCAACAACATACCAAAACTTCATGACTACAACTGCAACATATCAGAAATACAGAGCACAAACCAATCATTGAAACACAAAATTAGTATGTTGACATCAATGACAACCATACTAACACACCATCAACTTCACATTTGCAATATTCTCCCCCTTTATCATTGATGGAAACATTCATCAATGACAAACACAAACTCAAAATCATAACTCATCTCTCCCCCAAACATCTCCATGTCTCTCCAATCTCTCCAATCTTTTGCCCTTTGACATCAAAGATAAAGATAAGAAAAAACTCAACACATGCAACCATCTTCAGATTCCACACAACTCCCCCTAGGAGGAAGCCCCAATCATTAGTCTAAACTAGAATATATACATGGAGTTATTTGGACTAATACACTATAAATGCATTTAGTTCAAACTAGGAAGGGGTAATACCCCCAGCTTTTGCTAGAGATACTCAAAAGTATCTTTGCACAAAGCCTTCATAAAGATATCTATAACCTACTCTTTTGTAGGAATATAATCAAGATTTAATTCATTGTCCAACAACTTCTCCCTTAAGAAGCAATACCAAATAGAGATATGCTTTATTATGGAATGCAGTACCATATTTAGCACACATGATTGAGATTTGTTTGTCAAACATCACACCAATATCCTTCAACGTCTATTTCATCCAAAGTATCCTAGTGCAACATGATGTGGCTGCAATTTATTTAGCTTTTGCAGTTGATAAAGATACAAAATCCTAACCATGAAACTAACATGGAGATAAGGAAAAATGCTCCTCCTCTAGTACTCTTTTTGGTCATCAATACTTCCTTCCCAATCTGCATCTGTATAAAATTTTAGAGTAAAATCTAATCCTCTAGGATACCACAATCCAAAATCTATTATACCTTTTAGATATCTAAAAATTCTCTTTACTGCAAGAACATGTGACTCTTTCGGATCTTGCTGAAATATAGCTCCAAGAAAAATAACATACATGATATTTGATCTAGTAGCAGTCAAGTACAACTGTTCTCCAATCATTGATCTGTACTTTCTTGTGTCAGTCTTAGGAGATTTATCATCATTAGTCAACTTGCATCTAGTAGTCATAAGAGTACATACCAATTTGGAATTCTCTAATCCAAATTTTTTCAACAACTCTCTAACATACATTGACTGAGAAATAAAAATGCCTTTATTGTTTTGATTCACTTGCAATCCAAGAAAGAAGTTCAACTCACCAATCATGGATATTTCAAATTCCTTTTGCATTTCACGAGGAAACTTCTTGCACATGCCATCATTTCCTCCAAATATTATGTCATCCACATATACTACAACAATTAGGATCTTATTTTATTCAACTTTAAAGTAAAGATTGTTGTTGGCAGACTCTTTTTGAAAATCTTGATTCAATAAATACTTGTCTAGCCTTCCATATCAAGCTCTAGGAGCTTGCTTTAACCCATATAAGGCCTTCTTCAATCTACAAACAATATTCAGATCATCTAACAACTTAAATCCTTCTGGTTGCTCAATGCAAACTTCTTCTTTTATTTCCCCACTCAAAAATGATGACTTTACATCCATTTGATAAATTTTGAAATATTTACATGCAAAAGCCAAAAATATCCTAATAGCTTCCATTCGGGCAGCAAGAGCATAAGTCTCTTCAAAATAAATGCCTTCAACTTGTGTGTAACCTTTGCATACCAATCTTTCCTTGTTTCTCACAACATGTCCATCTTCATCCAGCTTATTCCAAAACACCCACTTTGTTCCAATGACATACTTATCTGCCGGTGTAAGGACAAGTTCCCAAGTTTGATTTTTTTCAATATGATCCAATTCTTCCTTCATAAAATTCATCCAATTCTAATCTTAATAGGTTTCTTCAACTGTCTTAGGTTCAACTTCAGAAAGTAAACACATAAGAACTTGTTCTTCAACAACTTTACTTCTTGTAATAACACCTTTGTTCTTGTCTCCTATAATTTGGTTTTTAGAGTGATTCTTTTTTACATACCTCAGAGTTTTAGATACAATTGTTGGAGCAACCTGATTTTCTTTTTGTTTATAATCTTCTCCACTCTTCTCTTCTTCTTCTCTGCTTGCAAATTCATCAGATTCATCTCCTTCTTGTATCCCAGAGTCTTTGGAAATATTTTCGTCAACCTTCACATTTGTACTTTCAACAATTTTATTCAATCTCTTGTTGTAACATTGGTAAGCCTTGCTCTTTATCGAATATCCTAAGAATATACCTTCATCTGCCTTGTTGTCAAACTTTTCAAGATTTCCTTCATATCTCCGAATGTAGCATTTATTTCCAAATAATTTAAAATAATTTACTCATGGAATCCTTCCATGTCATAACTCATATGATTTCTTCCCATATTTCTTTCGGAATAGAACTCTATTGATAGTGTATACTGCAGTATGTATTACTTCTCTCCAGTAAACTTCTGGTAGGTTTTCTTCTTTGATCACAGTTCTTGTTGCCTCTTGCATAGTCCTGTTCATTCTTTCCACTACACCATTCTACTATGGTTCCCTAGGAGCAGACAACTGTCCCCTAATCCCATATTTCTCACAAAAAAAATCAAATTTATCAGAAACAAACTCACCTCATTTATTAGATATTAAGCATTTGATTCTTGTATCAACTTCATTTTCAACTCTAGCTTTGAATATCTTAAAATATTCTAATACCTTTGACTTCTTTCTTAAAAATGCAACCCAAGTAATTCTAGAATGATCATCAATTAAGAGCATGAAATAAATCTCACCTTGTAAACTCCTTGTTCTAGTCGGACTGCATAAGTCTATGTGCACCAATTCTAACAGTCCATTAGAAGATTGTTCCTTTCCTTTGAACGTTCCCTTTGTCTATTTTTCCACTTGACATTCTTTGCAAACACTTCTATCCAATTTAGTTAGTCTCGATAAATCTCTCACAACTGTTCTAAAAACAAATCTTCACTAAATTGTCAAAGTTGATGTGACACATCCTTCAGTGTCATAGCCAACTTTCATTGATATGACAAACAATGTCTTGTAGAAGCCTCCAATTGATACATGTTTCCAACTATTCTTTTTCCTGCATTAATAATAGTTTCAGATCTCTTTCGGATCTCACAACCACCATCCTAAAAAACATCATTGTAACCATTCTCGCACATTTGTCCAATACTTAAGAGATTATGATGTAATTATTTCACATAGTAAACATTGTTAGTGTTATGTTTTCCATCAAAATTAAAAGAACCTATTCCAACAATATGTGCAGTTTGATCATCTCCAAATCTAACAGAACCACCATCATACTTTTCAATTTTTACAAACTTACTTTTGTCACCTGTCATATGATTTGAACATCCACTATTAATCAACCATTCATTTCTATCTATTTTAGAACATGAAATGCCGATGCGATATGCAATAGTTTAAACAACCTTAGATATCTTTTTATTATTACTAGGTTTAGGTTCATCTTTTTCTACTAAGAACAACCAATCACCATCTTCATAATCTGACTCATCATTTGAAATGCCAACATCATGTTTAACATAGTAGGCTTTTCTTATTGAAGTTTCCTTTGTTTTCTTTAAACTTTTATTTTGTTCCTCTCTCTAGACATCTAGATGCATAATGACCAATCTTTCCACACTTAAAACATTTAAGGAGGTAACATGCCTTTATATTTGTCGATCCTCTCTTCAGCTTTCTTACAATGTTTGCTTCCATTTCATCTAGGCTCTCATCATCTGAATCTTTTGTAAGGAAGTTAAGAAGTGGAGCAACTTCCTACACTAACCTTGAGAGGAGGGTAATGCAAACACTTTTACAAATTATTATAGCAGTTATAGAAACATAGCATAAATAGACATAACAAAATGCATACCACAACACAATGATTTACATGGGGAAAACCCTTTCGGGAGAAAAAAAAACCCACACTCCAAAAACTGCCCAATATATTATTCAGCAATCAACAACAAACTACAATATACTTGTGGAGAAATCTCTTCACATGAGTACCACTAATAAGAGATTTAGAGGTAACTCAATAGCCATAAGAATTTTACCCACAACCTCTATCTCACACACCTCATATATAGGAGATACAATACAAGAAACTGTCAAACAATATTATAAAACCATGGGCTAAAACCACCCAATGTAGTGGAGCCGACCTTATCTCCTATCTAGATGCCCTATGACATGTCAAAACACACATCAACATGCATCCCTCCCTTTTATAACTTAGTTATGTGTTTGATGCATTTTATATTTCTTATTTGAGTATAAACTTTCAGAGGCCACAACTTATGAACCATGTGTCCCATTGGCGAATCGTTTGAAGCATTAGAAAGCTCGCACAGTTCTCTATCACTTCGTAAAATGCTACATCATTTATGCTCACTTAATTCATGGTGTTTTAGAGCCTCTGAATTCCTCTAAATTAAATTAAACCTTTCATCGCACCCCTCCAAAACAAAAACTTTCATATCTTCAAAACTAGTTGTGTTCTTGCCATGAAACTTTATCGGAATGCTTATCTAGCCAACTAGAAGCTTTGTGGAGAATTTCGCACCATTTCATGCTCAAATTAAATCTTACTATAAATAGTAACCTCATGTAAATGCAAGGTCGAGACACCATTTTTCCCAACCTTCTCCCACTTGTCAAGCACCTTGCAAGAGCAAAGGGAGTATCAATAAAATAAATTAATTGCTAGGTGCCATGAGGCCCATAGAATTCGAACACCATCTGAACTTCTCTGTGCTCACAACCTTAGTTAAATAATCAACAATATTCATCAAAGTTTCTACCTTAACCTGCTTCACCCTACCATCTTCGATCATATCTCTAACAAAATGATACTGAACATCATTGTTCTTGGTCCAGACATGAAATGTCGAGTTCCTAGCTAGGTAGATCACACTCTAACTATCACAATAAACTATCACTACACCATTTTTTATTCCAATAAATGAACATAGTCTCTTAAGCCAAATGGCTTCTTTACAAGAATGAGTAGTTGTCATATACTCTCGTTCTATAGTGGACAAAGTGACCACAACCCGTCGCTTACTCATCCAACTAATTGTACCACCAAATAAAGTAAACACATAAGCATTGGTGGACCTTCTGCTATCAATATCACCTTCCCAGTTTGAATCCACATAACCATGAATATAAAGGGAAATCACATCTCCAACCAAATTACCATGACAACACAAAGAATACTCTGAGGTACCCTTCAAATATATGAAGACTCTTTTGACTGCATCCCAATGAACTCTACTAGGATTAGACATGTATCTGGAAATAACTCCCATTGCTTGGGCAATGTCTGGTCTAGTACAGACCATAACATACATCAAACTTCCAACTGCACTCTGCTAAGGCATTTTGCTCATGTCTTCCATCTCTGATGGGGATGCAGGATAATCTAAAACAAATAATTTCATTCCAACTATAAAAGGAACACACAATGGTCTAGAATCCTGCATGTTGAACCTCTGTAAAACTGAATTCACATACTTACTCTAGCCTAGCCACAACTTTATATTCACTCTATCTCTTTTAATTTCCATTCCAAGAATGTGTTTTGCTGGACCAAGATTTCTTATTTCAAATTTAGCAACAAGTTGAGACTTTAGTTCTGAAATCATGCCTTTATCTTTACCAATGAATAACACATCATTAACATATAATGCAATGTACATGAAATGATCACCATCAGATTTATAATAAACATTGCACAATTTGATTTAGAACATTCAAATCCCAAAATCAACACATATCTATCAAATTTATGGTACCAAATCTTAGGACTCTGTTTAAAGCCATACATAGATTTATTTAATTTACAGACTGATGTATAAGTCTTGTTCCTAGCTGTCCAATTCACCCTTACTCACCCCAACTCCTCAACTCACCCTTCTACTCAAGCTCCTCCAAGGTAAATTGTTAGGGTACACTCCTTAGACCTCCAAGGCCTAAAATCTACTAGCTTGCCTCCTAGGTATAGCCACTTGAAGTTTCTTGTTGGTTTTGACCCAAATATCTGATTTTGAGATGGTCTCCTACTAGGTTCCCAAAGCTCTAACTAGGTTCCAAAGACCTCCACCAAGGATCTTCACTCTAACAACATGTTTATAGGTTGTGGTTATGTTGTGCAGGTATGTTCAAGGTCATTTTATGCATTGAAAAGGTCTGCACCTTCCTCCCAAGCCCTAGGCTTTCAACTTGCTTCTATCGGCTGCTATTAGGCCTAATTGACTAGCCCTTCTTTGACTGTTTTTTGGTCTTCTTTCCCAAAATTTCTGAAAAACCACCAGATATTTTTACATATTTAGATACCCATTTGGAAGTTAAATAAGATCACTCAGTTTTCCATCTGGATTTGTCATACAACTAAGGTTACTAAAAAAGAGTTATTTTTAAGGGGTTTAGGGCTTCCAGGTAGTTTTGGAAGATGTGCTCCAAACTCTTCACCAGTCACAATCACCAACCCAAAAAAAATTGGATTATTTTAGTACACTCATATAAATTTCCAAAACACTATGGTTTGTTGGGGTGTCACTTCTCCATGGCTCTGAAAATGAGCAATCACTGCTGCCCTCACATACTAGCTACAAGCTTGTGTGTTATTCAGCTCACCCATTCTCCTCCTTGTGGCCTGCCAAAACACAAAACACCTAATCTAAAACTATTTACAGAGCCTACCCAAGCCATCCACTAGATTTCAACTTATGCCATTCGTGGATGCTCAGGTAAAATGCATTTTTACAATCAAAACCCCAAGTTTCAAGGGTTTGTGATCAACTTTTACAAAAACAGTGATAACTTTTGATCCAAGGCACTTCAAGCATTCATATAATATTTTATAGAAATATAAAACAAATTCCTAACTTCCTCTTCTATTATGAGCACTGTACCAAACCCTACAGGTCATACAAAAGCAAAAAATCAAAGCAAAAACAGTCCAAACGTGAGGAAAAGCATAGGAAACCCTTGACAAATGAATTGAATGCAAACCAACAGTTGATTAATCTATTATTGGATATTATTAGAAGGTTTTATACACCATTTTAAGTTGTTTCCAACCAAATTCCAATGCAATTTTCTTCATGGACAACTTTTGCCTAAAGATGCAAAAGTTGTCAGTACCAATTTTTGACAATTTTTACCTATGAGTGCAAAAACACACTCCAAGACTCTCAAGGCCCGAAATATCACTCAAATGGAATTCCACAATGGATTTAAACCATTTCAAAACATTCTAGCAAGTAGCATCCACCTGGTACAAGCCAAAAATTGACATTTTGACAACATTTCAGGATAATGACAATTTTGGATCCTGAGCACAACAAAAGTGTGGACAACCAAACTATGGATTCAAAAAGAATCATAGGATTTATTCCACCTTATTAAAACATAAAATAACTTGAAATCACACAAAAACTCTAAAACTCAAGAAAAGACAACTTTGAGCTAGGTGCTTCGCACCACAGACCAAATTAATTTTACCTTTTACCACATAGTGCTCTAGCTATTCATATAAATATCCTCCTCCAAATCACCATGAAGGAAATTAGTTTTCACATCCATTTAATCAACCTCTAAATCATAAGCAACAACACTAAAAATTAAAAATCTAATAGATGTCATTTTTGCAACAGGAGAAAATATCCCACCATAATCAACACCCTCAACCTGAGAGTAGCCTTTTGCAACCAACCTTGCTTTATACTTCTAAATGATTCCATCTGAACCAATCTTTTTCTTGAGCACCCATGTAAAACCAACAGGTTTCCATCCTTTAGGAAATGGTACAAGATCTCATGTATCATTATTTTTCAAATACGCCATTTCTTCTTCCATAATAGTCTTCCAAGACCCTGCATCATTCATACCTAATGCCTATTGTACAGATCTAGGTTCATCCTCATAAGTATTCAAAGAAAAAATACATCTCAAATCATTAGGTGAATACCTTTCATGTGGTTGTCTATGTCTTGTAGACCTTTGAACAAGCTGAGTTGGAGGTTCTTCCTCCTCTTCTTAAGATTCCGAGCTAGATGAGCTCTCCTCAACTTCTTGCCTATTGAGGGGTCTCGGTTCAACTCTCTCAGGTGTAGAAGGGAATTGAATCACATCTTCTTGCTTAGTTTGTTTTGGCTGCAATGTAATAGAAGGAGACTTAATCTCTAAAAATAACACTTCTACTATGAGTTACCTTTTATGCAACAGGGTCCAAAATCTTGTATCCTTTCACAACATAACTATAACCGATGAAGATACATTTCATAGCCTTGTTCTCCAACTTTTTTCGCTTCTCCTTTGGTACATGTGCATATGCCTCACAACCAAAAACTCTAAGATGTCTCAATAAAGTCTTGTAACCTGATCATTCTTCCATAGGCATTTTATCAATAAGATTTGATGTAGGAGACCTGTTAATCAGGTAGCAAGCAGTGGCAACAACTTTAGCCCAAAATTTTTGTTCTAGACCAGCACCACTTAGCATAATCCTAGCCTTCTCCATCAGTGTCCTATTCATTCTTTCTGCAACCCCATTATGTTGTGGATAATGCAAAATTGTCTTCTGTTTGTTAATACCACAGTCTTTACAGAATCCATCAAAATCCTTAGGGAAAAATTTACCGCCATTATCAGTCCTCAAACATTTTATTTTCTTTCTAGTCTGCAATTCAACCATTGCTTTAAATTCTTTAAATCGACTAAAAACTTCAGATTTACTCTTTAGAAAGTATACCCATGTCCTTCTACTAAAATCATCAATAAACGAAACATAATATGTGGATTTTCTGAGGGAAGGAACATCTACAGAAGCAAACACATCAGAATGAATAAGATCTAAAACACCACATGATTTATGAGAACTTAAGTAAAACTAAATGCTATTTTGTTTTCCATAAATGCAATTCTCAGAGAAATCAAAGTCAAGGTTACAATCATTCAAACCTTCAACAAGGTTTTTATTTTTCAGGGTCCTTAGACCCTTTTCTCCAATGTGGCCAAGTCTCTGGTGCCATAACATAGTCTTCTCTGTAGGTAACTTTTCTTCAGAAGAAACAACACCTTTAGGTACACAAAAGCCATGTCCATCTACTGAAGGTGAAACCCTCAAATCTTTCGATTAAGTATCTGCAAATTTACTTTTTTTTTTTTATAGAAGTGCTATTACACTCAACTATGTATGCCTCTAGCTTATACAAACTGTCGAACTTGACACCTCTAGCAATCGCCATAACACCCTTAATCATATTACATCCTACATCAGAAAAGCCTGCTTGCACACCCACATATATCAGTTTGCTCACAGATAACAAATTTTGTTTTAATCCAGGGATATGCAATACACTACTAATCCTTTTTATTCTACCATCAGGAAAATTGATTCTAACTTTACCTCGACCAACAATGTCTAAATGTGAATGATCACCCAAGTACACCTTACTTCCATTAAATTCTTCATATTTAGAAAACTAATCTTTATTGGAAGTCATATGAAAAGATGCACCTGAGTCAATTAACCATGCATAATTACTTGCATGAGTAGCCAAAGTTGCGATGAATGCACACCATCTTCCTTTTTGAACTGAGAATCATAATCAAACTTCTTCTTTTCTTCTTTGTAGTCCTTACAGATGTGACTTGGTTTACCACAATTCCATCATATAAATTTGAAATTTCCAAGAAATTTCGATCTCCCTTTGGATTTGGACTTATTGCGCTTCTCTTTCTTCTTTCCTTTTTTCTTAGATCTTCTTCAAATAGTTAAGGATTCGTTCGAACTAATGGATACCTTCCTCTACATCTCTTTACCAAGTAGGGCACCCACCACATTTTTAGACTTCAAAACAACATAAGTACTACCAATAGCCATAACAAGAGAGTCCCACGATTCAGGCAAAGAACAAAGCAAGATCTGACATTTCTCCTCTTCGTCCATCTTAACATCAACAGATACCAATTGAGCCACCAAAATATTAAATGATTCTAGGTGGTCTGCAATTCATCCACCCTCTTCCATCTTCAAGGAATACAATTTCTTCTTCAAGAAAATAATATTCAATAAGGATTTCGCTTGATACATTTCACCAAGCTTTCTCCATAACTTCTTTGCAGTATTCTCTTTGTGGACATTAATTAGAATAGAGTCTATCAGGCACAATCTGATTAGACCCTTGGATTTTTGGTCCATAACATCATACTGAGCAACCATAGTAGGAACTGAGGGTCTTGAGAAATTCACATCAATAGCATCCCACATATCTCGATCTATTAACCGATCTTCCATCTTCAACTTCCACATCTCAAAATCACTTCCATTAAATTTCTCCACTTCTATTCTCCCCGATGAACTTGCCATCTGAAAATTCCTACAACAAGATCAAAAAGTGTCTTCTGCACAAGCTCTCAGTCAAATCTGGATTAGTTGAAAAAACCCAACAACCCACAACTCAAACCAAAGGTGATCAAGCTCTGATACCACTTGTAAGTTCAATAGCGGAATAACTTCCTACACTAACCTTTAGAGGAGGGTAATGCAATTTTTTTTATAGATCATTACAATAGTTACAAAAACTTAATAAAAATAGACACAACAATATGCATACCACAACACAATGATTTACGTGGGGAAAACCCTTTCAGGAGTAAAATCGCACACTCCAAAATCCGCCCAATATATTATTCAGCAATAAACAACATATTAAAATATACTTGCAAAGAAAACTCTTCACATGAGTACCACTAGTTAGAGATTCAGAGGTAAATCAATAGCCATAAGACTCTTACGCACAACCTCTATGTCACGCACCTCATATATAAGAGATACAATACAAGAAACTGTCAAATGGTATTACAAAACCATTGGCTAAAACCAACCAATAAAGTGGAGTCAACCTTATCTCCTATCTAGATGTCCTATGACATGTCAAAACACATATCAACATGTGTCCCTCCCTTTTACAACTCATTTTATGTGTTTGATGCATTTTATATTTCTTATTTGAGGAGTACAAACTTCCGGAGGCCATAACTTGTGAACCATGTGTCCGATTGATGAACCATTTGAAGCATTAGAAAGCTTGCAAAGTGCTCTATCACCTCGTAAAATTATGCACCATTTATGTCCACTTTTTCAGGAATTTTGGAGCCTCTAAGTCCTCAGAATTAAATTTAAACCTTTCATCGCACTCGTCCAAAACAAAAAATTTCATATCTTCAAAACTAGCTATGATCTTGCAATGAAACTTTACCCGAATGCTTATATAGACAACTAGAAGCTTTGGGGAGAATTTCACACCATTTCATGTTCAAATAAAAACTTACTATAAATAGTAACTTCATGTAAATGCAAGGTTGAGACACCATTTTTCCCAAACATCCTCATATTGAATGCAGTCAAGGTGCCATACAACTGTTCTCTATTGAACTTGGATGGGTCATATGTTTCTTTAATAGCTAAAATCTTGTCACTGTAACATTCTTGTAAAGTTCTCATGATATTTTTTATCGCATCCTTATCATCCAAGGTATCACCAAGATCTATGATTTCATTCACTACATTATCAACCTTCTAAAAATAACTTGTTATATCTTCACCTTCTTGTATCCTAAAGTTCTCATATCTGCCTTTAGCAGTCTACATCTTAGCTAGCTTAACTCTATCATTCTCTTCATAAATATTTTTCAATCTTTCCTAGACTTCATAAGTAGTATCTGATGCGACAACCTTGCCAATTCAATTTTAGATAGGGCACTAAAAATAACATAACTTGCTCGTTCATTTTCTTCATAGGCTTCAATCTCATCTAGGGTAGTAGGACCATTTGCTGGCATCACATAATTCATCTCCATAGCATTCCAAGTCTTGTAACTCAGAGAAATCAAATATCCTTTCATCTTCACTCTCCATAAACTATAGTTGAATCCTTCAAAGGTAGAAATAGTTAATTTATGTGCCATTGAATCTTCCTCGAGCAATTTGTCTCCCTTTCTAGAAACCAAAGCTCTGATATCAATTATTGAATATCATAGACAACTAAGAGGGGGTGGTGAATCAATTGTTAATTAAAATCTTTTACTTATTCCACTAAAATAAATCCGGTTAACTAACTCTTGGTTACTTAACCATAAACTTATATAAGCGTAAGATAGCACACACATGAAACACTAGATTTTATGTTGAAAAATGAAGAAGGGAAAAACCATAGAGAATGCTAATTCTCAATATAAAACACCTATTAGGGTGACTCTAGTTAAGGCAATTTTTTGCAAAGGGTGGCTCACCACCAGAATGCTCACTGCAGGTGGGCTCATTACTCGTCTAAAACCACTCAAAAAAGGGTTCACTACCTAGAAGAAGAAGAAGGAAAAATAAATAATACACCACTGTAGGACAATTGCCACTATATTACAACGCCAGAAGAAAACTTTGGCTCACTGCCTCTGGTATGAAAAACCAACATCACACTACTCAACCACAACCTCATGTAAATTTGCACAAATAAAAAACAAAATTTCTTTTTCAATCCACTTGCTTCTATATATTTTTCATTACAATCATCCTTTATTTATACTAATCTCTGAAATAAAAGTTTCCCAAGTCAGCCAAACAATTTACTATAACACAATTAGAAATAGGTCTACACTAAATATTCTTGCAATGGAAAGGAATGAGAAGTGGACCACACCACATTGCACTACATCAATAAAAATAACATGTTATCCATATGCCACAATCACCAGAGTGAAAACAAAACATTCAAGGTCAATCGGACCCGGAATGAACATATCCATAACCACCACTCCGGAGCACATTGCCACATCCCAAATTAGAATAACATAGAGAAAGACATGAACAATGTAACTCCAAAATATTATCATCAGAACCAGAAATGCAGAGAAATACAGAGCACTAAAAACACTATTGAACATCATCATCATTGAATACACTTCCAAAGAACAACTTCCGAAGCACCAAATCATAAGAATGAAATCCCAAAGCAAAATCCAACAACATACCAAAACTTCATGACTACAACTGCAACATATCAGAAATGCAAAGCACAAACCAATCACTGAAACACAGAATCAATATGTTGACATCAATGACAACCATACTGACACACCATCAACTTCACATTTACAACAAGTAGATCATAAAGGTCTACTGATATTAACAAGAAATAATATTTATCCATAGAGATAGTTGAAGACGTGGTGCCTTCTAAGAAAAAGAATAAAGGTAAGAACATTGCTAAAGAGCCTCAAACCTACAAAAGGTCCAGGGTACAAGGAGGAAGCTCCACCTTTAGGAATCATTAGCAAAAGAGGAAGAGGAAGAAGAAGAAGAGGAAATTCCTCTAAGGAGAACAAATAGGATGAGGACAAATCCCACATCTCCTCCTCAATAATAAGAATAATTTCCTTCTCCTTCTCCTTCTCCACAAGAGTATCTCACTACAACTCAAAGACAATCATCACCTCCTCCCAAATCTATATCTCCACCTCCTAAAGCACCCTATCCTCCTCCACCATCACCCGCATGTTCACCTCCTTGAAGGATGACAATATTCCTTCATCTTCTCAAGCTAATAAAGAAGAGACAGCTACCAATAAGGGAAATTATAATGTAATATACATCCAAGATGAAATAGAAGATGAAAAGGGAGATGGAGGGAGTGAATTCTCACCCTTTGGGCATCAAGAAAAAAACCTAATCTATAAGGGTTTTTTGCACAATGAACATCAACAACATGAGGAATAACATAAATAATAATAATATAAGTTGTAATATGAACAACATCAAACAAATGAAGAGGAATTTCCTAATGGTGAACAACAAAAAGAAGAAGAGAAACCTCAAGATGATGATGAAGTTATTGGAGATAAAGACATCTCTCTCAAAATTTGAACATGATAGATCCTTTTATGGTTAATTAAAACCATACAAAAGAGATAAAGAAAGTATAAGCAGATAAAAGAGGAGGATTTATAAATTTGGATAAAAAAATTTAAAATTCATAGTAGCAAAAAGAATTAAAAATGAAGGATAGCCACGAAAAATTAAAAAGAGGAGGATTTTGCAAGTTTGGATGAAAAATTCAAAACTATAGGTCTTTGTCTCTTTCCCTATTTACCTCTCTACCACTCCATCCCTCTCATTACCCACCTCTCTCTTCCCCTCTATCTCTCTCATATCTATCCCCCACCTTTTAGGTATCTCATCTCTCTCTTTTTAGGCTTTAGGTCTCTAATCTCTATATCTCTCCCCTCTCTAGTTCTTTCCTTCCCTTCCATTTCTCCTTCTCTTTCTCTCTTATCTCTCCCCTTCCCTCTCTAGGTCTCTCACTCATCCCCTGTTTACCTCTCCTTCCCTATCTCCTTATCCATCTCTTTTTCCTTGTTCTTCTCTCTTTCTCCTCTTCTCTCTCTCCCTACCCTCTCTAGGTAATCACATCTCTCCTCTTCTATCCCTCTTTATCTATATCACCTCCCCTCTCTCTCCATCTAGGTATCTCACCTCTCTTCCCCCCTCTAGTTCTCTCACCTATCTATCTATCCCCTCTCCCCCTCCCCTCTTACCACACTCCCTTTATGAACTCTCATTCTCCCCTCTTTCTCCCCTCATATCTCTATCTCATCCTTCCCTAGGTGTCCCACTCCATCCACCCTATTTTCTAAAACCTATACCCTAAGTATTTTATATACCCTAAATCCTCTACCATATAAATTGGAGGGAGAGGTAACAACCTAGATAAGATAGGGAAGGAGAAGAGGAGTGACAAAAGAAAAAATATAGAGAGGAGTAAAAAGGGATGGAGGGAGAGGTAGAAATTTAGGGAGTGAGGGACCTTAGGAAGAAGGAGATAGAGAAGTGAGGGTAGAGAGAATATGAGATATAATTTATAAAGGGAGAGTGGTAAGGGGGATGGGTGAGATACCTATAGGGGGAGAGAGAGGTGATATACCTAGATGAGGAGAGATAAAGTTGAGATAGATTGAGAGGGAGAGAGAGATGGGTAATAAGACATGGATGGAGAAGTAGAGAGGTGGATAAGAAGGAAGGGAGAAACCTAGATAGAGAGGATAGATATAGGGTCAGAGGGAGAGGTGATGACCTAAATGAAGAGAGATAATAAGAGAGAATGGGGGAGGGAGATAATTATGGGGGTAAGGATACCGTGGAAGATAGAGATGGAGAGAGAAATAAAGGGAGGGAGAAACATAGAGAGTGGGAAGAGACATGAGAAATAGAAGAGAGAGATGGAGAGGTAGAGAGAAGGATCAATATAGTTAGTAACCTAAACCCCATACCATCAATCTTGTAACCTAAATCCTATATCCTACACCCTATTACCTAAATCATGATGAACCAGGGAGGGGAGAGAGAGATAAGAGCAAAGATAAAGAGAGGGATAAGTAGGGAGGGAAGGGGAGGTAGACAAGGAGTTATTGAGATACCTAGATAGGAGAGAGAGAGAGAGAGAGAGAGAGAGAGAGAGAGAGAGAGAGAGAGAGAGAGAGAGAGAGAGAGAGAGAGAGAGAGAAGGGTAAGGAGGTAGGGAGAGAGGTGGAGAGTTTGGGAAAGAACTAGAGAGGGGAGAGATATAGAGGTGAGACACTTAGAGCCTAGAAGGGGTGAGAGACCTAGGGGAGAGATAGAGGGGGAGAGAGAGGTGGGTAATGAAACGGGTGGTGTAGGGGCACTAGGATACATGTATGCATCATTAGGATGTGTGTTGATCCATGGTGCAATTTTGTGGTAGGTTGTATTGAGTTTTGTCTTGAAGGCCTATTGATTAGGTCCTAAGACAATGTAATAAGCCATAAGGCTCCAAGATGTGTCAAATTGGTCCAAAGCCTTGTATGGGCATTTTATTTGTGTTTTTTGCATTTATGAGTCTTAGATATATTGTGTGTTCATTCTTTGCCCTTTTGGTGTGAAGGCAAGATTCAAATTGTAATAGGTCAAAAGTTGCAATGTTGTCATGAGCAAATTTGTCAAGTTTTTGTATTTTGGCTGCCCAATGGTTAGTTGGTTGAATGTACACATTGGGGGTGGTTGGAGAATTTCCTTGACATTATATAAGCCCAAGGAATGATGCCAATAGGTTAGGAGAATCTTGTGATGAAATTCTTGCTTTCAAATCAAACTGAAGCTGCAATTTACTCCATTTTCCTTGTGTTTTCTGCACTTTGTACGGATTTATATGGATGGTATTAAGAATAGGAAAAGTTGAGGTAGTGAATAATATTTTATTTGGAATTGGCGTAAGGTCTTGAGACCCTTTGGTTTGGAAGTTAGACCATTTTCTTTATCGCTGGCTTGAGAAACCCTTAAAACCAGGGTTTTGATGCAAAAGGGGTCACAATTCAACATTCCACCATGGGAATGGCCTGAAACCTTGGGGAATGTCCAAGTGGTTTGGGAGGCAAGAAGTGTCATTTTCTATTTTTAAGATGATTCCCTAGGCTTGACATCTCTTATGTGGCAAGCCTGTGCAACATAAGAAGTGGGTGAAACCCTTGGACAACGGATTGAAAGGTGAGTAAAATCAGCATGGGAGGGACCCTTTAATATTTAAAAACCTTTTATAAGTGCCCAATCTTCCTTCCAATGTGACTAGTGAAGAATTTTGGAGTCAAGTCTCCAATGCCGGCTAGTGAGGCCTAATTAGGGGTAGTGTGGGTAGACCACTTAAACACAAAACCCAGATGCCAAAGTGTAAAGTATATAAGGGAATGAAAAAGGGTATCCAAATATGTGATTTATTCTAGGGGTTTTTAAGGAGTATTGGAAGAGGTTATGAAAAAACCCAAATAGGAGGCCTAATTTCTTGTAGCTTTACTAGGTCTCTAAGGGTAAATGACATTGGGAGTCTTGTAGAACCTGATCAAGAAGTCCAAGTCAATTAAAATGCATTGTATCACATGATATTTCATCCACAAATGTCATACTTCACCATTTCAGCAAAAGATCCTATTTGCTAAGGGTTTCAGGTTGTTAGGCATCCTTGGTTGGAGGGGTTGAGTTAATAGGAGTAGAGGACTCCTTGTCAATTTTGAGTTGTATTATTGTGAGAGATCCTTGGGAGGGATACCAAGCCTTGGGAAGGCTAAATAAATTACACCATTGGATGGTGTGTAGTGAAGACCCTTGAAGAGAGAAACCAATCAAGCTGTGTTACAACACCAAACCCTCTGCATCATATTGGTATCAGAACCGATACTTGGGGTGAAGTAGTTTATGCCAGACACAATATTTGGAGAAGAGGCTGACATAATACCTCCTAAGTCAATGAACCTAGAGACCATCAAGAAGATGGTAGAGGAGTTGCTTGTTGGGAAACTCAAAGAGACCAGACAGTCCAAAGGAAAGGACAAAGCATGGGATGCAGACTCAGAGGAAGAGAAAGAGAATGAGGAGCATGAGGATATTGCTAAAGAGGCTCAGAAGATAACACCTAATCAAAAGATGTTTTTGGATGGTTTGAAGTCAGTAAATAGAGACAATGTAGATAGTTTTCCTACCTATGGTGGTAGCATGGATGGAGAAGAGATGCTTGAATGGAAAGAAGCACTCAACAACCACTTTGAGTACAAAGAAATTCCCGAGGAGAAGAGAGTGAGTTTGGATAAATCTAGACTCAAGGGGCCTGCCTTGTTGTGGTGGATGGTATTACAAGAAGAAAGGGTGAATGAAGGGAAGAAGAAGATATCCTCTTGGGAGAAGATGAGGAAAAAAATCAAGAGCCAATTCCTACCAATAGATTATGAGGTGAAAATGTACAAGAAGCTACAAAATCTCAGACAAAGAGAGTTATCTATGAGTGCATATACTGAAGAATTCCACAAACTAAGTCTTAGATCAAGGAAGCATGAAAATGAGGTAGAGAAGGTGGCCATATACCTGAATGGGCTTAGGAAAAACATTCAAGATGAGATAGGCATCTTGGCTCCAAACACTGTAGACAATTGTTTTCAATTGGCATTAAGAATGGAAGATAAGTTAAGGAAGAGAGGAGAGAAAAAAAATAGAGGAAGGGGAGGCAAAAATTTTAGAGATAGAGGTGGCTATGGAGGAAGGAACACTCCTAAAAAAAATGGTGACTCTAGTCAACAAGAGCCCAATGGAGAATCCAATAATAATAATGGATGCTTTAGAGGAAGAAGGAGACCCTTTGATAGGGGTAGACAAGGAAGTCAAGGAAGAGGTCTTGGTGTTTTCACCGGCAAGTGCTATAATTGCAACCAAGTGGGACATACCATGAGTAGATGCCTTGAGAAAGCTTCTAGTTCACATGGACCAAAAAGAAGGAACCAACTTGTGTAGAGGATGATGGTCAAAGTGTCAATTCTCCCATGGGAAATGCAAATCCTACTTTGAGTGGAGATAGTCTCATGCTAAGGAGGACATTATTGAAGGTACTCCAACATAAGGAGCCTCCACAAAGGAAGTCACTCTTCAAGACCACTTGCAAGTCTCACAATAAGGTTTGTAAGGTAATTGTTGATTTTGGATCCACAAATAATATTGTTTCTTTGAAAATGGTAGAGGAATTAAAATTGAAAAGGTTACCACATGTGAGTCCTTATAGGGTGTCTTAGCTTAACAAGTGGAAACATGTAGTGGTAGATGAACAAACTTGGGTACATTTTGAAATGGGGGATTATAATGATAGAATCTTGTGTGATATCCTACCTATGGATTCTTGTCACCTATTGTTAGGCCGCCCTTGGCAATATGATGTCAAAGCACAACATGATGGGGAGAAGAATGTACATTCTTCATTACTAAGAATGGTAAACAATTTAGGATGGATCGTTTACCTGATCAAGTGGAAGAGAAGATTGTTAGTCCAAATGTCATGTTGCTTAGTGGTAAGGAGTTTTCAGATATCCTCAAGAAAGAGGGGACCCAAGGTTATGCTTTATTTTTGCTCCCAAGGGATGAACCTAAATAGGGAAATGGTGAAAAGAAGGAGATTCCTAGTGAAGTACAAGTCATGATGGATAGATATAAGGGAGTTGTGGCCAAATACATGCCTGATAACTTGCCTTCAATTAGATATATCAGTCATCAAATTGATCTAATCCCTGGTGTAACCTTGCCTAACAAAGATGCCTACAAGATGACTCCTAGTCAGAATGAAGAGATAGCAAGACAAGTGCAAGAATTTCTAGATAAGTGGTTGATTAGGAAGAGTTTGAGCCCATGTGTTGTACCTACTATGTTGACACCAAAAAAGTATGGAACATGGAGGATGCGCACCAATTCCAAGGCCATCAACAAGATCACAATTAGGTACCGATTTCCTATGCCTAGGATTAAAGACCTAATGGACTACCTTGGATGATCATGCTATTTTTCAAAGATTGATATGAAATCAGGCTATCATCAGATCAAAATTAGACCTGGTGAAGAGTGGAAAACAACCTTTAAAACAAGTGAGGTTTTATATGAGTGGATGGTGATGCCATTTGGCTCACAAATGCACCAAGTACCTTTATGCGCCTCATGAATGAGGTATTGGTTGAATTTATTGGAAAATTTGTTATTGTTTATCTTGATGCCATCCTGGTGTTTAGCAGGTCCAAGGAAGAAAATTTGAAGCATTTGGATAAGGTTTTGAGGAAGCTTCATGAGGAGAAATTGGTAATCAATCTAGAGAAGTGTGAATTCATGAAAACTGAATTGGTGTATCTAGCCTTTGTGGTTTCTAGTAGATGTTTGAAAATGGATCCTTCAAAGGTTGAGGCTATTGTCAATTGGCCTACACCTAGGATAGTAGGTGATGTTAGGAGCTTTCATGGATTGGCTTCTTTTTATAGAAACTTCATCAAATGTTTTAGTCGTGTTTGTGCTCCTATTCTTGACACTATGAAAGGAGGAATCAAATGCAAGTTTGAATGGACAGAGAAGGCATCCCAAAGCTTTGAGATTTTGAAGAGGAAGGTTGTATAACTTCCCACCTTGAGACTCCCTAACTTTGATCAACTCTTTATAGTTGAATGTGATGCAAGCAAGTAGGTAATAGGTGTAGTCCTTAGCCAAGAAGGACATCCAGTGGCATTCTTTTCAGAGAATTTGAATGAGGCTAAGAAAAGGTATTCAACCTATGATTTGGAGCTCTATGCAATGTTGCAAGCACTCAAAAAGTGGTGCCATTACCTTCTTCCAAAGGAGTTCATTATTTATACTGATAACCATGCATCAAGTTTTCTTAATAGACAAGAGAAGTTTAATCAAAGGCACATCAAGTGGGTTGAACAAATTCAACCTTACACCTTCACCATCAAACGTAAGAAGGATGTATCTAACAAGATTGTAAATTCTTTGAGAAGAAGAACCCTCACTATCCAAGAAATACAATTGTAAATCATTGGTGTTGATTCTCTTAAAGCCATGTACAAGGAAGATAAAAATTTTAAACATGCATATGATGTATGTACTAAGTTTGTTGACACTTTTCATTTTGAGTTTCCTGATTTCATGTTGTAGGATGGATTTCTCTTCAAGGGGCATCAACTATGCATTCCTCAATGTTTTATGAGGGATAATATCATTAGGGAGAAGCACAATGGCAGCCTTGGAGGTCATTTTGGTTTGGATAAGACCTTGGAGCAGGTATTAAGGTTTTACTTTTAGCCTAAGATGTAAGCAGAGGTAAGAATATTTGTTGAGAATTGTCCTATTTGTCAAAGGGAAAAAGGTATTTCAACTAATTCTAGATTATATCACCCTTTACCGATTCCTACTAGGCCTTGGGAAAGCCTTAGTATGGATTTTGTACTTGGTTTGCCCAAAACTCCTAGGGGGTTTGATAGTGTCTTTGTAATTGTTGATAGGTTCAGTAAGATGGCTCATTTTGTTCATGTAAATGCACAAATGATGCATCTCATATTGCAGGTCTATTTTTCAAAGAGGTTGTAAGGATACATGGTTTGCCTCTCAATATTGTCACTGATAGAGAGTCCAAGTTTGTGGGTCATTTTTGGAGGACTCTCTAGAAAAAATTGGGTGCCAATATGTCATTTTCTTTAGCATACCACCCTCAGACTGATGGACAAACTAAGGTGGTTAATAGATCTCTTGGCAATCTCCTTAGATGCCTTACCAAGCAGCATGGACAAGGTTGGGACTTGGTGATTGGACAAGATGAATATGCATACAATTATTCAGTCAATAGGAGTATAGGGAGGAGTCCACTTGAGGTTGTGTATGGCTTACATCCTAGAGGGATACTTGAACTCAGAGATCTTGGAGGCATGGACAAAAGGAGTTCCCAAGGAGAAGACTGTGTCATCACTATGAAGGAGATCCATGATCAAGTCAAAGTTTCACTTCAACAAAGTATTGAAACATACAAACTCAGAGAAGATGTTAAGAGGAGAGATGTTCAATTCAAAGTAGGGGATTTTGTGATGGCCTACCTAAGGAAAGAGAGACTACCCAAGGGCCAACCCTCCAAACTGCTCATGAAGAAAATAGGTCCTCTCTGGGTTGTTCATAAATTTGGAAACAATGCATATGAAGTTGAAATTCCACCAGACTTGGGAATATCTCCCATCTTCAATGTATAAGGACTACTTGCTCATATGGAAGGGGCTTCCTGAATTTGAAGCTACATGGATGTCTGAAGGTGATATCATCAAGCATGGAACCATAGTCACCCAGTTAGCAACTCAAGGGACATGAGTTTCCCTGTATCGGGGAGTATGGTGTAGGGGCACTAGGATACATGTTTGCATCATTAGGGTGTGTTTTGATCCATGGTGATGTTTTGTGGTAGGTTGTATTGAGTTTTGTCTTGAAGGTCTATTGATTAGGTCCTAAGACAATGTAATAAGCCATAAGGCCCCAAGATGTGTAAACTTGGTCCAAAGCCTTGTATGGGAAATTTATTTGGGTTTTTTGTGTTTAGGAGTCTTAGATATGTTGTGTGTTCATTCTTTCCCTTTTGGTGTGAAGGCAAGAGCCAAATTGTAATAATGGTCAAAAGTTGCAATGTTGTCATGAGCAACTTTGTCAAGTTTTTGTATTTTGGTTGCCCAATGGTTAGTTGGTTGAATGTACATGTTGGGGGTGGTTGGAGGAGTTCCTTGGAAAGATATAAGCCTGAGGAAAAATTCCAACAGGTTAGGAGAAGCTTGTGATGAAATTCTTTCTTTCAAATCAAACTGAAATTGTAATTTACTCCATTTTCCTTGTGTTTTCTGCACTTTGTACGGATGGTTTGCATGAATTAAGAAAAAAAAAGGTGAGGAAGTGAATCATATTTAATTTGGCATTGGTGTGAGGTCTTGAGACCCTTTGGTTTGGAATTTAGACCATTTTCTTTATCGCTAGCCTAAGAAACCCTTAAAACCAAGGTTTTGATGCAAAAGGGGTCACAATTCAACATTCCACCGTGGGAATGGTCTGAAACCTTGGGGAATGTTGAATTTCCTTATATATTAAGTGTTGAAAGTGGTTTGGGAGGTAGTAAGTGTCCTTTTATATTTTTAAGATGATGCCCTAGGCTTGACATCTCTTATGTGGCAAGCCTGTGCAACAAAAGAAGTGGATGAAACCCTTGGACAACAGATTGAAAGGTGAGTAAACTTGGCATGGGAGGGACCCTTTAACATGAAAAAACCTCTGATAAGTTCCCAATCTTCCTTCCAATGTGACTGGTGAAGAAGTTTGGAGTCAAGTCTCCAATATCGGCTTGTGAGGCCTAATTAGGGGTAGTGTGGGCAGACCACTTAAACATAAAAACCAGAAGCCAAAGTGTGAAGTATCTAAGGGAATCCAAAAGGTTATCCAAATATATGATTTATTCTAGGGGTTGTTAAGTAATATTGGAAGAGGTCATGCAAAAACCCAAATAGGAGGCCTAATTGCTTGTAGCCTTATTAGGTCTATAAGGGTAAATGACATTGGGGGTCTTGTAGAACCTAATCAAGAGGCCCAAGTCAGTGTAAATGCCTTGTCTCACATGATATTTGATCCAAAAATGTCATACTTCACCATTTGAGCAAAAAATCCTATTTGCTAAGGGCTTGGGTTGCTAGGTGTACTTGGTTGGAGGGGTTGAGTTAATAGGAGTAGAGGACTCCTTGTCAATTTTTAGTTTTCTTATTGTGAGAGATCCTTCAGAAGGATAAGCCTTGGGAAGGTTGAAGACATTACACCATTTGAGGTGTGTAGGGAAGACCCTTGAAGAGAGAAACCAATCAAGCTGTGTTATAGCACCAAACCCTTTGCATCAACTGGGAAGGAGAGGTATAGAGGTAGAGAGGGAGAAATGATGGGAGAGAACTAGAGAGGGGATGGATAGTCTGTGAGAGGAGAGGCCTAGAGAGAATAAGAGATGGAGAGAGAAGAGGATAGGGAGAGAGAGGGAAAAGAGAGAGAAGTTCACAAAGAGAGAAAGAATGGTAAGGAGGTAGGGAGAGAGGTGGATATGGTGGGAAATAACTAGATAAGAAGAGACCTAGAGCCTAAGGAGAGAGTGGTGAGAGACATGGGGGGAGATATCAAGGTGAGGGAGATAGATAGAGAGAGAGAGAGGTGGGTAATGAGATGGGGAGGGAGAGGTAGAGGTGTAAAGATGGATGAAGTGAGAAACCTAGGGATAAGGGGAGAGAGAGAGAGAGAGAGAGAGAG